>NC_136908.1:26724336-27072853 GCF_949606895.1 Notothenia rossii
ACGCGAAGTTGTCAAAGCTCACCTTCCACCAGAGTTTTCAGCTTTCCCTGACACACAAGTGGTGCTGGACTGCACTGAAATATTCTGCCAGACTCCATCATCTCTCCTGCTGCAGAGTGAGGTGTTTTCTACATACAAGTCGCATGCTACATTCAAGGCCATGATCAGCATGGCACCACATGGTGCCATTACATTTGTGTCTGGCTGTATGCAGGATCTATGAGTGACCGGGAGATCTTCAAGCTGTCTGGCATTGTGAGCCTGCTCACACCAGACATGGCGATAATTGTCGACAAAGGGTTCCTTGTGCACAATCTGGTTGAGTTTAAAGTGTACGGCCTGCCTTTCTGCACAAAAAAACCCAAATGAGCAGGGAGTAGTCAGGCAGACTCAATCCATTGCACGTCTGAGGGTCCATGTGGAGAGGTGCATCAGAAGAGTCAAAGAGAACAAACTATTTGACAAAGCAATACCACTGTCTGTGTGTGGAAGCATTGAGGACCTCTTCAATGTGGCTTGCTTCCTGTCAACTACCAGAACGGACCGCTGGTAAAAGCATGGGCAAGCCTGGGCAGCGATTAGTGATGGGAATTATGGCTCTTTGAATGGAAAATAAGCAAAATAATAACCAGGATAATGATTGACTGTATTGCCAGAACTAATGTCAATAATCTTCTTTGTAAACATGACACAAGGTGGCGCCATATCCATGTCAGTGAATGTACTACTTTGAATTTACCCTCTGTATGTGTTAAGTAAATAAAGTTGTCTTGCCTTGAATGAAATTCACGCAACTCTTCATATTAGATACTGTGTTTTTAAGTGGCGATGGAGATTATTTTTTGACCCTGCTTTAAAGGATAGTTTGCCTTTACAAATGGTGCGCTTTATCACTGCCTGGGTTTTGGTTGATGTGCATCCAAATGCTGCTGCGTTTGGCTCATTTTCCATTTTCAAAAGAATCGGCTAATGAATATAACTAATATATATATATATATATATATATATTATATATAACTAATTAATTACAACCTCAAAACAAATGCACACAAAAATAACATACGACAATACATAATATAATAAATCCATAATATGATAACATATGATGTAGTGTGGTACACTAATGTTTCATTTCATTTCAAACCTTTATTTATTCAGATTGGTCCCTTGAGATCATAGATCTCTTTTACAAGGGAGACCTGCGGCAATTTAAGTTTCACATGAAACATAAAACAACATAAAAATAAACAATAGAGGATATCATAAAACATATTTACATACTTATCAACATTTACAAATACCCATAGTTTCAGAAAGCATCTCACTTAGACGTGCTTTAAAAACATTCAGATTCATTCAATTTTAGCTGTAGACTGTTCCAATCAAGTGGAGCTGCGCACATAAAAGCTGTCTTACCTAAGACAGTCCTTACTCTTGGCACATCTAACAAGACTACATCATGCGATCTCAGACAATAGCTTCTTGCAACTTTCTGCTTTATCAGTGAACAGATGTAATACGGGAGTTTGCCCAACATAGCTTTATAAATAAATGTGTACCAATGACTGAGCCTCCGTACAGTGAGTGATGGCAAACCTCTCAATGTAGTGTAGTGTATATCACTCCATGTACAAATACAAATAAAAATGATCTCCTTTCTCCCTAATGGTTTTAGCCACCTCGTAGTCTCTGCAGATACGCTGTATAAGGATATCATCCTCCGCCAAAAAACGACTAAATCGCACCACTCCATCCCTGTGAGTAGGAGCTGGCCTTGCACCTGCCAATAGTAGCTATGAGACTGCTTCAGTTTTAATGTGCCACTCTGCATTTTTGAGTAGCTACAGTCCACATAACTCCCCAAATAACTCCACACCGAAGACCGGAAGTACTCGGGCTCACACCTAGCCGCCGGAAGTTGATAGACGCCATCTTGTGGAACTAGCCTATTACCTCCACCCTCACTGACCTATCCACTTTGGTGTGTTAAGTCGCCCTGCCTGCTACCACATTGACCAAAGCCCTCCAAGCTTGCCATCAGGCTCAGAGACCTTGCACACACCTCCCTCTGTGATTGGACCCTGACAGGCCACATCCTCCACCTTATAACCCTTAACACCGGAGCGCCTTGGGGCTGCCTGCTCAGCCCTCTCCCTTACTCTATGTTCACACACGACTGCGTGGCCACACACAGCTCCAACACATTGACAAGTTTGCTGATGACAAGATGTCATCCACCGGGGCACCAATAGCAATGAGATGGCCAACAGAGAGGAGATTAGAGGCTTGACATCTTGGTGCCGTGACAACAACCTTCATCTCAACATCAGCAAAACCAAGGAGCTTGATTGAGGACAGTGAGCTACAAGGTAAAGGATGCTCCATCATCAACCTCAATAGGACTACAAGGGAAATATACAACAGCTTCAGGTCCCTCTGGGTTCACTTTAGTCAGGACCTGACCTGGTCTCCCCACACAGACACGATTAAGTCAGCAAGACCAAGGCTCCTGTTCCTCTCCAGGGTGAGAATGTTCAACAGTTGTTGTACATACTACAATCCAAACAATCCAAAATGCTGATAAAAAGGCGATCAAGAGAAAACAAACCTCCAACACATGACACACAATCTTGCAGCTTTTAATTTGAATTGCATGATGTGCTGCAAAGGTAGCAGAATAGCTGTGGATGTGGGGGTCCCATAGACTGCAGTGGTTCTCAAATGGGGGTACGCGGACCCCTAGGGGTACGTTGGAGTACTGCAGGGGGTACGTGAGATTTATTTTATGTTAATGAAAAAAAAACATAAGTAATGCATTTAAACAAACTACTAATAGTAGCCTAGATTAACTACTTCATTCAAAGGTTTACAGTAATTCTGGATAATAAAATGGGAAAAATAAACGGGACGCTCTCTTTTCCTCTCCCTCTCCTGACAGCCCGTCAATCTCGCGCAGCTTGCTGAACCTGTAATAAGTCACACGACAGTAAAGAATAAATATATTTATAAATAGTTTAGCTTGTTCCAGAGAAGATAAACTAGCTTAGTGTGTTAGGTCTAACAATAAATAAATATTCAAATTCATGCCGTTTATTTTTTTACCTTTAAAAGCTCTCCAGAGTACAATGTTATAACACCTCACAGTTAAACAATGTAAGGATGCATTGCTCATGATTAACAATGTGCAGATAACAGCTACCATAGAGCAATTCCCATACAGCTGCCAGCCTGATGTGCTTCACACTCATCCATAGGCTGACTCACCAGTGAGCAGAAAGCAGTGGGTTCTATATGAACAATAAAGTAAATAACCTTTCACAAACAGGTATTTCATAACTGCTCACAGTAAGGAAGACATTTAAATTATTATTGGCCGTCACAGGCTGCTGTAAACTAAACACCTCTCTCTCTGACAGAACACCTCACTGAGTGATTTAACTCATATGCCTCACTTTCAGGTTTCTCTTTCCAGCCGCAGACCCCATGCATGCGCAGACCCCATGACCCCTCTTTATGTGCGTCGCTAAGTTCCTCAAACTACTTGTGAACTTTAGAGCGGCTCGGCATCGTTAACAATTTGCGAGTGATTTTTCAAGTTGACCGTCTGTAGTATATAGTGCCGCGCACATATACCATCAGGACGTTACTGATGGGGTGCGGCTGCGGAGTGATACTGTGTGTATGCAAGTCCGCATCTAGGACGGATCTATGTATCATGGCTGTAGACCTGTTCAGTAATAAAGATACCTCATACAAAGGTCTACGGATACCTTATTACTCTCCATGACCTGCGCTCAACTATATAGCATAAAGGACTATTACACCGTCTTTCTTGAACAATCCGAAGTGTTGCCAAACGTTTGATTTGTAGGTATTTTTCGGTGCGCTGTGTTTCTCTTTCTCCTCAACTTCCGTGTGTGTTGATAACTGAGACTCGTTCTCCGTAGTGGCGAAGCAAATATCAAAGATCGTCTCTGCTGAGCGTTGACAAGATGAGGGGATTTTATATGAATGAATCGTTTTTTTACCGATGCAAAGACGCTACGCAATCGATGCATCGCGAGTTCAACCCGATTCAACCCAAACTGTAGCCGATGTGCTCTCTCTCAACCGGTGCACTCGCATCTTGAACGTTTATGCCGGTGCACCGATGCGAATCGGTGAATCTTAACATCTCTAGTGGCCACAGCGCTTAATTGTTTTCTTTTACCTAGACGACCTCCTAGTCATTGCTGGGTCCCGGGAACAGGCAATGTTTTGCACAGCCCAATTGATCACACACCTAACCAAATTAGGCTTTGCGATCAATTGGAAAAAGAGCACCCCCATACCTCACCAACAGGCGTTGTATTTGGGAGTGGTGCTCGATGCAGACGCGCTACGCGCCACCCTGTCAGAGAGCAGACGACGTGCGTCCCTTCTCCGTGCGGTTCACAGGCTGCGACAGGGGGCGACAGTGACAGCTTTAACTGTCATGCAGACTCTGGGTCTCATGGCGGCTGCTCACATTGTGGTCTCGTTGGGGTTACTACATATACGCCGCCTGCAGAGGTGGTTCTCCAGCCTGCGTTTGGATCCCAAGAGACACAAACGGCGGCTGGTGACCATCCCCTCCTCAGTGGAGGGCAACCTCCGGTTTTGGGGGTCCCCGGATAACCTCCGGATGGGGTCTCCACTGGTACGGGTGACCTCCTACATCACAGTGTTCACAGACGCATCCAGAACAGGATGGGGAGGGACCTGCCTGAAGAGGGCTATAGGTGGGCGCTGGTCTCTAACAGAGTCACGACACAGCAACCTCCTAGAGCTACGGGCGGTAGTGTTAGTCCTCCAGCATTTCATGCCCCTAATTCAAGGGACACATGTAATGGTCAGGAGCGACAACAGCAACACAGAGGCTTATATCAACAGGCAGGGCGGAGTCCGTTACGCCGCCTTGTTGACCACAGCGAAGAAACTGTGGTTATGGGCTTCAGAGGGGTTGTTATTTCTGAGAGCCCTCCACAGGGCGGCCCCCTGCCAGGCGAGTGGGTGCTTCACCCAGAGGTGGTGAAGCAGATCTGGGCCCGGTTCGGGAGAGCGGAAGTGGACCAGTTCGCCAGCCGGCGCAACAGCCACTGGGCCCTGTGGTTCTCCATGGCCCTGAGTGACGACCAGCCCTTGTGGGTGGACGCGTTTGCACACGAGCAACGGCCAAGGAAGCTGCTATACGCCTTTCCACCGCTGCGTCTCATTTTCCCTCTCCTGGGGAGAGTGAGGCGAGAACGTCTGTCAGTCATCCTAGTGGCTCCGGACCGCGCCGGGGGTGCCGTGGTACTCAAAGATGACACAGATGAAGGTGGGCCAGCCCTGGACGGTACCCAAGTTCTGGGGGGCGATGTCTCAAGAGGCAGGTGCAATCGGGGCGTTACCCACTCTCGGCCATCCTCTCCAGGCTTGGCTCCAGGCTTGGCACCCTGTCTCAGCCTGTCAAGGCAGTGACAGTGTTATTCATTCATTCCAGGCAGCTAGAGCTGGATCCACCACAGCCTGTTACAGGCCTAAGTGGCTAGGATTCCAGCGATGGTGTGAGGAGCGGAGAATAGAGCCCCTATCTTGTGAGTTAGGCTCTATTTTATCCTTCTTACAGTTACTGGTGGACAGAGGGCTGGCACATTCCACAGTGAAAGTGTATGCAGCTGCCATCTCGTCCTGCCATGAGGGATTTGGCGGCAGGTCAGCCTTTAGTCAACCACTGATGTCGCTGTTTTTACAGGGGGTCGGGAGGCTGCGCCCAGTAGTGCACGCCTCCACCCCGCAGTGGGACCTGCCCCTGGTGCTCGAGGCTCTGGTCTGAGAACCATTTGAGCCTCTGGAGCTCTGCTCCCTAAAAGCACTGTCATGGAAGACAGCTTTGCTTCTTGCCTTAACGTCTGCCAAAAGTGTGTCCGAGTTAACCGCTCTGTCGGTGCACCTGAGCTGTTTACTGATTCGGGCTGACCGGAGCGGCGCGACACTCAGACCGAACCCCTCCTTTGTGCCCAAGAGCCTAAGGAGTGCGTTCAGGTCGAGGGCTATTCAGTTAGGGGCTTTTAGTCTTCCCCCCCATGGTGGGGCCAGGCAGGGGCGCCATAAGGGGGTGAAAAGTTAGGACGATTCTAAGGGCCCGTGACTGACAGGGGCCCAAACTATTTTAGAACATTAAGAAAACATTTTTTAAGTAACCTTTCATCATTCATCAATAATTAACATTAATAGAACGCTATATTGATAATGTACTCACTAAACTTACGATTCGTTTAACTTATTTTCTTCCAAAAGTTAATTATCCAAAGCCTCTGTACACCCCCTTCTATTTACATGTAATGGTTTGGTCCTGCCTCCAACCGCGGTTCTGCACCGGCACTTACTTTCTAGCAGAGAGTGAGAGCATGTGAGCAGGGATGCTAGTACTTACGTGTGTTGTGAAACATGTCTCAAAAGTTAGGCTTTCAAAAAAGAAAGGAGAGAAAGACAAGAGAGAGGGACTAAAGGGCGACAGCATGTCACCCAGTTTTTCAAAAGAAAAGGTGGGTGTGGTCCATGAGTGGTAGAAATTAGTCTGTTAGCTAAGCGTATCCATTGTAAATAATAATTTACTAAGCTGACTGTGAGCCTCTCCGCTCACACAGGGTTCAAATAGGAACGGAAAGAGCAAGTTGTTTGATCACAGGCGTTTATTAGCTCCAAACAAAGTATACACGGGTCTCAAACGTTGCCCGTGTGGGAACCTTCACAGGTCCTTTGGCGACCTTCCAGGATCCCGCCTACTGCAAAACAGACCAGAACCAGGTTACGACATGCTTTATTCCGTCACTTATTACCTGATTCCAATCAGCTGTCTGGCCTCCGGCCGAGCCACTCCCTTCACTCCAGCAGCCGGCGCCCTAACCACACCCCGCTGCCACATACCCCCACCGCCCGACTCAGGCCGGCCTGTGGATCACCTTGAAGTTGAAAGGCTGTAACGCCAGATACCAACGAGTGATCCGAGCGTTGGCATCCTTCATGCGGTGGAGCCACTGGAGCGGGGCATGGTCCGACCAGAGGGTGAAAGGGCGCCCCAGGAGGTAGTACCGCAGGGCGCCGACCGCCCACCGTATGGTGAGGCACTCCTTTTCCACCTTAATGTAGTTCACCTCCCTCTGGGCGAGCTTACGGCTAATGTACAGTACAGGGTGGTCGACCCTCTCTACTTGCTGGGAAGAAACGGCCCCCACCCCACTGTTCGAGGCGTCGGTCTGCAACACAAAAGGGAGAGAGAAGTCAGGAGAATACAGAAGCGGTTTACCACAGAGGGCTTTTTTAACCCTCTCAAACGCCAGCTGACACCGCTCCGTCCATTGGACCGGATCTGAAGCACCCTTTCGGGTCAGGTCGGTCAGGGGACTGGTCAGCTCCGAAAAGGACGGGATGAAACGCCTGTAGTAGCCGGCTGCATATGCTGCTCCCATGTCTCACTGTGAATGATGACATCATCCAAGTAAGCAGCAGCATATGCAGAGTGGGGACGCAGCACCCGGTCCATGAGCCGCTGCAAGGTGGCTGGAGCTCCGAACAACCCGAAAGGAAGTGTGATGAATT
This sequence comes from Notothenia rossii, assembly GCF_949606895.1. Lineage (NCBI taxonomy): Eukaryota > Metazoa > Chordata > Actinopteri > Perciformes > Nototheniidae > Notothenia > Notothenia rossii. The sequence continues at coordinate 26,731,939 of NC_136908.1, forward strand.
GGTATAAACCATATGGAGTGGAGAAGGCTGTTTTTTCCTTAGACTCTGGAGAAAGGGGAATCTGCCAATAGCCCTTGGTTAAATCCAGCGTTGTTTAAAAGCGAGCAGTGCCTAGCCGATCCAGGAGTTCGTCGACCCGGGGCATTGGATAAGCATCGAATTTGGACACCTCGTTCACCCTGCGGTAGTCCACACAGAACCGGATTGACCCGTCGGACTTACGTACCAGCACGACGGGGCAACACCAGTCACTGGTGGACTATCACTCCCATCTCTAGCATAGCCTGAAGCTCCGCCTGAACAATTTTCCTCTTGTGTTCAGGCAGCCGATAGGGCCGTGAACTAATGGCCACGCCCGGGGCGTTTCTATGCGGTGGTGTATGAGAGAGGTGCGCCCTGGCAGCGGAGAGAACACGTCGGCAAACTGCCTTTGCAACGAAGCAACGTCTGCTCTCTGGCCCGGTGAGAGATTGTCGCCACAACAGACCGGGGTTAATTTGTTGCTTTTAATGACCTCCGGTCCCAACTCATCTCTCTCAATCACCGTGGTGGCCAGAGAAACAGACGCCACCTACCTCCATGCTTTCAGGAGGTTAAGGTGGTAAATCTGTGTTGCTCCCCCCCTGTCAGAACGCACCACCTCATAATCTACGCCCCCCACTCGTCGTGTGACCACAAAGGGTCCTTGCCACTTGGCGAGTAGTTTAGAGCTAGAGGATGGGAGTAATACAAGCACTTTATCTCCTGGTGAAACATTTTCTCAGTTTCGACCCTCTGTTGTACCGGCGCTGCTGACGTTCCTGAGCCTGGAGCAAATTCTCCCGTGATATCTGCCCCAGTGAGCGGAGTTTTGCTCGCAGGTCCATAAAGTACTGTATTTCGTTTTTACTGGTGCCTGGACCCTCCTCCCAGTTTTCCTTAACTAGGTCCAAAACACCCGGGGCTTCCTACCAAATAACAGCTCAAAGGGAGAAAATCCCGAGGAGGACTGGGGCACCTCCCGCACTGCAAACAACAGAGGATCTAGCCATGTATCCCAATTACGACTATCTTCGTGAACAAACTTACGAACCATGTTCTTTAGTGTTCTATTAAACCGCTCCACCAGGCCGTCGGTCTGTGGAGGGTAAACACTAGTCCGTATTGAATGGACGCCCAATAGTTCATACAGCTCGCGTAGTGTGCGTGACATAAACTGTGTGCCCTGGTCAGTCAGGATCTCTTTCGGGATCCCGACTCGGGAGATAAAGTGAAAAAGTGCCTGCGCGACGCTCTTTGCAGAGATATTATGCAGCGGCACTGCCTCGGGATATCGCGTTGCGTAATCCACTAGGACTAGTACAAAGCGATATCCCCGTGCACTCCGGTCTAATGGCCCGATGAGGTCCATACCAACTCTCTCAAAAGGCACCTCAATCAACGGTAACGGGCGCAAAGGCGCTCTGGGGATGGCCGGCGGGTTAACCAGCTGACATTCACGGCAAAATGCACACCACCGCTTCACATCTGCGCGAATGTCCGGCCAATAAAATCGGGCCATTATCCGGTGTAGTGATTTGTCGTACCCTAGGTGACCTGACATGGGGTTATAATGAGCCGCCTGGAAAACCATTTGCCGACGGCTTTTTGGCACCAACAACTGGGTATTTATCTCTCCTATCTGTGTGTCACGGTTTACACGATACAGCCTGTCCCTAACCACCGTAAAGTATGGGTGAGTGAGTGCTGCGTTTGGGTGTAGTTGGGAGCCATCAATGCTCACCACCTGGCCGAAGGCGTGCTGAAGTGTCTCGTCCCTCGACTGTTCGAGGGGGAAATCCTCCACGGGAAACACCAGCGGGTCCAGAGGGACCTCCGCGGCCCCGTCCGTGTCCGTTTCCCCCTCAACGTCGTCAGCCGCCTCCGCCTCCGACTCTCCACTAAACACAGCACACAACTCACATTTCCCTGCCGTCCATGAACGCACCGCCATAGCCCTCGCTAGCTTAGCAAACCCCGGCCAATTTGTTCCCAAAATCAGAGGGTGCGTAAGGCGAGTGCTAACTCCAGCCCTGACTCTATGCTTTTTCCCCTTATAAGAAATGTCCAGCGTCACCTCCGGGTACTGGTGAATATCCCCATGCACACACCTCACCTTCACCCACGATGCTTCAATCAATGCCCCAGGCCGAACCAAGCGCTGATGGATCATCGTCTGATTACAGCCCGTGTCCATCAGAGCTTGGTGTGTACCCCCCTGTATACATACCGGTATACGGTTCGTCCCTTCCAAATCGGGGGAGGCAACTGGCGGTCCCGCAACCCGAACCAGCTGTCCGACCTCCATGAGAGGACACTCCCGTCGGAAGTGGCCGGGCTGCCCGCACCGCCAGCAATCCTGCCCTGATGTCTGAGGAGCCCACCGTGGTGCCGGACGACCAGAAGCGTAGGCCGGACCCTGGGGATAAAAACAGGAGGGTAAGGTAGGGCTTGGGGGGAAAGTGTTGGGGCTGTGGGGTTGGGGCCGTGTGGTGGTGGGGAGGGAAGGGCAGCTGCTCCAGGAAACCTCCTCCTCGGGGCTGGGTCGGGTCTGCCCGCTGAGACGGCTGGTGGTCGGGGCTCCTCTTTCATGCTCCGCCGGGGAAGCGAGAGGTGGTCCTCCGCGAGGACGACGGCTGCTTCCAGGCTGGCGGGGCGATGGCACTGGACCCAATTCGCCGTCGAAGATGGCAGGCTGGCGATTAACTGCTGCAGCGCCACCTGCCCGACGACTTCCTCGGAGCACCCCCGACTGGAGCCAGCGGCTTGCTGCATCCAGGAGCCACTGCGCGTAGGAGAAGGGCCGGTCAGCGTCCTCGAAGGGGAGGGCCCGGAACCGGCGGCGATGTCCCTCTGGCGTGCTGCCAAGCCAGTCCAGGATGGCCTTCCTCAGATGTCGGTACACATGCCGAGAGGCTGCTGGCAGGCTGTGGGCGGCTAGCTGCGCACCCCCAGATAGCAGAGGCAATAGCCGCGCTGCCCACTCCTCCTCTGGTCACCCGCACGCCGCCGCTGTGCCCTCAAAGATGTCCAGGTATGCCTCCGGATCGTCCTCTGCCGTCAATTTCTGGAGGGCAATTGAAGGCGGTCGGGCCGGGTTGGTAGCGGGATCGGCCTCCCGAGCGGCCGGACGCTGCAGCAGCTCCCGTAGGAGAGCCCGGTCCTCGCACTGGCTCGAGGCGATCCCGAGCAGAGCCTCGCTCTGCTGTCGCTGTAATGCTGTGGTGGTCTCCTGCATGTGGGCGAGACGTTGGAGGGCCTGACCCAGTGGGGTTTCTCCTTCCGATCAGCTGTCTGGCCTCCGGCCGAGCCACTCCCTTCACTCCAGCAGCCGGCGCCCTAACCACATCCCGCTGCCACACTGACATTAAGTAGCCTACTGTTAATATCTTCACAGAAAATTCAGAGGTTTTTTATTTCACTGCTCTTTTAGCTGACATTTAATAAATGCAGGTACATTTTTAGCAGCTATTCATACTAAATCAGTTGTCCCTCCCCCTGGTGCCAGGACCAACAGATCCATATTTAGGCTCAGCAGCCCTGTCCCCCCATAATTAAGTTATATTTATTTGGATTTATGCATTCCTGTTGAGAATGTTCCATTCAAAAATGTTATTATTAAAAAGGCATTTACACCATAAAAGATGACTATTGAGATTTATTGTCAGGAATGTTAGTCTTATATCAAATAGTGTATTCTACTGCAGCAGAATAATGCACGTCTGCACAGTGTTATATTTTCACAGCTCACTGTTAGTAAATATTGTGCGGTTAGTATTGGACCTACAAGATAGATGCAAGCATGTACAGGTAGAGTTATTTAAAGCATAAATAATAATAATACATTACATTTATAAAGCGCTTTTCCTGGTGCTCAAAGCGCTTACAAGCAAGTAAAACAAAATAACAACAAAAGTAGAGTGCTAAGCGAGGAGGAATAAGGGCAAGGGGATAGTTGATTAGGATTTGAAGGCAAGAGTGAAAAGGTGAGTTTTGAGGGATTGTTTGAATGATGTGAGAACATTTTCGGTTGGGTTCTGGAGGTGTGGTTACAGCAGTTGTGCTTGGCGTGGCCTGTGCCTGGTGGTGGGGCCCAATGTGATATATTTTCATGGGGCCCAAAATCCCTCGCGGCGCCCCTGGCTCCACCCACTGTACCCATAAACTGTGTCCCAATTCAGTCAATTCGCAGTCCGCAGTCCGCAGTCCGCAGTCCGCAGTCCGCGGAGGACCCAGCTTGTCCTCCGGACTGCGAAATGAGACGGTCTACGGTCGGAGCATGTCCTTGTACGTCACCGGCAGTTACCCTTTGCCGCCCCCGTCACCTAGCAACCAGCTGCAGTCACAAGTGCCGGTAATAATTTCTGACACTAGGCAAAATATTTTCAAACTGTTTTCAAACTGTTTTCAAAACTGTTTTCAAAACTGTTCAATATGGAGTCAGATCTAGCTGTACTTATTTTGGTGTTATATAATATGTTTAAATAATTTTCCCGAGGTCGCAACAGGCCCCCGTTAAGAGGGCTTCATTCTCCCCGCGCATCTGGATAAATTGCGCAGTCTGCTCCTTGCTCCCTATCAAAACAAAATTGTTGCAGTAAGATTTGTATAACAAAAGCAGTTAAATAAATAAATTAGCTTTATAATGAATCCCAACAATATGAAAACCAAACAGGCTTTAGAAATATTTTCACTTCATATTATTTTATGTATGTAATATAAAGAAGACATCTCCAATTGCCCGTATATTTAAATACACAAATTAAATAGGTTTACTTTTCTTTCATGTCGTTTACTATTTGGGTGAGTACATTTAAAAATGAATCCAGCTGAAACCGTTACAAGCCATTTTTTTTTTTTAAAACTCATTCGTCACCGTCACCCGTTGCATCCTGGGATATGGTATACCGCGGAGTGTACATCAGATGTATCCTCTAAATCTGGGGAAAGAAGGCTGCATTTGCGGGCCGCATTCGGAGAAGTCTTGTATTTTTTTTGAATTGGGACAGCCTTCGTTTGGCGGAAGTGACGTATGCGGTCTCCGAATGCATCCTCAGGAGTATGCGGCCGCTGAATTGGGACACAGCTATAGAGAGGCGAAGTCCCTCCCCTTCCGGGAGCCTCCATGGGACCCCGGAAGCGGAAAATTGTACATTGAATTCAATGGAGAGAGAAAACGTATCTTTTGATCCCGTTTGAATTGTGCCACGAATGACACATATGATGTTTGTCAATTTAAAAGAACATTTTGCAAGTCAAAAAATTTAAAATGTGTCGTAAAACTGTGAAGTAACAAATTTTTTTGTGTTAAGCCGCTCAGTGAACTACATGTCTCTGGTCCCGCACAATACGCGTCACCAACACAAAGATGGCCGTCACGTTGGCACATTTCACCTCATTCTTTCAGAATGAGAATAAAAGTATAAAACGAGGTGAAAATCACTACAAGTCCGGGCACGTTGAGAGATGTACATACACGAAAGGGGAGTTAGTCGGTTCTGTAAGAGCCAGCATGCGGGACCGGCTTTACAAGGTTTCGGTGAGTAATATGAGTGCAATGTTAACAGGTTAATGTCAGTCAATAAGGAGGAGAATGAAAAAGAAGATGATGAACCACAGACCCGGCATATAATGACTGCAGTGTGCAGGGCTGTGTTAATTTATGTTACTGTTATCAATAGCATTAGTTGACTGAGAAAACCGTCAAGAAAAAAAGTTTAGCGATGTTACGAGTCGACAAGCATAATATGAACCACGGCTGTGATTGACAACCTGGACAGCCAGTCAGAAGCTAGAATGCCAACCTAGAGAGCCAATCAGAACCTAGAACGGGTGTACTGTATACGGGTGTGTATGCTGTGGATAACATTAGTGTTCACAAGAACAAGGTACACTCCCGTGTTTTGTTTTAGTTGCTCTTCAGATTGAAGCGGCCAGTTTTATATCGACTATATGTGTGATCTCCTTTTTACATCTCGTTGTCTCATTTCAGTTTATTTGCTGTGTGTAGATTCAAGGATTTTGGTTATCTTGTCAATTTGTTTGGTTATCTAGGCACAGCTGTGTGTGACTCCCTCTGGTACACTGGTATGTGTTTTCCGAATGTAGAGAGCGTTGATTAATTCATAAACTACACACTGAGTCTAGATCCTGACCAAAAATTCTTTTTTTGTTGATCAAATGTTTTTCAAAAATGTAATACACATTTAAAAAAATTCAATGTACAATCACAACGAATACAACACAAATTACAAAAAATTCAGAAAAAACAAACAATAACAACAATCAGACAAGAGGACAAAACTATGGAAAAATAAACCCTCCCAACCCCAGATCTGGACCATCCTTGTATTGCTCATTCAATCTATTATAGCATGTTAACAAACATGGTACTTACTTTATTTGTACAGATCTACATGGGAGAGAATGGCGCGATGCAGAGCGCTGTCTGTGGTTGTGCACGGGGGATGTACAAATGCAGCCACGCTGCAGCATTGGCAATATTTGCCATGTGGCAGATCAGCTCCACAGAAGTTGAGTGCCAGTGGAGGAAGCCTGGCACTTAGAAAGTAGTCCAGCCGGTGTCTCAACTCTACCAACAGCAAGAGGAGACATACAACCCACTGGCCAGAGACATCGCCACTGAGGAAGTAGACTGGTTCAGGTCTGCACTGAGGGGCGCAGCGTGGCATGGCATGACTTTTGTCACCTGAGCCGGAGCTGCAGCCTCAACATCAGGCCATTTTCAACGTGCCGGAGCTGGTGAAGGAGCATGGGGGTCGGGGGCTTGAGGCAATTCTTGCCTCAATGCGACTGAGCAGAGACCATTAAGCTGCCATCCAGACAGCCACCGTAGGACAGCAGACAAATCCTCAGTGGCAGTTACACAGGCAGGGCAGGTTGACAGCCAGCAATTTTGGTGCTGTGCTGAGGTCGGGACTTTCATCCACTCCATGCGCGTCCCTCATGAAGAGGGTGCTTGGGGGGTACAATTTAGACGAAGTCATGGCTGTCAACTGGGGAGTTGTAAACGAGGTGTGTTTGGCCAGTGTGTTTGGCCTTTTAAGTGTGACACATATGTAGTGATAAATGCTTCACCTGACCACTGTTCCTAAATAAAAAAAGTTTTCTGCATCGTCAGTCATTTTTTCCAGATAATTACCAATATTTCACAAATTCTTCATGTCAACTTAAGAGCACAGCTGTATGTTGAGTGTCAGCTTTGCTTGGTTCATCTTACTGGGGGGCAGCTACATGGATTTCGGTGCAGTCCACAATCATTTTGCAGTTGAAGGCAGAATGAATTTATTATTGACTCAGAATGAAGCACAACTTCATGTCATACAATACATTGACTTTATTTGTAACTGTGTATAAAAATAAAGCATTTATTAGCAAGCAGGACCTGCAGGAACAGAGAATGGTGATGGATGGAGCTGGGAAGAGAGAAGAATAAAGAAAACAGATCAACTTTATTATCGGATATTAAAAATTCAATTTCAAAACAAGTTGCCGCTCCTACAGTTTTCTAGTATGTAAAGATGATTTCACATGACCTATGCAAAATATCACACTCAATACATGTGTCTCTCTGGGGGGTGCATTGTGCCTTTGATGTATATAAATAATATACCATAACCAAATACTATTACGTACAGTGGAAATCAGGTTGCCAGAGCAGGTCAGTCCAGTTTGCATGTTCCTCAGGGTCTCAGCAGTTACAGGTGAGGTAAAGAAAATAAAAGAGAAAAAGGTCAGTAACAACACTTTAAAGTAACAACACTGAATAATTATCTATTTTAATAATTTTCTCTCAGTAATCACTCAACTACTGTCTTTCCAACCAACAGATTGACTCACCCTCACTGTCATCACAATGACACATGTCCAGAAGAATGTCATGCAAAGCTCCCTGCCTGCCTGCCTTCCTTCGACTCTCCCTGAACTGCTTCCTTAGCACCCGGTGGAGGGCGCAGTAGGCCACTCTTCAAATGTTTCACGAAATACTTACCATGATGACTACTCTTACTGTTTAACATTTTGGTGTACTTCATGTAATAAAATAATAACTTAATGGTAAAGCTACTAAAAATGACAAGGCTAAGTAATGTAATGCTAACTAACGTGCTCGCTACTCGTCGCTACTAGCTAGGTAGCTAACTTGACTATGTTCCATGCACAACATGTATATTACCTATGATATTACCTGATATGTCTGATCCAGCGACTCCTGGTCCTTTCATCAGACGGGAAGCGATAGAACGAGCAAGTGGTATGATCACTTTTGTGATTACAACATGGTACAAAGCACACAGGCATCTTGTAAAAGTGAATTTATTGGAGCAATCTCTTATATTTATTGGAGGGAATAAATCAGTTATGAAATCTTCTTCTTCGCTTTAATTACGAGTCGCAACCACTTGGAGCATTATCGCCTGTGACATCACATGCGCGACCCAGAATGGGATTTGGGATTTGTAGTCGCGTATTTTTCATAGTCTTATATTTCAACAGTTTTACGACAAAATGTGACTTTTTTGACATGGAAATGATTGTTTAAGATTGACAAACATCATATGTGTAGTTCGTGGCACAATTCAAACGGGATGAAAAGATACGTTTTCTCTCTCCATTGAATTCAATGTATAATTTTTCGCTTCCGGGGTCCCATGGACCGGAAGTAGATGGGCGTGACTTCGCCTCTCTATAGAGTCCAGTAGAGGGTGGAGCCTGTGAGAGATATAACGCCGGGTTACGTATTGTAACCCTTGTTATATTAACACAGGCGGAGCCCTCTACTCAGGGCACTGTCTGTCCTATTCCGCCCGCTGAATAGAGGTGTAGGATGATAGCCAGGAGGCGAGGCCTCCTTTTATACGGTGAGATGCTCGTGCATTCAGGTAGGCCCGCCCCAAGGCTGAAATCTCAGTAGGTGAATGCTTGCATAGAGGGTAGTACCCATAGAGTCCAGTAGAGTGCTCTGCCTGTGCTAATATAACAAGGTTTCCAATACGTAACCCGGCGTTTTTTACGGCGATTTCTGAGAGATTTTAAAATCTCAGATCTGCTCTAGTCCAGCAGCTGTAACTCAGGTCTCAGTGAGTCACGCCCCTCAAGTGTGCATTCCAAGAGGTTGGAAGACTCTGCTGATTGCGTGAAGTGCAAAACGCTTCCCAGCCGAAAAACATTTTAAATAGCGCATTTCAAATCAGAATAACTGAGTGTGCATCCAGACTCGGTGAGGAGGACACTATCGATACTGACTCAGCAATCACTGTAAGTTATATTCTTGTTTAAATAGACTTCTCTGTTTCATTTATTCTACTCTGTATAATTGTTCTGTAGTTATTGTAGCTAAAACGGCGATTTCTGAGAGATTTTAAAATCTCAGATCTGCTCTAGTCCAGCAGCTGTAACTCAGGTCTCAGTGAGTCACGCCCCTCAAGTGTGCATTCCAAGAGGTTGGAAGACTCTGCTGGCGCCCATCAGCAGAAAATAGTTAACTAATTACAGCGGCGTGCCCCCAAAGCTGTGAGAACTGAGCAATCAGGTATCCATCTTAGGTTGCGTTTTCCTGGAGCGTCAGCTTCAGCGTCAGCCAGACGAAGACTGACAAAGACATTAAGAGTCCTGTGGGAGTCACGTGGGAGGCAAAGAGGAGGCAAATCGTACTCTGATTGCGCCAAGTATCGCTGGTGTTATTTAGTCTTATTCAATTCTCTTGGGTTCTCTAGCCCCTCATGCTATAATCATGTGTATTTTCTGCATTCCTGTTCATGTGTCTTCTCGCAATTATCACTGGCCCCGTGTTTCTCCTAATCGATTTCACCGGCCTGCTCTCGTCTATCCCACATGCTCCACTGAGATCCAACATCTCGTTTCAGGGGGCCTGTGGAACTGCCAGTCAGCTGTCCCTAAGGCTGACTTCATCTCTGGCTACGCTTCCCTGCAGTCTCTGGATTTCCTTGCTCTCACGGAGACCTGGATCACTCCATCCAACACATCCACCCCAGCAGCTCTCTCCACAGCATATTCCTTCTCCCATACACCCAGACCCTCTGGCAGAGGAGGTGGCACTGGTCTCCTGCTCTCTCCCAAATGGAGCTTTTCCCTCTTCAAGCTACCTAATTTCACTCCTTCTACCTTTGAATTCCATGCCGTCACAGTAACCCATCCTATACAATTAACCATTGTTGTTCTCTACCGTCCACCAGGCGCCTTGGGGGACTTCTTGGAGGAGTTAGATAATCTCCTCTCACACATCCCTGAAACTGGCCCTCCCGCTGTACTTCTCGGAGATTTCAACCTCCAGACAGGGAAGATATCTGAACTAACATCTCTGTTAACCACCTTTGCTTTCTCACTGTCTCCATCCCCACCAACTCATAAAGCTGGCAATGTCCTTGATCTCATATTCTCAAGGAACTGCTCTACTTCTAACCTCTCTGTAAACCCGCTCCACACATCCGATCACTTCTTCATTTCATTCTCTCTACCCCTTTCCAAACATAACAACCTCATCTCTTCTAACTCTGCTCCTGTCCGCCGTAACCTCCGTTCCCTCTCCCCCTCTACCTTTGCCTCATCGGTGCTCTCAGCCCTCCCTTCCTCTGACTCGTTCCAACTCCTGCCTCCAAACGCTGCTGCAAAAACTCTCCTCTCTACTCTCTCATCCTCTCTGGACTCTCTCTGTCCTCTCACATCGCGGCCGGCTCGTCAGTCCCCTCCTGCTCCCTGGCTAAATGACGCACTGCGTGCTAATAGAACCATCCTTCGGGCAGCAGAGCGGAAATGGTGGAAATCCAAACACCATGACGACCTCCTAACCTATCAGGCTCTCCTCTCCTCTTTCTCTGCTTCCATCTCTCAGGCAAAAAGCACTTTCTTTCAAGATAAGATCCAATCTTCCTATTCCAATCCCAAAAAACTATTTTCTATCTTCTCCACCCTCTTGGACCCTCCCAAAGCACCTCCCCCCTCCTCCCTTCTGTCAAGCGACTTTGTTAACCACTTTGAAAAAAAGGTTGATGATATTCGCTCTTCCTTTTCTGACTCACCTTTACTCACCGCTGGGTCACCAGACCCTCCCTTCACCCACACACTGACCTCCTTCTCCCCTCTCTCTCCAAGTGAGGTTCTTACCCTCGTTACCTCTGCCCGTCCTACCACCTGTTCTCTGGACCCTATCCCCTCAAACCTCCTTCAGACTATCGCTCCTGATATTCTACCATTTCTCACCCATTTCATCAACACTTCTCTAACTTCTGGTCACTTTCCAAACAGTCTCAAGGAGGCAAGAGTAAACCCTCTCCTTAAGAAACCCACTCTCAATCCGTCTGATGTTATTAACTACAGGCCCGTCTCTCTCCTCCCGTTCCTGTCTAAAACACTTGAACGCGCTGTCTTTAAACAACTCTCCTGTTATCTCCATCAGAACAACCTTCTGGATCCGCACCAGTCTGGTTTCAAGGCAGGTCACTCAACAGAAACTGCTCTCCTTGCTGTCTCTGATGAACTGCACACTGCTAAAGCAGCCTCCCTCTCCTCTGTCATCATCCTTCTGGACCTGTCTGCTGCATTCGACACAGTGAACCATCGGATCCTCCTTCGCACTCTCCAAGAACTTGGAGTTTCAGGCACTGCACTTTCCCTCCTCACCTCATACCTCAACGACCGCACCTACAGGGTTACTTGGAGAGGGTCCGAGTCCGACCCTTGTCAATTAACTACAGGGGTCCCTCAGGGCTCGGTTCTTGGTCCCCTCCTCTTCTCCCTGTACACAAACTCGCTCGGGTCTGTCATTAGCCCGCATGGTTTTTCATACCACTGCTACGCTGACGACACCCAACTAATTCTGTCCTTTCCCCGCTCAGAGACCCAGGTCGTCGCACGCATCTCTGCTTGCCTAGCAGACATCTCTCGGTGGATGTCTGCTCATCACCTCAAGCTCAACCTTGACAAGACTGAACTGCTCTTCCTTCCGGGAAAAGATTGTCCCACTCTTGACCTAACAATCAACATCGGCACCTCTGTTGTTTCCCCGACTCAGACTGCAAGGAATCTGGGTGTGGTCCTAGATAACAAATTGTCCTTCACTGCAAACATCGCTGCTACAACCCGCTGCTGCAGATACACGCTTTACAACATCAGGAGGATACGTCCCCAGCTGACCCAGACATCAGCGCAGATTCTGGTCCAGGCTCTCGTCATCTCACGCCTAGACTACTGCAACTCACTCCTGGCTGGTCTACCTGCATGTGCCATCCGACCTCTGCAGCTCATCCAGAATGCAGCGGCTCGTCTGGTCTTCAACCTTCCCAAATTCTCCCACACCACACCGCTCCTCCGCTCCCTTCACTGGCTTCCAGTAACTGCTAGAATCCACTTCAAGACACTGGTACTTGCGTACCATGCTGTGAATGGATCTGGCCCTTCCTACATCCAGGACATGGTTAAACCGTACACCCCAGCACGTGCACTCCGCTCTGCATCAGCCAAACAGCTCGCTGCACCCGCACTGCGAGGGGGACCCAAGTTCCCGTCAGCAAAAACACGTGGGTTTGCTATCCTGGCTCCAAAATGGTGGAATGAGCTCCCCATTGAAATCAGGACAGCAGATAGCTTACACATCTTCCGACGCAAACTGAAAACTCATCTCTTTAGACTCCACTTCGAGCGATAGAATTACTAACAAAGCACTTATATACTAATAAAGGGCTGGCTTTCTAAATGCCAGTTGAGTAGCACTTGAAATGTTTGGCTCTATGAAACCTGATGTACTTATATGATTCTGTTTTCTTAAAGGTTGTATCTTCCTGGTCGAATGCACTTATTGTAAGTCGCTTTGGATAAAAGCGTCAGCTAAATGCAATGTAATGTAATGTAATGTAATGTAATGTTTTGTCATATTCTATGATATTTTACTGGACTCAGTTTCCTACATAACTATAGTTTGTGTGCTTGTTTTTTATATATATTATTTTAATGTCTTGTAAATGCACTGTTGAGGAACCTGCAATCTGAAAATGTATCTTTAAAAGTAAAAAATATTTAAAAGGTGTATGTTGAAATTAACATAACACAGATTATTAACTGTCTAATGCGACACACACACACACACACACACACACACACACACACACACACACACACACACACACACACACACACACACACACACACACACACACACACACACACACACACACACACACACACACACACACACACACACACACACACACACACACACACACACACACACACAACAACAACAAACTCCAGGAAAATGTGTTACGACTGTACCCGGTCTCCCCTATAACAGTATCTACAGTATGCCTAACACTTATTTGTTTTCACAGAAACTTCCACCCATACATGAGCTGCTGCTGTTCCTCATGCACACATATCACAACATCTATTACACAAGGTTCAGTCACTCACCTCCTTCAGTTGGGAGGAAAAGCTGGTTAAGGTTCAGCACTATGGGGGGACAGGGCTCCTGAGCCTAAAGATGGAACTGTTGGTCCTGGCACCAGGGGGAGGGACAACTGATTTAAAAATGTACCTGCATTTATTAAATGTCAGCTAAAAGAGCAGTGAAATGAAAAACCTTTGAATTTTCCGTGAAGATATTAACAGTAGGCTTCTTAATGTCAGCTTAGTAAATTATTATTTACAATGGACAACGCTTAGCTAACAGACTAATTTCCACCACTCATGGACCACAGCCACCTTTTCTTTTGAAAAACATGGTGACATACTGTCGCCCTTTAGTCCCTCTCTCTTGTCTTTCTCTCCTTTCTTTTCTTTTTTGAAAGCCTGACTTTGTTAGTCGTTGAGACATGGTTCACACGTAAGTAATAGCATCCCTCCTCACATGCTCTCACTCTCTGCTACAAAGTGCCAGTGCCACCGTTTGGAGGCAGGACCAAACCATCACATGTAAATAGAAGGGGGTGTACAGAGGCTTTGGATAATTAACTTTTGGAAGAAAATAACTTCAATGAATTGTAAGTTTAGTGAGTACATTATCAATATAACGTTCTATTAAAGGTGGGGTATGTAATTTTGGAGAAACCAGCTCGAGTGCGCTAGAATTAGAAAATACACAGCCGGAAAATATCTGCCACTTCCTTACAGAGCCCCTCCTCCAACACACACGAACGTGCACATGACCAATGAGGGCACGAGATAAGTTTGTGCACAAATGGAAGGCTGACAGAGAGGTAGGCCATCCAGTTATTTTAGCCGGGCCGGCTAAAATGATTGGTCGTGCTTTTTACAGTACTACGGCTTCCACAGATGAAATGTTCTTCTGGATTTTTTTTCAAAGCACTTAAGATATTCATTGCTATCGGGATGTTAAGAGCATTCCATTGAATATAACAAAAGTGTATCTCGAGCCGGTTTCTCAAACTTACCTACCCCACCTTTAATGTTAATTCTTGATGAATGATGAAAGGTTACTTAAACATTTTTTTCTTAATGTTCTACAATTGTTTGGGCCCCCGTGGTGAGGGTGTTTGGGGTGACCAATAGGGTGGCCAGGATTCAGTCACCCCCCAGCTCCGCCACTGAACACATAATCACTGATGTTCCGCTGTAACGGTGGTGGACTCATCAGAACATAGTGGGCGAGTTGACCAATCAGAGCACAGTGGGCTCATAGGGAGGGGGGGGGGGGGGGGGGGTTCAGGAGCTCCAAAAAGCCGTTTAGGACAGAGAGTGAATACACATACAATACAGAGATGCTGTATGAGAAACCAATGTGTTTGGAACATTGAACAATGTAAATCTATTGTAGTTGACCTCAACAATGGAATTATGATCAGTAGAAATGGCCATGTCATGGGACCTTTAAAAGAGCATCATCTGTCGATGCCATTTTTAGGCTGACCACGCCCCCCTGGAGCTCAGTTAAAGGGCCAGTTCACCATAATATCAGCTCCCATCTCTATTAAAGCCCTTTAATAAACGTGATATGTGCGCTAGGTGAGGGCGTAGGCTGAGGCCCACGCAGTGTCTTCAGACAAAGCTAAGCTAGCATCAGTTTAAAACCAGCGGGGCAGGAACTACACAGGGGCGGATCTACCGGGGTGGCATGGGGTGGCAACTGCCACCCTAAAAAATAGCCTTGCCACCCCAGCTGCCACCCCAGTTGGCAGCTTTGTTTTGAAAGAAAAGTTGTGGATCATCGGACATTTATGAGAGAAACTCTATAATGTCCGAGTGCAAGTGAATGCAGCACAAGACGCGAGCCTTGTAACCCCTGCCCCGGCCCTGGCACGAGCGTGGAAAAATATGATTGACGGCGATTTAATTTGAACTGGACGGCGCAAAACGAGAAGCATTCGGACTCAAGTAGACGGAAGGAATGAGGTATTTGCGGTCTACAATGACAGAGAAGAGACCGTCAAGTTTGGCTGTACTCAGCATTGTATCAAAACGCACTAAAGCTTTGGATCTTCTTAATCAGTTTGTGAGGCGTTTTGCTGAACAACATGGTAATCGCCGCATTCAGCTGTTATAGGCATGCCAACTTGATGCTCTGCTCACGGAATGGATGATCATAAAAAACTGTTAAAATGATGACCAGTGTGACTATATATTTCTCTTTGTGGGGGTCTTCCCCCAAAGATAAGTTTTAAGTCCTTAGAAAGTCAAATAAGACGGTGTAAAACTTCACTGCCCAGCCAAAAAGAGTAACCACTTTGATCAAATGCCCTTTATTAATCCCTGTGGGGAAATTCATAGTTCAAACAACAACAGGGTAAGAATGAAAAACAGGACAGCACAGATTCACAAAGATTAATAAAATAGAAAGATACAAATAAAAATGAGGAAAAACTATGAAATAAGAAATGAATAAAAAATGAGCATATATAGCATTGGGTCATATAAACTATGAAGTAAGAAATTAATGAAAATTAAGTAACTGTTTGCAGTAAAGTTGTGGGGCGCTAAACTGTTCCTTTGAATCTTTTGAATTTTGATATATGATAGTAATTAGGCTACTTGTCTTTCAAATTTGAAGGAGGGTGAGCAAGCATCTTGAGGAACCTTCATCATTAACTCCTCCAAAAAATATATTGTTTATTGAATAATAAATGAATGAATCATAACAGTGATTGACAGCTGATAGGAATAATATGATTGTTAATATTATCATATTAATTCAGACAAATATTGATGACAGTTCATTAATGTACTTATTGCAGCAGTCTGCTTAGATTTGGTACCCCTGCTGGTCTTTTATTTGTTATTGTTCAGTTGCAATTCATTAAATGATGTAGACCTGCCACCTTACATATTTATATTTAAGGCTTTACTGATGTGTCACAATAATGTCACCTAATGTTTTTGACTGCGATTAAATCAGCATACTTCTGCCAGGGGATGGCACCCCTCAACATCTCCTGCCACACTCTTGCCACCCCATGAATATTTGTCTAGATCCGCCCCTGGAACTACAGCAGGCGTCACACGCAGGATCCGCTCAGTCACACACACGGAGTTTTTTTTACCGCAGTGCATCTGCAGCATCCTCTGATCTGAGCGACAGAGGTGCCGCTGTGGCGCAGGGAAAACACCGTTATCAGGCACAGGAGGACGGATGTTGTGTTTTTTTGTGGAGGGTTTGCCTTTTCTTTGCACCCCCGTGCGCTCACGCAATTTATCTGCCGCATGAGAGGAGCATCTCCTGTGCGGGGCCATTAGATAGGCCTAGGTGAAATCCTTCCACCTTCACAGGAGAGGAATATTCATTGTTTCTGCGAGGACACGACTCGAGGAGAGGAGGACGAAGGTACGTTTTAACCGTTTTTTTTTTTTTAATTCTAATTGAAACATTAAATCGTTTTTTTGTTTTTCAATTTTGCCCCAAAACAGAAAAACGGAAATTCAGCTCGTTTTTTGGTTTTTCTGTTCTTACTGTTAAAACAAGTATAGCCTACCACTCAATGTTTCGTTTCTATAGATGGGTGGGTCTCCAGTGCCTCCTTGCTTCTGATTGGCTAGTTTGCCCTTGCGCTGTACTCTTAAAAATAAAGGTTCATACTCTTTGCCTAGACAGTGCAGTGCGTGTTAGCACAAATATACATTGAATATATGGCTACATGAAGACAGTCTGTCCGTGTGTCCGTGTGTCCGTGTGTCCGTGTGACCGTGTGTGTGTGTGTGTGTGTGTGTGTGTGTGTGTGTGTGTGTGTGTGCGCGCGCGCGCCTGTCTGTCTGTCTGTCTGTCTGTCTCACGATCTGTCTATCTGTCTTGCACTGTCAGCCATGAGTATTTCTCTGTATGATGTTACTGACACTGCTGAATTGATGCGGCCGTATTGCCCGTTTGCGTGGTCAAGTCAGCATCGAGAGAACGAACTAGGCCTGCATTAAAACAGCTTGGAGGTTGAGGATTGATAAATACTATTTAGAGTAGCCTACTTTTACTGTGTACTTTTTGAGTGATCCTCTGTCAAATTCCCCTCTTGAGTACAATAATGCATGTTTTCTGCTATCTTTGAAGAGAGGTACAATTATTTTCTGCCATAAATTCTTAATGAGAGTGATACTGTGTGACTCAGTATACTAATTACTACACCAACAAGTACTTTTCAGGTATTCTCTTTCAAATTCCCCTCCTTAGTACAAGAATGCATCTTAAATACAAATGTGTCATTAGACTTACTACTTCCAGTCAGTACTCCAGCAGCAGCTTTTACCCCTTGGGAAATCTTTAGAGAATATCCTGGATAGCTGGTCTATCCTTCAGCAAAGTGACACACCCAGTCACTCTTGTTGGCTTCTTATGATGATGCTATCCTTTAACACAGGGGTCTGCAACCTTTTTGACCAAAAGAGCCATTTTGCTCCTTTTTCCAAAACATTTTTTTGTCTGGAGCCGCAAAACATATTTCATAGCTTGATAGCTAATAAAGTTGTATTTATTGTTATATCAGACAAAAACTACAGATTTTTTGCATTTATTAGGCTATTTATTACATTATATAAAACTGTTAACCTCTAATAAGAAACAAAGAACTCCTATAAGGAGAATTTAAAATAATACACAGGCCTACTTTAAAATAAATTAAACACAGCACTTGGGGAGTCCTCTGCACATTTGAAGGGAAAAAAAATATTATTAAAATGGGCCCACTTTGCACCCTAAAAAGAGTTAAAGGTAGGGTAGGCAAGAATGGAGAAACCAGATCGAGTGCACTAGAATTTGAAAGTACACAACCGGAAAAAATATGCCTCTTCCTTCAGACTTTCTTACAGAGTCCCTCCTCCAACACACACGAACGCGCATCATCAATGAGGCCACGAGATAAGTTTGTGCACAGATGGAAGGCTGACGGCCATCCAGTTATTTTAGCCGGGCCGGCTAAAATGATTGGTTGTGCTTTTTACAGCGCTATGGCTTCCAGAGATTAATTTTTGTAGGTATTTATTGTCAAAGCATTTAATATATTCATTGCTATCGGGACGTTAAGAGCATTTCATGGAATATAACAAAAAGTGTTTTCTGAAATAAATTACATACCCCATTGAACTATGACTGAAGATTGTCAGCTGTCTTCCTCTCCCTTGTTGTTCCTCGATACGTAAAGGCTGCAGCACCGTTGACAACTTCTCTCTACATATCAAACATACCGGTAAACCAGCATCGATTGCTGTGAAAGCATATAACTCTGTCCACACAGAATTAAATCCTGTGTTCCTCCGGTACTTTTCTTTGATTTATCCAGAGTTCGCTCATCGAGCCGGGGGTCAGGTTATTTGCCTCCAAGAAAAGGCGCTCGCGCGGGACCGTAGCAGGATGTGAAGCATATTTTAGTTGACCTAATTAAAACGGTTTTGTTTTTTATTTATGTGTCACAGTATCACCTCAAAATACAAGATACGAAACATTTTCAACCGTGCAAGAAAATATAAATAGTCTTACAAATACTTTTTTTATTTTTTTTATTTCCTTCTTATTTTTGTCTAAGCTCAAGGGAGCCAGAGCAGGGGGCTTAAAGGGCCGCATGCGGCCCGTGGGCCGCGGGTTGCCGACCCCTGCTTTAACAGCAAGCGCCACCATTTGGTAGAGCACATTTTGTGTCTTTATATCTTTTTGAAAAAACAATAACTCCGTCTCCATCTGATTCAGCCAGCTCTATTTTTTGGTTGACATGTTATGCACAAAACAACCTCTAGATATCACTGTGGTTCGAACAGAATGCCCTTCAGCTAGCTTCCACTGAGATAGTTGGCATGCTAAAAATCACTCCTGAAGAAATCACTCTTTTTGGTCAACTTTTGTAAGGTAACCAGATCATTTTTTACATATTTTAGTGTCAGAGCACTTACTGAACAGAATTAGATAACTTGATGCACAAAACATTTTTGTAACAAGTGTGTAATTAGTTTTTGGAAAATATGCTCAACCAACCGGTCGAATTGGCCTTCATATTTTAAACTAGCAATATGATTTTTTCAGAGTTTCAGAGAAGTTTTCCAATAAAATACGGTAAATACCTAGATTCATGGTAATATTACTAAATCTAGTACTGCCTTATGAGTCTCAGAGTGAAAGAGTCATAATAATTTATTTAGCACCTTTCATGCATGGCATTCAGCCCAAAGTTGCACACAGGTGAGCAAGTTAGACCAACACAGGATATAGACATTTGCTGTTAGGCCAGTTGTTTGTTGTTAGGCCAATTCAGCATACAGTAAGATGAGCAAGTCTTTTTTTTATAATGAAAAACACTTTACATTACTTTTTTCCATTTTTTTTTTTTTTTTTACAATTATAATTTATTATTTTCTATGAATATATCTGGTTGTATATATTGCTCATCTTCGATAAAAAAAATTGTTTTATTTGAGTTTGTGTTATATTTGAGTTTGATGCATAGGCTACAAATACTGTACTATATGATGATTGTTGAAAATACACTTTTACCAAAGCTGTCACGTTTTGTTTTCTCTCAACCAAGAAAAATGTTTTGAAGTACATGTACGTTAAAAAAAAAAAAAGTATTATTAAGTGTCACCTTTGTTAAGTAAGGAATGTTAGAAGTAGGCCTACATAAATACAGTACAAAGCCTACACAGCACTGCATATGTGGCATTAGCAGCTGCATTCAATAACCAATCGATTAAACCAAGACAGAACAGTAGTAACCACTCGAAAGAGACTTACATGTTTGTTTGTATTATTATCCTAATCAACAATCATTGAAAGACTGAATATAACCTTCATTTTACTCAAACCAGGGGGATATTGGTAAATCCGTCTACATTTATTGTGTTTTTACTGCATTGATCGGATCCAGGTGTGAGATCGCTTATATCACAGTTGTGTTGCTTGTTGCACCTTCAATCTTCTGCAGGGATTTTTGTGCTTTATGTGTGATGCAGCCATGGATACACTGACAGTGAGATCTTTTTATGCACTTAGTAGATAGTAATGTGTTAGAGTCACTACTTGATGTGCCTTATCTTGATAAGCAAGTAGAAATGGCAAATAATTGTTTTTCATAATAGATCTTGACTTGTGCACAGGTACGGGCTAATGTTGCCCGGGCAACAGCCTGTTTGGCCTTTTTGGCTGACCTGCCCCTCTGGAGAGAGCGAAAGTTTGCGTTTTCTTTTTTCTGTTGTGGCCGAA
The DNA here is from genome assembly GCF_949606895.1 of Notothenia rossii. NCBI lineage: Eukaryota > Metazoa > Chordata > Actinopteri > Perciformes > Nototheniidae > Notothenia > Notothenia rossii. The sequence continues at coordinate 26,752,613 of NC_136908.1, forward strand.
TCAACAAGATAAGCCCACAATTAGTATTGTAGCGTCTCGCTGCGGGAAACACACTTTGTCAGCGCTGTCATCTGCCGGTGCGTGCACCTCAGTGTCGAATTTTGGAAACTTGATTTTGAGTTGTCTCATCATGGCAGTTAGGGTATAAGGTGCAAACTAGGGGATTTTACTTCCTCTTGATACCGTCGGTTATTTACAAAAAAGCACCTAAATATAGCCTACTTGTTGTTATTGTGCTTCTGTCTTTCTGTGTCTTTTCATCTGTAAACTCCCTCATGGGACCGCTCGCTCTCTTTTCTTGATCGCCCTCTCACGGGTGAACAGTTCAATGTCCCGCTTAATTGCAGGATTTCTGCCATGTCTCTTCCACTTTATTTTGACCATCTCCGTTATTAAGTTATGGAATACTAAATAAATAAGTAATTAGATACCTTATCGTTACTGCGCTCATAAAGAATGATAAGAATAAGGATAATGCGTATCGAACTGGTTTAATTAATTAGTGATTTTATTTAAGGTAATTAGTTAGAGGCCCTATTTTATCAGTATGTCTGTTACAATGGTCAAACTACATTAGAACAGAATTTTCCCCATGTTGTCTTTAATAGTTACTAACAATAGATATTTTAATGAGATATGGACTGCAAAACAAAACATTTCCCTGGTTTTCATTTTTAAAATCAAGTCACCGAATGCAAGTAGTCACCTTAACTTATTTTGTTATGAGATGTGAATTACTGTTCAATTTAGTTGATGTAATTTTTTTTCGGGTGGGAGGCCCTTTTTCCAGTTTAGAGCAATAGCCCCTCCAAATGTCTGTGCACGTCCCTGCTTACATAAGTAGCCAAACAGATGTTATTTGGAAAACCAGAGATTTTTGCAGTTACAAAAACAGTAGAAAATTGGTCATCAGTCTATTCATATTTTCTTTCTCTACTTTTACAAATCCATACCTGCTAAAATCACATGCTATTTTTGTGCGACAGAGATTTGAATCCTTTCTCACGGTGTTTAAATCCCTTTAGCTTTCTCTGTGCTCCTCTCTCACACCCCCTTCTCCCACAATACCCCTCACACATTCTCTTTTTAGTGTGTCATACATCATCAAACAGGCCCGGCCTCAGCCTCTCAGCGACTTTGTTTGTTTCCTGCTGTCGTTACACTTGTACTTTCTTATTTTACTCACTCTTTCCTTCAAATTATTTTACCTGTGTCTCATCCTCCTGTCCTTTGCCCTGCTTTCTCCTCACTCATCTGTCTTTCTCATACTTGTTTTTACTTCTCCAGGTGTGTCGTGCCCTCCTGTCTGCTGCTTCCAGGATGCATTTCTCAGTCCGTCTGAGTCTCTGCCTGCTAGGCTTCGCTCTTGTCTCTCTGTTTCCTCAGCCGGCGCGGGGTCAAGGTAAGTACATCCACTATCTTTCCTTAAAAGAGTGTCCGAGTTAACCGCTCTGTCGGTGCACCCGAGCTGTTTACTGATTCGGGGTGACCGGAGCGGCACGACACTCAGACCGAACCCCTCCTTTGTGCCCAAGTGCCTAAGGAGTGCGTTCAGGTCGAGGGCTATTAAATTAGGGGGTTTTAGTCTTCCCCTCCATGGTGGGGCCTGGGAAGCTAAACTGTACCTCCTCTGCCCGGTGCGTGCGCTATCATGGTATGTGGAGCGCACGGCTGCCCTTAGACGCACCGAATAGCTGTTTGTGTGCGTCGGGGCGGGGTGATCGGGAAAGCTCTGTCCAAGAAACGCCTGTGAGTGCATTGGGCATGCCTACGGACAGGCTTTCAGACAGAATTCAGACAGAATTCCAGCTCCTACCTTCTGGTAGAAGATTCAGGGTTCCCAAGAGCAGGCTGAAACGCTATAAGCACTCATTCCTACCTATGTCCATAAAGCTTCTTAACATTCACATGAAATGAAATGTAGTCAAATGTAATGAAAGGTACTTTTTCAATGTTGGCCACGAGGGTTGTGCAATAGGTCTGTGTATTGTGTTTGTTCAAACGGTGTATGACTGATGATATGTGTATGTCTGTTAATGTCTACTATGTGTGTATATGTACATGTATGCGGAACTGCAGGACAGAGTCCAGAACAAATTTCCTTATGGGGACAATAAAGTATATCGTATCGTATCGTATGGTATGTAGGCGGGGAGAGCCTGCCCCACAGGGATTTGTGCGCACTCCACACGGGCTGTAGCTGTGTCAACAGCCTTATTCAACGGCGCGAGTGTGGAGGATAAATGCACAGCGGCGTCTTGGTCAACGCCAGGCCCCTTCATAAAGTGTTATCTCTTGAACATGTCTGGCTCTTTCTCCTCGTCTGTGCTTGCTGGGGCAACACAGAACTGGTGAGGAGGGCTGTGGGTCAGTAGGCATCTGACCCCCTCCACGGACGTAATGCGCCTTCGCCTTTCCCCGGCCCTCTGAGGGGTCCCGGGATGGGCGAGGTGCGCACTGGCCCATCCACATTTTATTCCACACTGTAAGAGTCGGTGAGGGCTGATAATTTATTCCGGGAAATTACTCAGACCTACTAATTGACCTAACCAAAGTTATTGAGTCTATGTAAGTTTACTGCTTGGCTCAGATCCACCAACGTCAGCAATATCTCACCTCTATTAACTCTCCGAAGAACCAGGTTCAATTAACTGCTGTTTCAATTCAGACAACTCTCTTAAATCTATTTAAGCGATCCCGAAGGATTTTGATATCAGTAAATGAGGTGTGGCCCTACCTAAGTGTGAGTGTGGCAGGGTGCAATCTTACCTCTGAAGCAGGAGAGGAGAGCGCAGATGTCTTTTAAGTTGTCCCAATCCAAAAGGTGGGATCAGTTTATTTGAAGAAAAATAGGTCCAAACTAATACAGGGTTTTTACCTTCTCTCTTTACAACAGTATAATCATACTAAATCTATCATGCTGTGATCATGTTCTAATATGAAACTTTAATTCACAGTTTTACATTTATTACCATAATTTGTAACTTCAACTGCCCAATTCAGTTGTGACATTTAAAATCTCCTGATAGAATTTAGAGGCAATTCCTCATAAAAGACCGGTGATAATAAAAAGCACATTCAGAGTTTCATTTTCACCCAATAAATTTCACATCAATTTCATACCTTTTTTTCAGACACAGATGGCGGGAATAACATTCAAAAACCCATACCTATCCGCATGAATTCGGAGGAAGATTCCTCACAGCTGGAGGGCCTAATATTCACAACCACACTCCTATATTCCAACACAGATGGCGGGTATTAACATTCAAAAACCCATACCTATCCGCATGAATTCGGAGGAAGATTCCTCACAGCTGGCGGGCCTAATATTCACAAACATATCTCAATTCATTCCACTCATTTCACAGAGTAATTCACTCAGCATTCAACCAAGAAATTTGAGAGATATTTGTCAAGTCTGAGAGAACCTTACCGAGAGCTATTAACCCAGCTCTGAGGGACAGAGCTTACAGAGAGAGAGCATACCAGGGGAACCCCCCTCTCTCTCTCGCTCTCTCCCAAAAAGAAAGTTCCTCCCCATCCGCCAGTGTCTTTATACTCGAAAACAGAATAGAAAAACCTAAGACACCTCCTCCACACCCATATTTGTGAAAACTGGGCGTGCTATTTTCCAAAATCCTATGGAGAATTTGCATTGATTTTTCGCGAAGGAACCAGAAGAAGTTTACTTCCGGGTTTTACGACGCGTCACTGCGGTTCTCTATAGATCTCAATAGTCATCTTTTATGGTGTAAATGCCTTTTTAATAATAGCATTTTTGAATGGAACATTCTCAACATGAATGCATAAATCCAAATAAATATAACTTAAGGATGTGGAAAAATACTGTGTTTGAAATGTATAATTGAAATTAGATGTTAGCTTTTTGTTTTGATATATATATATATATTGTATTCCAGTCTCCCTTCAGATATGTTAAGTGGCATGGCATTCAACACAATGCTGCTCACCTCCTTCAGTTTGGAGAAAAGCTGGTTAAGGTTCAGCATTATGGGGGGACAGGGCTGCTGAGCCTAAAGATGGATCTGTTGGTCCTGGCACCAGGGGGAGAGACAACTGATTTAGTATGAATAGCTGCTAAAAATGTACCTGCATTTATTAAATGTCAGCTAAAAGAGCAGTGAAATGAAAAACCTCTGAATTTTCTCTGAAGATATTAACAGTAGGCTACTTAATGTCAGCTTAGTAAATTATTATTTACAATGGACAACGCTTAGCTAACAGACTAATTTCCACCACTCATGGACCACAGCCACCTTTTCTTTTGAAAAACATGGTGACATACTGTCGCCCTTTAGTCCCTCTCTCTTGTCTTTCTCTCCTTTCTTTTCTTTTTTGAAAGCCTGACTTTGTTAGTCGTTGAGACATGGTTCACACGTAAGTATTAGCATCCCTCCTCACATGCTCTCACTCTCTGCTAGAAAGTGCCAGTGCCACCGTGTTTGGAGGCAGGACCAAACCATTACATGTAAATAGAAGGGGGGAGGCTTTGGATAAATAACTTTTGGAAGAAAATAACTTCAATGAATTGTAAGTTTAGTGAGTACATTATCAATATAACATTCTATTAAAGGTGGGGTAGGTAATTTTGGAAAAACCAGCTCGAGTGCGCTAGAATTTGAAAATACACAGCCGGAAAATATCTGCCACTTCCTTACAGAGCCCCTCCTCCATCACACACGAACGTGCACATGACCAATGAGGGCACGAGATAAGTTTGTGCACAGATAGAAGGCTGACAGGCAGGTAGGCCATCCAGTTATTTTAGCCGGGCCGGCTAAAATGATTGTTCGTGCTTTTTACAGTACTACGGCTTCCACAGATGACATTTTTTTTTATAGATTTTTTGTCAAAGCACTTCAGATATTCATTGCTATCGGGATGTTAAGAGCATTCCATGGAATATAACAACAAGTGTATCTTGAGCCGGTTTCTCAAACTTACCTACCCCACCTTTAATGTTAATTCTTGATGAATGATGAAAGGTTACTTAAACATTTTTTTCTTAATGCTCTAAAATAGTTTGGGCCCCCGTGGTGAGCATAGGCGGATTTTGCGGGGGGGCAGGGGGGGCATTGCCCCCCCTGGTGGCTGAAATATGTTATATCATTACTAAATCTAAAACTGTTCCAATACAAATATTTTGTATATATAAATATTTTAATAGATGTAATAAAATGATTGTTACAATACAAATCTGAATAATATCATCTTTTGTTTGAAATAATTTCATTTTTGAGCAGTCGCATGTTGTGACCATAGACTGTATATATAAAGGGTTGTGACGTGTGTGTGTGTGTGTGTGTGTGTGTGTGTGTGACGTGTGAAGTTAAGGACAAAAGTTCCCTCACTTTTTTTTGTATCCAAGTGATTCAGCTATTGAATTAGCAGTAATGGATATTCGGCGATTTTTAAAACGTCCAATTTCGTCTTCAGCTTCAACAACAGAAGAGCCACCGACTGAGCCTAACTTTACCAACCAGCAGCCGTCACAATGTCAAGTGGCAGACACGCAAACGAGCAGCTCTGGATTAGCTAATGTTAGCCCCACAGCGGAGAGCTCTGGATTAGCAGGACCAGCTAACATTAACCCCACAGCAGGGAGACCACCGGCACCGGGGCCGTCAGTGGGTCATGATGATCTTGGGGAAAAGCACAGCTGTCCCAAGCAGCCTACTTTATCCGATTTCCCCTCAAAAATGTTTGGGAAAACGAAACGATCATTTTCCACGTACTATTACAAGAACTATCCCTGGCTGGAATATTCAGTACGAATTGATGCCGTCTTCTGTTTTTCATGCCGCCACTTCCAGACTGACAGCGGTGTGGAGGATTCCTTTAGAAAGGGCCTGACTGACTGGAAAAACTAAGCAGCAAACTGGAGAAACATGCACAATCCCAGGCCCATCTGAACTGCATGGTTAAATGGGATAACTATAAAGTGACTGCATCTTCTGGATCTATTGCAGCGAAACTTTCCCGAAGCCACAAAGATTCTGTTGAGAAGAACAGATCTTATTTGTGCAAAATTGTTGATATTGTGAGGCTGTTGTCCAAACTCGGATTGCCTTTTCGTGGGCATTGGGAGGGAAGCGAGTCAGAGTCGCGTGGAAATTTTCTTGAGGTTTGTGGATTTTTCTCCAAGTATGATTCTGCTTTTAAAAACATGCAGTCCAACTATTTCAATGCTACTAGCCCGGATTTCCAGAACGAAGTCATTGACATATGCGCTAACTTAGTTCGTGCAGAAATTGAAGAGAAAGTGCAGGATACTGGATTTTTTTCTATAATTGCAGATGAGGCCAGGTCTTGCAAAACGGAACAATTATCAGTAGGCTATGTATCAGATATGCAGAGCAGCTTGAAATCAAGGAGCGTTTTTTGTGTTTTATTGATTGCTCAGCATCTCGCAACGCGGCTGGGATTGTGGAAGCAATAAACAAAGGACTTGAGATGTGTGGACTGAAACATATCCCAGTTGTTGCCCAGAGTTACGATGGTGCCTCCGTCATGTCTGGTCACGTTTCTGGTGTGCAGCAGCGCATCAAAGAGACCCACCCATACGCAGTGTACGTGCACTGCATGGCACACAAACTAAATCTGGTGCTTATGGAGTGTTGTGCTGTCAACCGCAGCGTGAAAACATTCCTGAACGTCATTGACAAACTCTACTCTGTATTTGCAGAGCCGTCAAACCATCATCGATTCATTGAAATGCAGAAATCACTGAATCTGAAACAAACTGAAATAATACAGCCAAGTGAGACAAGATGGGCTTACAAGTGGCGATCTGTGAATTCCGTTAAAACTCACTACTCTGCAATTATAGGGTGCCTGAGAGAAATGAGTGACGAGGGAGACAAGTGGTCTGTGGAGGCCAGTGGCCTTTATGCCCACATGACCAGAATGTCTTTCATTACATGTGTTATTGTATTGGAAGACATACTGCGTGTGATTCATGTTACGCACAAGGCCCTACAGTCCTCCAGCTGCACACTCTCCGAAGCTGCAGCGCTTACCGACAACCTGAAGGCGCACTTCAAATCTCAGAGACAAGCAGATACGTGGAGCAATATGTGGGGATCAGTGAAACAGTTCTGCCGGGACAACAACGTGCCAGTACCTGGGGATGCAGATGTTGAGTGTCAGACTCCGGGTCCCCTTGCACCCAAAAGAAAACGGGTTACAAAACCCCCGAACTCCCTCGACAGTTTCCTGGTTACAACTACTTTGGGCCAAAGAGAAACTGATGAAAGTGGCGCACAAATGTCACAGAGTGATACAGCTGGATATCAGCAGCACCTCTATCTCCCTGTGCTGGACACCCTCATCAACGAACTAGACAGACGATTCACGGGAGAGTCCATAGAGCTGGCACGAGCATGTGGAGCAGTGTTTAAATGTCAGAAAAAAGGAATTGAACCTCTCGTACAAAAATACGAACAGCTGCTCAAAATTCACCCTCTCCTTCTTGGAGCAGAGATGGACCTTGTTAAAGCCTCTGCTGTCGCACCTGTTGCACTTGAGCATCTCCGAAAGACTGTTAAAAAGGAGAGCTATCCAAATCTATACAAGATGCTCCAGTTGGCACTGACTCTGCCTATCGGATCTGCCACCTCTGAGAGAAGTTTTTCTGCAATGAGGAGAATTCGGAACTGGCTGCGGTCAACGATGGGAGGAACAAGATTTTCCTCACTTGCGGTTCTTCACATTGAGGACGACATAACCGCACAGCTGTCACCTGAGGGGATAGTGGACGTATATGCGGAACGTAAAAAACGGCGTCTACTTCTGAACTAAGGTAGGACACCAAGGGATATAGTAGTTATCAAATAAGTATAAGATAAGCACAGTTTTGATACGTTTTTTACAGTTATGTAATGCACTGTTGTTGGGGGGAGTGACCGCCCCTTCCATATGAGTGTGTGTGTACGGCGGGCATGAGGCGTGCATGACGGGACGAGTTGTGTTCGTATGTGGAAAAGTCATACTCAGTGCGGTGAGCACGAAATAGTTGGGACTGTGTACTGAGTGACGTCAGTAAAAAAGGTTTGCCCCCCCAAGCGCAAATGTCAAACTCCGCCTATGGTGGTGAGGGTGTTTGGGGTGGCCAGGATTCCAACCCGTCACATGTTGACGGTCGGTCAGGGCCCCTCCCCGTCACTCTATTACGCACAGGGTACCCCTTGAGAGTCAGTTTTCAACGGGCAGGGTGTCCCATTGACTTGCATAGAGCTCCCCGAACGTTGGTAATAGACGAGTTGGGATCGCGGCGAAATGCTCTCCGCAGATCCATTCTCACAGCGTTTATCAACCTTTTTCTTACTCAATATCAAGCCACACTTATTGTTTTTACTTTTTTATTTTAATTGAATAATGTAGGACTTTTGTTGCCGTCAGTTATGGGGAGAGTAGGGGCTCAGAATACTGAAATCTGTACTCTTTCATCGTTTTTTCCTTCGAATTTTGTATTATTTTCTAAACAATAACACATAATTATCCTTGTGTTTATTTATTTGTTTGATTAATAAACACAAGTTGGAGTCCGTCAGGACCGAGGGTCGGATCAGCTCATAGTAGTTGCTTTAGAGAATTTTACACGTAAGTAGGTAAGTATTCTCTCCGCTTCGCTTGACAAACCCTGTGATAGTCCTCAAGCTCTGTGATTGGATGTTTGAGTGTGCGCCGGGGGTTACGCCGAGCGTCGAACAGCACTTTGAAATGGGATGGAACCACGGCAGACTTTCCAAAACTGGATTTGAACGGGTCCACCCCGTCCCCCCCTCCCCCACCCCGTCCCCAGAACTACACATGCTTGCTATTGTGTTTCGCAACATGTTCTATGGCACTTCTCCACTGGGAATTGTAGTTTTAAAAGACGTTTTTCGTATTTCCCATAATAAGAAGTTGCCAGTATTAAACTGTGTACATCCCTGGAGGTTTAAGGGATAGGAAACACTCAAATTTAAAACATATAATTAATAAATGGGTGAAAATTGCTTGTGCCCATAATAGGCAGCATTAATATATACCCACATGACAGCTAAGGTCAGAAGAGCTTTATTTAACAGCTGGTCTTATGTCTGTGACCCCTCCTGTTGTTAATTGATAAGCCTGAAACATGCACTTGTCAAGGTCCAGATGCACATTTTACAAATATGGCAGTAGCCATCGATCATCTTAAGATAAGATATACTTTATTGATCCCAAGTTGGAAACATTTGCGTTACATCAGCCTGTGTAACAGTTGTAAATATGCAGTGGTGTTCATTTGTAAATCATTTAGTTTAGGACAGAGTGAATACACATACTATACAGAGATGCTGTATGAGAAACCAATTAGATTTTTGAACATTGAACAATGTAAATATATTCTAGTAGACCTCAACAATGGAATTATGATCAGTAGAAATGGCCATGACATGGGACCTTTAAATGAGCATCATCTGTCGATGCCATTTTTAGGCTGACCACGCCCCCCTGGAGCTCAGTTAAAGGGCCAGTTCACCATAATATCAGCTCCCACCCATAGACTGTATATATAATGGACGTAGGGTCCGTGACGTCACCCATAGGATTCTGCAGAGTTGCCGAGAAGCCGTAAGTAGGCGGAGTCGGCCACTAATATGGGATTAGTTTTGTTTCATAAAGATAAAGCAACACTTTCTCAGAATAAAGCAAAACTATGAGTTTAAAGGGGGAAAAAACAGTCAAGCAAAATAAAATAAATTTAAAAAATACAACTATTAGTTGTACTCAACAATTCCTAATCATGAAGGTGGAATGTAACTATATCCCGAATAATTGTTATTGCATCCAGGGGTAGAAACATGTTTATTTCTGCTGTAAAGTTTGGCATTTTAACATGGGGTCTATGGAAATTGATCCTTTCTGCAGTCATCGCTTATCGGCCAATAGATGAACTGCAGTTTGTGGCACTTCCTTATTGGCGTCCCGGCTCTGCCCCAGAGTTTGCCGCTTGCTCCCACCTCTATTAAAGCCCTTTAATAAACGTGATATGTGCGCCAGGTGAGGGCGTAGTCTGAGCCCCCTGCAGTGTTTTCAGACAAAGCTAAACTAGCGTCAGTTTAAAACCAGCGGAGCAGGAACTACAGCAGGCGTCACACGCAGGATCTGCTCAGTCAAACACGGAGGTTTTTTATCGCAGCGCATCGGCAGCATCCTCTGATCTGAGCGACAGAGGTGCCGCTGTGGCGCAGGGAAAACACCGTTATCAGGCACAGGAGGGCGGATTTTGTGTTCTTTTGTGGAGGGTTTGCTTTTTCTTTGCACCCCCGTGCGCTCACGCAATTTATCTGCCCGCATGAGAGGAGCATCTCCAGTGGTGCGGGGCCATTAGGAGAGGAATATTCATTTGTTCTGCGAGGACACGACTCGAGGAGAGGAAGCCTCTATTCCAGGACAGTGTTTTCAGTGATCCAATAGAGGATACATATTTGTATAACACCAATAGATCGGTCTGTATTTAATCTGTAGCCTGTAAAAAAAGGTAGCCATTTCTTAAACTAGAGCTTGCACATACATCATGTAAGCACTGGCGTCAAGGTGTACTGGAGACAGAGAGTAGCTTGCATGTTGCACCTTATATAAACACACATTTATCATATTCTTTGTGTAGCTGTGCATACGGCCCTCGGCAGGTCCAATGATTGCTCTGTGCATCTCACACTAAAGGCTTAAGGGACAACATAATTACATATCAGAGTGTTGATCTGGAGAGCACTGTGAGTCACCAGGATTGTGCTGTTATCTAATTAGAAGCACAATTAAAAACCACGATTTGAATACATCAGGTGAATAGAGATAAATAAGGGAGCAGTAGTGATCACTAGGAAATTGTTGCCACATTGAGCACTGTTGACACATCCTAAAGTACATTAACATAAGGAAGGGCTGTAGGCAGATGCCTGACACATTCATCTTTTAAAACTTCAACGACACACTTTGGAACTCCATACAAGAACCCACAGAGAAGAAGAACCACGTTTTTAAGGCTCCTAAAACATAATCCGGTGACATGGATGTATCAAACCTTGTTGTGCTTTTTATTTTATTTCATATGATAGGTAAGTTGAGATGATTCATTCAAGCCTTTTTTAATGTTGTGGCCACACCGTGCTAACCCAGAGTTGTGATATCCTCCCTGTTTAGCCTTGTACGAGGGCCGGGGGGCCTGTGCCGAGGTGGACTCCGACACAGAGGCAGTGGCGGGCGTGGGGTTCAAACTGGGCTGCATCTCCTGCAAGAGGAGGACCGAGGTGGTGGCTACTGCCACCGTCGAATGGTACTTCAGCAGCAAAGGAGAGTCCGGCTTCTTTCATGTGAGTGCAAATCATTGCTGGGAAATGTCTGATGTCAGCACATAATGTTACTGACGCAGCATGTTGTGGAGCACAGGAAGTATTTGTGCTTCTAAAGGAGTTTTAGTCGTGCAAGCATCCCTGAAATCACACTCCTTCAGACAACAGCTATTTTTATATGCATGCATACACTGTAAAGTGCGCACCCGAGCTCCTCTCCCTTCTCACACACCCACATAGACGCCCTTGATGGCATCACAGAGTCCAGTGCCGAGGTCATCCCGAAGTTCACATGCAATCAATGGTGATATTTTACACCACAAAGATCATTACAGCTCCAGAGATGACACACAGCCGTGATGGCCTCGGGTTAGATCCTGATAATGTAGCTGCATGGATCAGTATGTCCTAATGCAAATATTATAAGTGGTAAGTTGGACTTGTATAACATTTTCAATAAAATCGAGATCTTTTATATAAAAAAGCAACATTAATTTCAGCTGACATTTTGACTTAATGCTCCTTTTATGTGTCAATGAAAACAATATCTCTCATGGACACACATACAGAATATTGTTCCTCTACTGTGACATGTCTCCATGTTCTAATTTATATTTCTCATACTGCCTGTGCTGCAGCAGCTCTTTTCACCCTCTGTCTGAAACCAGAGCCCAGTCTCCTCTAATTGGCTCTGTTGTGATTGGTCAACAACTTAGAGATGTCCCGCCCCTTAGCCTATCACTTACAACAGACTTGTGGGTAAACAAATGTTTGAATGGACTGCGATATTGCATTAAGTGATTTGTAGTTAATTGAAAGAGAGTTTCATTAGTTATTTCCTTTTAGATTGGTGCCTTGTGTTCAGTTAAATGTTCAAGTTATTCATAAAAAAATCATCTATCATTATTTTGTATTCAACAAGCAATTTGTTATATAGTAGCAAGATAGTCAAGGCAGCAGAGAGGCATATGAGTACACTTTAATATCTCTTTATTTTATCTCAAGCATTTCCTTGATATTTAACATTGTAGTATTGGATATCTTCCTCAAACTGTTATTTTATCAGCATTTTACCTTATTGTCTCTGTATTTTCCTTTACGTAAAAATGGAATCTGTTTTTATTGTGTACCACTAAACACAATGTTGTTCCCTTTTATATAAAGAGTAAAAAAACATTGGACACCTGATATCGAGCTTTGGGACTTTGGGTATTACCTAGTCTCATTATGCTTAACTACCTGCACCAATGACAGAGCAATTATTCAAAATTCGTTTGAAGAAAAGCTTTGTTGTATAGAAAATCACATTTTACAGCAGTACAAGAAACAAGGTTAAGTAAAAACGACTCTAAATAATAAAGAACAAAATAAGACAGTATAATTATTCAAAAGCTATACACTATATATACATACAGTGGAGGAAATAAGTATTTGATCCCTTGCCAATTTTGTAAGTTTAGCCACTTACAAAGAAATGAACAGTCTATCATTTCAATGGTAGATTTATTTGACTAATGAGAGAGAGACTATCAAAAAGAAAATCCAGAAACTGACATTATATAAAAGATACAAATTGATTTGCATTGTGGGAAATAAGTATTTGATCCCCTGCAACCAACAAGGATTCTGGCTCCCACAGACGGTTACATAAGTCCTCTTCCTTTAAGAAAGTACTTCTAATATCAACTTGTTACCTGTATAAAAGACACCTGTCCACAGAATAAATCAATCAGATTCCAACCTCTCCACCATGGGCCAGACTAAAGGGCTGTCTAAGGACCTCAGGGACAAGACTGTAGACCTGCATCAGGCTGGGATTGACTACAAGACCATCAGAAAGCAGCTTGGTGAGAAGGTGAAAAATCAAATGGGCATCGATCAACAATCAATAGCCCTCGCACTGGGGCTCCACACAAGATCTTGCCCGTGGGGTATTGATGATCATGAGGAGTGGACCAACATCCTTCCTGAGATGTGCACAAACCTGGAGACCCACCACAAGAAGTGTCTGACCTCTGTGCTGTCCAACAGGGGTTTCTCCACCAAGTACTAACACATGTTCTGCAAGGGGATCAAATACTTCTTTCCCACAGTTAAATACAAATACATTTGAATCTTTTATATAATGTCAATTTCTGGATTGTCTTTTTGATACTCTTACTCTCACTGTTTATATAAACCTACCATTACAAATATGGACTGTTAATTTCTTTTTGAGTGGGCAAACTTACAAAATCTGAAAGGGATCAAATACTTATTTCCTCCACTGTATAGAACATTGTACATTATTTGTGGAAATATATATGTGCAGAAGTAACTGGTGTTCTGTCAGAGCAGCATTGTGACTGACCTTGATGTCTTTGCAGATCTACAGCTACAATGAGGACGGCGCCACCGTGGAAAGCGAGAACTTCGTGGACCGTGTGGATTGGAACGGAAGTAAGAGGAGCAACGACATCCAAGACGCGTCTATATACCTGCTCAACGTCACCTTCAACGACTCGGGAACCTACCGGTGCTTCTTCAATCGCATCCTCTTCTACGACCACTATGAGTACAACACCGTCATCCGCAAGGATGTGAAGCTCACCGTGGTGGCCAAAGGTACGATGACTTCTACTGCAGATCTACAGCTGCTGGGCCTGTGATGGGAGAGCGAGTCATTAGGAGCAGGGTTTAAGAGCAAGCACTGCAAAAAAAAAGATGTTAAGAAGTAACCTAAGTTTGGCGGATTTGGGGCTCAGGAGGTGAGTGGTCTTCCACCAATAGGAAGGTCGCTGGTTCAATCCCCAGCCCATGCAGTCAACATTTCAAAGTGGTCTTGCAGCCTCTGCCTCAGCCATTTACAATATTTGTGAGTAGGTGAATGCTTGAATATGTATAAGTGCTTTGAGGGGTCACAATGACTGGCGCTATATAAATGCATTCCATTAACCTCCAATAAAAATGGCACAGAAATATTGCAAATAAATACAATTTTTAATAGTTTTGAAAACGACCTCTTCAGCCAAGAATCTTAGCCCGTCATGAAAGCTTGACTTATTTTTTTAAATATCTGATTTTTGTTCCAGACCATAATGATTAAACGACAGAAATTTCCAAACTGATGCCTACTCACAAGTGCTTATTACAGTTTGTCACTATGTATGAAGTCACATCTATATCTATAGTACATAAATTGAGTGTGTCACTTTCCAGACCATAATGATTAAACGACAGAAACAGTAATAGACACCTCGCTCACTCAGTTTCTCAGTATGTATGAGCAAAAATGATTATTGCTTTCAATTTATTGCAGATTATCTGATTTCACCATATTAAAGGCAATGTAAGGTATGTAAAGTATTAGGTCAGTGGTCATCTACATCTGTGTAGATGGATGCAGAAACAGGGCAGGGCCCCCTTTACAATATATATATATATTGGGTTCCATATTAAACTGGGCCTACAATACATCTATCCAGCCTAAAGTAAACATACTTTTTTAGAGTGCAAAGCTCTTAAATAATAATGCGTTCTTATAGTTTGCCGTTATATATAGGTGCCTCACAGTAAATTAGCAGAGGTAAGCTAGGTCATGAGATAAAGTGAGGTTATGTGCATTATCAGACATGTTTTAATTTAAATTAAACCAACAATTCGGCGGCATCTCTTTTGTAACGTCCTTTGTTGAAGACCAATGTTTTAGACTAAAATAATGCTTTAGAATTAAGTATGATTCCTAGGCAGCATGGAAAAAAAGAGGGGGACTCAGTCATGCTTTTCCGGTTATTACCCGTCCCCTTGTGTGTTATGTAGCTTTGTCTGCATGTAAACTGTCTGCAGAGTCACAAACCCTCAAAGTAAACCCTGTAGCAAGTAAAACTCTAACACAGAAAAGACCTGTCTATGCTGCCCCATAACGCCTCGTTGGAGATTTCTCTTTTTACATTTGTTTCTTCCGGGACCCAAGTGACGTAACAACGTCACTTGGACCAATGGACCAATCCGCGGAGCCGTTACGTTACGTCCGCGTAGCCGTTACACACACACACACTCAATCTTTTCTCAGGCAGCTGCAGCTCCGGATTTCTCAGCCTAAGAAGGTGGGACGCGACGAGACTGCGAGTCTGTGTGAGCACACACAGACTCACAGCCAGGTGTGTGAGCTCGGGCTGGGTTTCGCTGTGTCTCGCTGTCTCGCCGACCCCACGCAGCAACCAGGAAACCACACCAGTAAGCCCGCTCACACTGTCCGCTCCTTGCAGCAGCGAGCCTCGCAACGTCCCGCCAACACGGCACCCAGACCCCACGCAGCATTCTCATCTGTTTGTCATTACTGGTGTCATTTTCTGGTTGCTTACACCATTGTAACACATAATCACTGATGTTCCACTGTAACGGTGGTGGACTCATCAGAACAGAGTGGGCAAGCTGACCAATCAGAGCACAGTGGGCTCACAGGGAGGGGGGGGACAGAGAGTGAATGCACATACTATACAGAGATGCTGTATGAGAAACCAATGTGAGTTTGGAACATTGAACAATGTAAATCTATTCTAGTAGACCTCAAAAATGGAATTATGATCAGTAGAAATGGCCATGACATGGGACCTTTTAATGTAGTTAAACCAGACAACATACTTACAATGCATAAGATGTTAGCTGCAGCTGCATCTCCATTCCAGATCTCTCTTACCGAAAAATCCCATTCTTTGTAATTTCACTCACAGTTTCTGCTTGGTCAGGTGGCCTCTCTGGTGTCTGTCTGATCTCTTGATTTACTGTCTTTCATGTGCGCAGCGACCCGAGGAACGGCTTCCATCGTGTCCGAGTTCATGATGTACTTTACCGTCATCGGCCTGCAGGTGTGGCTGCTCATAGAGATGATTTACTGCTACAGGAAAATAGCAGCTCATGGGGAGGAAGCATTACGAGAAGCGGCGTAAGTATATTATAAACATCAGTATTCACATATTGCTTACACCATGGGGAACCTTGTAACTCCAGTTGTGACGGTTTGAGTTTTATTAAATGGTTACATTGCAATTGATATTTTATAGATAGAGACTATTTACTAACACAAACATTCAAACAACTTAACCCAATAATACTAGTCTAAACAATACCTTGGATTACATGTATACAGAATTATGAATGAAAAAAATACATTTTTAGAAAACTGAGTGAAGCCATTACAAAGAATGGCTTCAGGAACTTTAATTTGAGGAAATTTGGGAGAAATGCAGATTGTATATATTTATTTATCCAATCTTTATTTTTCTTACTTTTTTATAATCTCAATAGAGAGCACCCCATTTGTCTTCCTAAGCAAATCTAAGGTTTTTATCCATAACATTCAAACTTGTAGAGACCAAACAAAATTCTGGATTTTTATGGCCTTATAAGATATTCAAAGATATTCATGAGCCTAAAAAAATCCAGCAACGATTGTTGGCCATAATCAGTTTTTATAGCATAAATGCATAACGTAAGCTACCATTTTTGATAAGTATTCCTAAAATATGTTTATGGAAACATTGTGGCTAAGATGTTTACTGTTCTGTTCTAAAACATGCATTGGAAGCAATGCTTTAAAATCACCTCAATCCAAACAAGGGCTGAACAATTTTGACATTGTTGATCTTGTAATTGCGATATGATTGAAGTTGTTCAAGGGATTGATCACTTTCATCGTTTTTCATGATCGGACTGATCTGTACCAAACCAAGATTTTTTCATAAATAGTATTTTGACACAAATTTTGAATTGAACTGTTATTGTGCCTTCAGCGGCTTGGTTTATAAGATTGTTCAGCCCTAATCCATACTTCAATTCTTTCATTGGGTTATTGGCCAGCAAAGATGCCAATTAGGATATATCTGCTTGGCTCTAAGTAAGTTAAATCTGGAAAGATTTACAAAACTAATGAAAGACCCGGTTACATTTGCATTAAAATGCAGATATTTTGCAGCTCAATTAAGCAAACATACATTTCTTTGACATTTGGTGTTACTGGGCCTTACTCTAAAAAGCTTACTACCAAGCTCAGCGATATGTTAAACAAATAATAAATAATGCTTTGAAATGTGTGTATTTCCTCATGAATTCCCCATTAATTCATGCTCTATTGCTGATGTCACACCTATATTTTAAACTTTTACTTTGTTACATCTTGTTAATGCTTCATGTTACTCTCCTACTTCACCTGTCCTCGCTCTTCCCTACCTTTAAAGATTATCAATGTTTCCATTGTGTTTGTGTGTTTTCACGTGTGTCTCTTTGTCTCACGTTCCCTGCGTCTACTTGTCATGTTTTCGTCTTGTCCGTGTCATCCTCCTCCCTAGTAAAAAAACAAAACCTCCCTCCTGTAAGTCAAAAACCTGTCCTACAACCATAACGTGAAGATTCGTTTTTAAAATGTTCACCATTTCATTTCTATATAGTCAAAAATGTGATAATATTTCACAACATTGTTTTTTCTCTTTTCCTTCTAGAAATGCTGAATATTTAGCTATAGCCACGGAAGGTAAAGACAACTGTGGGGGTGTACAGGTCGGAGAATAGCAGGTATGTGTGTGATCCTAAAGATTGCTTGGTTTTTAAATGTAATACTTGTTTCGTCAATAAGCAAGCTGTGTCCATATATTAGCTTTAAATATTGAAAACTGTCAAAGGCTAAAGGCCGCATTTAATACTGGCTCAGATTCATCATACTCTACTCATGCGATGTTGTTTGGAGATAAAGCTATAACCTTTACTCTTTTGTTGATGTAGACAGAGTGCAGATGAAGAAAAATTAGATTTTCTACGTGTTTCTTAATGAGCCTAGAAAGCGATTTAAAGAATCTAGACAGTCAATCTTAGTATCTTGCCCATGGATATGTTGACTGCAGGGGCTTGGAATCAAACCATCAACCTAAAGTCTGGTAGGAGAAACACTTTAGGGGTACATCTAGGGTTGGGTATCGTTTGAATTTCCACGATTCTGATTCCGACTCTGATTCTACTTTTCGATTCCGGTTCTTAACGGTTCTCAATTCCGATTCTTTGAGGGGTAAAAAAAATTACATTTATTCGAGAAACTTTTACACAGGTTAGTTTACAGTAATATTCACATTAATCAGTCTGTTTATATTCACTGCTATGTAACTGTAACCTGAGAACCACTGAAGCTACAACAGTGCAAAAGTCCAACTTCTAAAGGAACCCCCCCCCCATTTAAAAACAGTTCTTGGTGAGAAAAACAAGCATATCTGCCTTTTCAGGCATACCGGGAAGAAATGTTTGAACATTTTAAAGTAAAATGCTTCAATCTGGCGCACTTTAAGCAGAATTACTAGAGACTAGATCTAGGGGGTACAACTCTAAACACTCATATGAAAAAGATTGGTTTACATTTGAATAATTAAATAAGTATGTGAACATAACCAATAACCTACCATAGCCAATAACAAATACATTTTATTTTTGTTGTTCATTCATATCTTATTTTACAATTTTATTTATGCATATTTTTTTATCTCTCCAGTTTAAAACGATATGTCTGGTTTGTTGTAGACCCAAATAAATAAAATAAAATAAGAACTAATTCTCAAAAAAGATAAACGCCATTCTTAAAATGTATAAACGAACATTAGTTGGATTAATATTGATTAGAGTGCACAATAGAAATAAAATAATTGAGAAGAAAAAGAGATATGTTATCTATCAAAACCCAGTTAGATAAAAATTCATTGGATTGCACACTTTGTTTGTTTGTGTGGATATGTAGCAAATTAACATTTTAAATAGCACTTAATGACTGACTGAATGGAAATGACAATAAATGAAAATGTAAAACGAAAAAAGCGATCATGAAAATGTTTACAAAAAATGAATAAAAGGATTTTTGACCACTTTGTTGTTCAGATATATCACATATTTGTAACTAAATGATACATGAATTGAAACAAAACACGGTATAAACTGAGGAGTGACTCCCGTGAGGTTCATGTATTTTCTTCACTCCGCTGGGAAACTGCTCTCATGTCAAGAAGCATCATCTATATCGTCCAATCAGTGAGTGATACACAGTAAGGGGGCGGGGCGAGTGTCTGAGGATTTCATCAAAGGATGGTCTGGTGGTTCCTCGATTATAGCTCCTCCATTCTCGCTCCTCGCTCCTCGCTCCTTGGTCCTCCGGCAAAAATAAGGCCATTGGGACGCTACTCAAGATGGCGCAGACAAATCAACTTCCGGTGAGACCGGGACCGAGGAGCGAGGAAATGAAAAATAAGAGAAGTGAGAAAGGGCCCTGGTCCCAGGTTACGCTGTAGGAAGTGTAGGTGCAACGCTACATTTACCGCCCCACCGCAGTCATACAGTAGGCTACGGAGAGCGGCGAGAAACATTTCCTCAGGCATCGAAAAGCGGAACAGAAATTCACATTTCTAAATGATGCCGTTGGAATCGAAATGTTGGAAGGTTCTCGGTACCCAACCCTAGGTACATCCCATTTCTCTGAAATTGTATCTATGTTCTCCTCACCTCCGCCGATCCTTGCGTCTTAGTCCATCCCACCTAGGATGCACTGAGAGAAGCAAGAAAACCATGTAAGAGAATAAACAAGCCAATATCAGTTAAAAGACTTGGGATGTATCCCAGGTAACAATATTTAGTGAGTGGCATAACTGGGAAGTTAACCAGGCAGCTAGAAAAGTGTTTTGCCGTATGCATCAGGCGATCATTTTGGATTAAGTAAGCGGCATCTTCTGGTCTAGTTTCAACTTCTTCATCCATGGCAATTGGATAGGATAGGAAGGCTAATATTTGACCAACTGTCATACTTGTTTTCCACGCCACAGGAAATGTAATTATGATTACAGCTATTGTAAGCACTTACTGATCAACAACACGCAGCACAGGACCTACAGGGGGCTAGATGTGCTAATGAATTTTGATATATGAATAGCCTAGGCTACAGAAAAACAAGATTTATTAATGTTGGCGAGCTAATATATACCGTTTCATATGGAAATGGTTAAAAAAAACACACACCATCTGAATCATAATCACCTTGGAGAGTATCAGTGGATTGACTAAATACCGTTGATGTGACCTCTAACGAAGGTATTGCAGAGCAACCAACCTTGACTCAGCAAACAGGTCGACTATTTTCATTTCCTCGCTCCTCGGTCTCACCGGAAGTTGATTTGTCTGCGCCATCTTGAGTACCGTCCCATGGCTCTTATTTATGCCGGAGGAGCGATAATCGAGGAGCGATAATCGAGGAACCACCAGTCCATCCATCCATAAGAATGGCGTTTATCTTTTTTGAGAATGAGTTCTTATTTGATTTGATTTATTGGGGTCTACAACAGATGATACAAATGTTTGTGTCAGTAAATGTGTGGCAGGGGTGTTTGTGAAAATAACGGGGACAGAGCTGCTGTCAGACGAACAGCTGTGCGGCGTCATCACAAACGGACGTCGCTTCACGTGACGCTCCGGAGGAAAGGACGTCCCATTGCTCTTAAAACTCATTTCCCTGCTTCTCGTGGTTTCCTTGCGTCCCTCCATGCTTCCCTGGAGGGAGGGACTAAACACAGGGAAACGACGTAAGTGAGGGAAGCAAGGATTTCATTTAACCGACCTGAGACGGGGCCAGAGCTTCAGAAGTAGCATACGTTTAGCTTGTGACACTGACTGACAATAGACACGCAGCGCACCAGACGTTCCATTCTATTGGATGGTTCTATTGAGCATTAGGTGTGTGCAGTGTACTGTCTACAAACAAAGTGCTGCTACAGCTGTTTTTACAAAGCCCCCTTTGCTCAATCTGAAAGAGTTTAGAACAGTTAGTGCTCTGATATCTTATGATTAATACATTTATTTGTTGACTATGAAACCGTATGTCGGGCTTATATTTGGAGCTGCTGGAAATATTAGCAATATATTGTAGCAGTGATTATGAAGTCACCAGAAGTAAAACATGAAAATATCTTAAGCTTTTGTTAACCACATAATTATCTTATTTCAGGCATCTAACCAAAATCACATTGAGACAAGCAAATCGTAGGTGGCAAAATGCTAACTTATTTCCAGTTTTAAATAACCCAAAATGATTTAAAGAGGCCCTATTATGCTTTTCTGGGGTCCCCTTTCCTGCAGTGGGTTGTATAGGTTTGAAAATTGTACCTGTAAAATGGTGTGCAAAGGCTAAAATCTCGATTGGACTCCTTTTTCTTCACTTCTGTAACATGGTGACATCACTAATGTATATAACACTCTCGCTTCTATTGGCTAGCGCTCCAACACATTGTGCGTGATAGAGACGTCCCGCCCCTTTGCCTAACGGTTGACCACTGACAACAGAGCTGGCTAGCTAACCATCAGAGCAGACTGGGCTCTGGTTTCAGACAGAGGGTGAAAAGAGGTGCTGCAGCACAGGCAGTATGAGAAAAATAAAGAGCTTTTTGAACATAAAGCATGGAGACATTTTACAGTAGATACACTACATACTGATATGAACCTGGCAATGAGCAGAATAGGGCCCCTTTAAACAAGGACTATTGAAAGTAATTTACTAGCAACTTTTAAAAATATCTTACCAACTGCAACTTCAGTGAACTGGATTTTCTGAAAACATGGAGCGGTTATGGCTCAGGGGAATAATGGGCATGTTCCAATCAGAGGGTTAGTTGTTCGATCTCCATCTCCCGCAGCCAGCATTCCGAAGTGTCCTTGGGGAAGGTACTTAACTGCAAATTGTTCCTGCAGGCATGTCTGTGGTACTAAAGTGTATGTAAGTCTCTTTGGATAAAAGGGTTTACAGTGGTTTGGAATGACTGCCATAAAGTCCATTATTGTTTTGTCTTCTTCCTCAGGCGTCTTCCTTGGACTGAACACATCAATCCGCCCACTGACCTGCATGTAAACAACTCGGGGGGGGGGGGGGGGGGGGGGGAACTCCTCTTCATCTCAAGCCTCTATTTTACCTTTTCCTCGCCGAAGATCACACATGGATATGACATCACAGAGAGCATGGTCAGCACTGTACATAGTATCTTGCGCCACAAAAGCATGTCCTGCCCTGCACTTATTCGAGAAATCATCATGCATTAATGAAATTGTCAAAAACGTATACTGTACAGTACATACAGTATTTATTTAAGTATGTGGAATCGCTCATTTATATAAAATGGAAGATGTACTATGGGCGTCTGTTGGACTCCATGAGGCTGATTGTATAAGAAAGCTTTTTACTGAATCATCACCACATAATGTATAAAAAACACGACACACAACATGTATGGTAATTTATAAAAAATATAATGTGATGGATTATGATAGACTGTCTTTCCAGTTGCTGGTTGTACATTCAATAAAAACTCAAGAGGCCATAATAAAAATTCTAAAAGTACATGCGATGGAGAAGTCTTCTGATTTGATTCCAGAGTTTAAAGGGGCCTTATCGTGGTTTTGGGGGATTTCTCTCTACTATAGTGTGTTATATAGGTTTCTCTGCATGTAAATGGTCTGCAAAGGCTAAATTCCCAGTGTTCCCTCTCACACACTCTCCCTCCCCCCCCCCCTGTCTGTCTGTCTGTCTGTAACCTCCATTGGACTTCTTTGTTTAACTCCATAACATGATGACATCACTATGTAACATTCAAGCTCCTACTGGCTGGAGCTCAAACACATTGTACGTGAGAGGCTAAGGCAGTGGTTCCCAAACGTTTTCTGTCAGGCCCCCCTTTGGAGAAAAAAAAAAGTCGGGCCCCCCCAACACAAATAGTCAGGCTCAGTGGCGGCGCCAGATATTGATTTTGGGGTACTGTGGGGTAGCTTGACGTTTCATAGAGGGTGCTCAAACATTTAGGGTTTCCCATTAATGTACCGGGCGCTACAGTAGAATTTTCTACTGCAACAATCCCCACGCATATACACAGTGTGACAGTTACAATGAAGGCTCGATAATCAGCTCACGGCATATCGGTGTAAGCAGGGGTAAAGTGCTATTTTTATAGGTGGTGTGTGGACCATAGATAGGGGGGTCCGGGGGCAAGCTCCCCCGGGAAGATTTATTTTTTAAATATGGAAGTTAAATGCATCAATCTGGTGCACTTTGAGAGCAAAATGAAGAGATCTATAGATACATCTCTCAACACCCATATGAAACAGAACTGTAAACAGATTTACTTTTTCTTTATGGATATTTTAGAAATCCTCCTTTTAAACTTTATTCTTGTTTTACTGTCATATAGTATTTCATACCTGTTTTTCATTTATTCTCTTATTTTTTTATAACTATAATGATCATATAAGCGTGTGCCTCGGAAATAATTGTTTACATTAATGGTGACCAAAAAGTTTGAGACACACTGAGATAACACAGAGTCCTTTAGCTCACTGAGTCTCTCAGTCTGACAGGAGAGGACTCTCCTCCACTTTGTTGTTGAAAAAACTCCTTATATCCGTTAGCGTAGCTCCCAATATTTAGGGAATACGCTTATTTTATTTATTTCCCTAGGTTAGATGTAAAGATTGCAACCACTGTCTGTACAGAAGTGCAGTTAGGATATAGATGTATTGTTACAGCACATTATTGCCAAAACAAGTACAAATTGTCATAGTTAGGATAAAACAAACAAAGTAGTTGTTTATGTATGTAGTTTATTCCTCAACTTTTCCACAGAGATGGGCTAGCTATTTCTAATCTTTTTTGCTAAACTAAGCTCAGAACTACAGCTTCATAATTATGAGATTGGTATAAATCTCCGGTTCAACCCTTTTGCAAACAAGATTTACCAAAAGGATTACAGCTAATAATGGGACAGAAAAACAGGAGAGGTTAAGAAAGTTGTTTTTATTTCATTTTAGACTTTAATTTATTTTTACCTTTCTGAATTTTAACTATTTATTTTAAAGATTTTGGTTTTCTTTTTTTAGTTAATTGAATGTACGGTAATACTTTTCAAAATAATATCCTTCCTTTTTTAAATTACCTTTACTTTTGTTGTTGCTTGCTCAATAATGTGAAACAGTGTTTGGCTCAATAAACATTATTTATTTTTTCCATATAGAAGGAATTCTTTTCTAATTAGATTAACTATTTCTTTAACTACAAATACCCTTCCTCTCATCAAACCTTGAGTACATCTGCTAGAGCTGCAGCACACAGTCCTGGTTGGGGTATGGGGGCAGGTTGAGCTGGTACTTCCTCTCTATGCCGGGGGGCACAAAGCGCCCCCCCAGGAAGTGGTACCGTCCCCTGAACATGGAGGCAGACTTCTTGGGAGCAGTGAGGGAGATGAGCATGTCGGGCTGCAGTCCGTCTGCACTGCCCTGCTCCACATCCCAGCCTGTGGAAAACAATAAAGAGGTAACACTGTAAGTTGAAGCTTCCACTTCTTCTTTTTAGTGAATATGCAGTACAATTTGTGACAATTAGTTCATTGATGTTCAACATATTTCTGTCTCATGGTAGCACTAAAATCAAAGTCAAAGGGTCAACCATATTGATATCATCTGCCTTAGAGCACGAAAAGTCGATTTAATGCAAATTAAATGATTGATTTTCAAGATAGTCTACATTGCTGACACACAAATGAATGGACCATATCAAAATATTAAACCCGTTCCATCCCTGCTAAGAACACTTATTGAATGATTCTACTCACCAAAAAACTGATACATTGTAAATAAATCTATAGTTCCCAAGGCTTCATTTATTTCCCAATTCAAATCAAATGTACTGTAAACTGTCCAGTAACTGCTAGAATCCGCTTCAAGACAATGGTACTTGCGTACCATGCTGTGAATGGATCTGGCCCTTCCTACAGCCAGGACATGGTTAAACTGTACACCCCAGCACGTGCACTCCGCTCTGCATAAGCCAAACAGCACGCTGCACCGCACTGCGAGGGGGACCCAAGTTCCCATCAGCAAAAACACGTGGGTTTGCTATCCTGGCTCCAAAATGGTGGAATGAGCTCCCCATTGAAATCAGGACAGCAGATAGCTTACACATCTTCCGGCGCAGACTGAAAACTCATCTCTTTCGACTCCACTTCGAGCGATAGGATTGCTAACAAATAATTACTAACAAAGCACTGACCGTAATTTTCGGACTATAAGCCGCGCCTTTTTCCCCATTTTTCGACGATGCGGTTTATATAACGGTGCGGCTAATCTATGGATTTTTACAGTTAACGGCCAGCACCTTTAACTCTATGGGCTTTATGGCCGGTCCGCGGACCCCCACCTTTAAGCGGCGGGTTCCAGCAGGAAAAGCTGGAGGCCGGAAAAGAGTGAGACAGGTAGCGCGCAAAAGTAAAAGTGGAACCGAGAGAGTTATGCCGCTGCTGCGGCTTATATTCAGGTGCGCCTTATAGTCCGAAAATTACGGTATATACTAATAAAGGACTGGCTTATCTAATGCCAGTTGAGTAGCACTTGAAATATTTTAGCTCTATGAAACCTGATGTACTTATATGATTCTGTTTTCTTCAAGGTCGAATGCACTTATTGTAAGTCGCTTTGGATAAAAGCGTCAGCTAAATGTAATGTAATGTAATGTCTATTTGTATCAAAATGAGCCGAGCTGAAACAATGAATCGGACATCATACTTAAACAGAAAGAATGCTAGCTAATATGGATAATCGATTCATCGTTATTATAGTTAGATTAAATGTCATGTTAATCCTTCAAATATAGACCTTTCCTGCATTTCTATTTCATAATAGAAAATTAATATTTTCTGGCTTTTGAACTGACATCTGATATTAGAGGACATCATCTTGGACTTTGATAAATGGAGAAAATGTTCACTATGTTCCGACATTTAACGGACAAAACCATTCATTATTAACAGAGAAAAGAATCAGTAGAATAATCCATTGGAAAAATAGTTTGTTGCAGCCCTTCAACTGAACAAAGACTAGTTCAAGGCCTCAGAATAAACTCAGTGTTTCCCCTACCATTGTCTTGGGGGGGCGCTGCGCCACCCCAACGGAACCCCGCGCCCCCCCTGAAATTCAAGGTGTCTTTTTTAATACATATACAAATCCTTACTGAAGTAATCTATCTACGGTCACTTTTCACATTGAACATGTGCTCTTGTATTAAATAAACTAAGCGCTTATGTTATTTATCCAATTGATGTGCATGTTTCAGTGTCCACTGCATTACTTTGCGCATTCACATTCTGTCCTCCACTCTGTTTCTGAAGGGAACACCCCCCCCCCCGTACGGATCGCCATCATCGGACTGCCCTCATCCCGCCCTGGCAGCATCCTCCCAAAGCAGTAAAGCTAGGGGAAACACTGAAACTGCTAAGCTACATTAGTTAAATAAACGTGTACTCTAGACACCAAACTGGTGGAACAACAAAGCATTGTGTAGCATGTTAGCTTGCACATTTCAGACAATTTCAATTCAGCAGCATGGTAGGAATTGCATTTTTTCTTTAGTGGAAATCAATGTCCCTGTCCTTGAAAGTGTTGAGAGAAAGGACTGACCTGAGGGGATGTCGATGCTGGCGATGGGGGAGATGGTCTTCTTCAGCACGTCCAGGATGGAACCAAAAGGCTCTCGAACAGCCCCCTTAAAGCTGAAGCCGAAGATGGCGTCTATCACCAGGTTGTAAGCCTCGTCAATGAATTTAGCCTGAGAAATGAATGTTTATTTAGATTGTTTTAAAGACCAACAAACATCAACATTGTACACATCACAGAGTATAAACATGTCGTTATATGGTGCAGATCTGAACACATAACTCGGCATCATTACTTGAAAATAATTTATTATGTTGTCTGTTGCAATAAAAACTCTAACCCTAATTGCCCCTATTTGGATCATTACGCCTTCCTCTGCTCTGGACTGCAGTCAAATGTAAGAGATCTAATCATGTGTAATACAGTAACTGCACAGTTTGAGATAAAGAGCCCACTCACAAACAGATCACATTACTTCACCACTGTGGATGCTGCATTATTGATAATAGCCAGACCTCTGGCATCTCCGTCAGGAAGGGGATCTCCATCTTCTGGCACTGCGTGGTAAGACCCTGAAACAGAGGCTTGTTTGGCCTCTTCGGGTACAGGATGGTGGGCTCGTAACCCTGCAGGGACACACACACACAGGAAAATAGTGACAGTCTGAAGATTGACGGCCACAAGGTAATCCCAGCAATAACAACTACTAATAATAAAAAATACTAATAATCAATCACTGCTGTAACGCTTCAATCAACCAGTAAGATTTCAACCTGTTTTCAGCTAAAATCATCTTGTTGTAGGATTTCTTTCTATAATGTGCTTTACTTTACACATGCTAAAGACACTCACAAAGATTTTAAGGTGTCGGGCGCAGACCAGGCCGTCGCCTCCGTTGTTCCCAGGTCCACAAATCACCAGCAGGGACGGTCTGGCCTTCACCAGGGTGCTGATTGGATAGGCCTGCAGGAAAAACACACAGTCAAATCAATGCTCCAAAACTGAGGTATGACCAGGAAAAGAGGATTTACTACACAGCTGCTACTGAAGATAAATGCTGCTTGTGATGAAACATCAGAAGTAATCAGAGTACAGAGATACACTCATGTTAGGCAGTAATACGATTTAAACACATGATTTACTTTGACCTGGTTTCAAGGTCACACAGTGAGCCTTTTCATGGTTAGATGAAGTGTAGTTGAAAAGGTCTTTAAGGTGTGTGTACTTGCATTAAAACAGTACATAGGTATAGAAAAGGATCAAGCATGAGTGTTTTTGAAGGAATGCTTTACCATCTGGACAATAACCAATTGTAATGCCTAAGTGGTTGTCTCCCAAAGTCTTTGAACTTGTATGCACCATTTTTTCCTTTGAATCCTCTGATTTGGTGTTGTACAATTAACATTAGTGTATACTGTATAGTAGGGATGTAACGATGCCAAAAACTCACGGTATGATAATATCACGATAAAAAGTCCACGGTACGATATTTATTGCGATATTGAAAAATAAAAAGGGAAAATAATGTGAATATTTTTTTTTTTTTTACTTCAATTTTGTTTCCTGTATTAAATAATACATCGGATTTGTACAGCATTTTAGTAGGATAGTAGTATTTTAAAGTGTCAACAATATAATAATCAGACCCTGCAATAGAATAAATCAAGTTTCACTTTAGTTTTTCAAGTAACTCAACTCTAACTCAATCACTCAGCATCATCAAGGTTATCTTTTAGGAATATGAGCATGTCCACATTTCGAGGTAGAAGCTGGGATGTTTGGGCGTTTACAATATCCCCTCCTGTGGAAAAAACTCTCTTGCTTGGTACTGATGTTGCTGGGACAGAGAGACATGCTTTGGCCGTGGGTGACAGCAGTGGGTAAAACTGTGCATTGTCTCTCCACCACTTCAAAAACAATACAGTTGTTGCCAAGAAGGTGAGGCTTATTGACAGGGTGAGATATAAATATACTATTGGTACTTGTCAATGTCTCTAGGTATGTACATGCAGCCCTGTAAATAGGATGTCCTTTTGTGTTATCTGTTGTTTTATGTTCATGTTGAAACCATGGTTGTAACCTACTTGCTGCCATGTTGGACAGGTCTCCCTTGAAAAAGAGATCAATTATCTCAATGGGACCATCTGGTTAAATAAAGGTTTTAAAGTATATATATATAAAATAATTTTCTTTTAATAAATTACATTTTTTTTTTTTTTTTAAATCGCGGTATATTTTTCAGTCTCACGACGGTATTGAGACCTTTATTTACCGCGATATTCGATATATCGTTACATCTCTACTGCATAGTGAAACAAAAGAAGAACAAATACTTATTAATAAGGAAGATAAAGACTTTATTATATGTCGAAAACTGCTCATTTTTGGAGACAATGGCGAGCAAAAAGCTGAGGTTTACTTCATTGGTTGTGACAAAAGGGAAAAAGATAACAGAACAAATCACAAGAAAACTTAGTAAAATCAGAAAAACACAATAAATAATAAAAACCTTATCTATTAATGTCCTCTACATTGTGTAGGCTGCAATGATTACTTCCAATGCTAATGAACGAATTGCTAGCTCATAAAATGTTTAAAAGTGAAAATGTGGATATTTAAAACAATGTATTGAGTGTACAGTCACATATAACAAAAAAAAAGACATCAAGTCTTTCCATGTGACAAATGCTTTGCATCCCGCTTTAAAAGTGTTGGCTTTTGGAAATACTTGCCGATTATCTATGTCTATGAACAAATTAACTAATCTCTACAGCTTTCAATGTAACACTGTTGTTTCTATTTCCCATTAAGAGCCCTGATATCTCACCCTGGCGATGGCTGTGGCACAGCTGAGTCCAGCCAGCTCCATCAGCTGATCCACGCTGAAGCCGTACTCACTGAAGAGCTCCTCATCGATGTGCTGCGCCTCCTCCTGCCTGCGGACCAGACACCGCTCGGTTAACACACACACACACACACACACACACACACACACACACACACACACACACACACACACACACACACACACACACACACACACACACACACACACACACACACACACACACACACACACACACACACACACACACACACACACACACACACACACACACACACACACACACACACACACACACACACACACACACACACACACACACACACACACACACACACACACACACACACACACACACACGATTTACTGCTTTGTGTACAACAACTTTACCCAAGGTATTTGAGGGTCTGGGCCATGGTGGAGGTCTCTTTGCTGCTGAAACAGCCCTTCTTGTGGTTGTTAGCTGCAGTGGGCAGCGGGCATGTCTGACAGAGGACTGCCGGGGCCCGTGAGGTCACCAGGAATCCGATCCCAAACAGAGCCCGCACACTCAACATCCAGATACACACTGCTGCAACAGAAGCGAGAACAGCCCTGAACTAAAGGAAGAACACCCCACATGGGTCTCATGAGCTATTGCACTGATTCAAGTGGAACCCAAACAAGACCGTTTCACATGAAGCAAAGCCTGCAAGCTACGGCTCAGGCAGGCATTTTTCCCATGATCTGAAACATGTATATTGAGCAACCAGTCTTGTAAACATTGCATGTTTTTAGTTAAGATTATAAAATGATCATTACACTGATAAATGTGCTGGTAAATATACGTGGATCCGTGCTACAATCTATTTTCTGTTAGTGTGATCAAGACTTTGTGATGTTATGATGTGATTGTTATGCGTGTACCTGCCCAGGGAGTGCAGATGGAAATCAGCCAATAGCCTCATATGGCATAATATCTGCATTCTTTTTTATATAAATGTATTTTTATGCATGGTAAATTAAATAATTTAAAGAAATAGTTTGTATATTAAGGCTTGGTAATATATTAATTGAATATTGTGATACTGATAATAGACTAGATACCATCTTACAGTTTAGATATTGTGAAGTGGCTAGGTGCCCTTTGCTGCTTTTAGTGCTTGCTTGCATTTTCTTTTCCCTACATGCACTCTAGCTGTGCACTCACTGTCCTGTAGGCTGTGCACTCACTGTCCCTGCAGCAAAGAGCATCGATCATCCCTGGGCTCTCAGCAAATGCTTGATATGGTTTACAGGAAGAGAGGAGACAAAGTGTCTCCGAGCCAAAGTCATTTGCATTTTAAATCACAAGGCTGAACTTGTACTTAGGGCAGAGTGAACATTAAACCAAATCATCCTGAACTGAAATGATTATTAAGTAGGGCTCCAGGTAGCTTTTAGCATATTTTTCATAAATAGCTGTAAAAAAAATGAATTGAAAATGATACATTCCCATAGGTCAAATTGTTTTATCTGAATTAATGCTGAAAAGATCAGTGTTTTATTAAGTCTGTCTGAATATAACCTATGTCGGGCTCTGGAGCTTTGGCATGACTCTGGTGAGATGGGATCAAATATCCAAATCCGAAATAAGGGAAAATAAATGTATCCAATGAGCAAATTTCCAAAAAGATGGGTTCAGCCTTACGATATATTTAAGAAATAATTATTTGGGACATTTTACAGTTTAAATCAATAAGCCTATAGTGTAATAGCTGTTGTCAAAAAAGAATTGCTAGTTGACAATTCAATCTAATTACCTTTCGAATTATATTCAACAGAATAAAGCAGAATTTGTCATTTTTTAGAAGCTGAGCAGCAATTATTATTATTATGATGGTACTTTTACAAGACCACTTATCGATATTTTTTCAATCAACTAAAAGTAATTGATCTGCCGTCTACTTTTAATTTTCAAATTCACAATGTAATTAAAATCTGCGTTCTAAAACATATATACAATTACGTAAATAATATATGTTTGAAATGCAATGCAAGCCATGCTGATGTTACTTCATTTTATCAACTTAATTTTTTCCGTTGCAAACGGCCCCACCTGTATCAGCTTTACTTAATGTACTAGGTGACTTTAGCAGTAAGCAACTAGCATATAAGTTAGCCCTTTGGTGGAGACAGAACGAGTCAAGTATGTGTTGTATGTTTGTTTTAGTGACAGTTCATAAACGAAATACTTAAACCACATAAAGGTCAAGTTATACTTTTGAATTCAGTCTACAGGCTGTGAAGTTGTTGCAAGTTGTTAGCTGAACTTTAGCTAGTATACTGACTTCGAGACAAATTATGAATGACACTCACCAAATGCAAGCAAGTCTTCCTTTAAAACAACTTCACATGCATATTTTCCCTCATGAACAATGCAGCGACATGATTTACGGATAATTAACAAATGGATAAAGTGTAGGAGAGCCGTGCAAAACGGTTATGGCTAGAAAGGATCCGTCTTGTGTAAATATGACGTCACGTTCTCGTTGTAACTCTCGTTGGAGCGGCTCGGAAACACACCTACAGCAGTAACATGCAACATACACATTAATGCAGCAGTAATATTAATAGAGAAACATCAGACATAATAGTAAAACACTGAAAGGGAACATTTTATTGCACCAGGAGCTATCTTGGGACTTTTACTGCGACAACGTTGACTTGCCTGTGAATAAAAAATAAACCATAGTGTTGGTGATCTACAGTGTTGTCATTCTTCTTTGAACAGCAAGACCGCTAACACCCTATTTCAACAATCACACTCCCTGTCATTGACTTAATTAATAGATGGTTTAGCTTCTCACCATCATTTGCTGTGGCCCAATGATGTTAACGATCGTAACTGAAAGGCTGCCTGCCAAACGTAAACATTCAGCCACGTGACTTGCAAACTATCGCGATAGTTTTACACTAGACGGATCCTTTCTAGCCATAACCAGCCATTACCTGCAGCCAAACTGTGTCAGCCACTTCCGGGTTTAAAAAAATGTTAATTTCAAAATAAAACTTCACAGTGAGAAAGTGCTGTACGGGAAGGGAGAGTATATTTAATAAAATATTTTATAAAAAGATGGACAGTGCAGTTCAGTGGTGGTAATATTGAATTATACTAATGTTTTTTTTCCCTATCTTATGTTCTCTTTTTTAATTGTGTTTTTTTTTCAGACATAATTCACAAGATTTGTAGGTAAGGTATTGGTCTAAACAAGAACGATCTTTACTAAAAAGATGTACCTGTGTAATTGTTATGCATCTGCCAATAATAGTAACAACAAAACCCACTTATTTTTATTTTGCTATTTGCATCCTATCATTATTGTTGAACAAGACAAATATGGCAGAATTCTGAAAAAGATGTTTATTGATATAAGAAGAAAATACAGATCTGTAGAAAGGTTGGGGTCAGTAAGTTCACATCGGTAAGAAAATGAAAATGATGAAACGGTTCTATAAGTAGCACAAAAAAACATGATTTATCGACCAGCAACAACTCTTTTAGAAATAAACAAGGCTTTTAGCACAAACTGTCGTTCGACAGTAAGTTGTTCACATAGCTGATTCATGTTGTATTGCTATGTGAAAGGCTAGTATATATTTCCAACCATTAATGACAGCAAAGCAAACAAAGTGACTGCTAAATCGCCATTTAAATTCCAGAAAGAAATCAAAAGCACGCCTATGTACATTATAAAAAAGCAGTATCAAGTTTTTTTGCATGCTTTATTTTGAAATGATTATTCTGTTATACATTAACTAACTTTAATAACTAAAACTGGTAACTATAAAGCATTAATAACTGAAAACTAAAAGAGTTGAAGTGTTCCCGCGAGGGTCCATGGGGCTCACATGATTGGACAGTTTTCCATTCTGGATCCAGTCTACGAGGAAAGATGACAAAGTTACCATCAAACACAAAAATACTCAAGATGAAGACAGAAATAAAAAATAAAAAGCACTGATCTCTAAAATCAGAAAAACATGGTGTTTCAGCATCCTAGTGGAGCTGATGTTTTGTCTTCCTTTGTGATGAACTCATTGCTCACCTTGCGAGGACTGCTGGTGCTGAACACGTAGGACTGCGGCAGTAGACCCTCGGAGATCCCTCCGCTGCGGAAGGATCTGGAGGGGGAGGTCACGGAGCAGTGGCTGGATTTGTCTGAAGGAAGTCCACAGGAGCCGCAGACCACCGTGCGGCTGCGCAGGTTATACTCACTGTCTCCACAGGTGCTGTGAGCCACCTGCTGAGGCAACACACAGTTATTGTTAGTATCACAGCAATTCATAAGTAAATACTCTGCGTTGGTTTTATTTTTTGTGATTTGGTGATAGCTTGGCCAAAATATTTAGAGAAGAGTGTTTTATTTTGAAAGGACCACATGGATATCTTTAGGGGGTGCAATATATTTGACAAAACTATAAACCTCGTGCAACACATTCAAAAGAGATCATAATCATAAACTGTTTTGATATTTGATTCATAATTTGAGTAATGTTTAAAATATTTCCTGGATTGACTTATAAATTGCTAGATTTTCTGACTTTCTTAGAATTATATAAAAGAAAACAGAACATTTGTGTTTTGGACTGTTGGTCTTCTAAAAAAAAAAAAGATAATAATTCATACATGAATGAGGTCTGCTGTTGCCGGATTTCTGTGTTCAAATTCAATTTATCTTACCATGTCATCATCTTCTTCTTCAAGCTGTGTGCGGGTGACCTTCCTCATTGCCATTTCCTGAAAGAAAAAATATTTACGTTTTTATTTTTGCACATTTCTGACACTAAAAAGCTCTGTGCATATTATTTGACACAAGCCTGGGCTGAGGTCATATTAAACCTAATGTCATCACAGTACTATAGGCTTGGATAAAGAACCATTTGAGCGGTAAATTCAGAATACCTCTCCATTGGCGCTTATCAGGGTGGTCTGGAAGAGGTCTCCGGTACCCCAGGAGGCTTGAGTCTTCCACACCAGGTCAGAGGGAGGATTGTGGGGAACCCCAGCACCAGAGGCCCAGATCTGTCACCGGGAGTTAAGGTTAACAAAGGTGAGTAATCTGTTACTCTGTTTATCACTGTACTGATTTGTGATTCTTCTGAGTGAAGGTATTTCTTACCGTGACCCTCTGCCCAGCCTTTAAGGTGAATTTCACCGGGAACTTGAAGATGATTGGAACACCAGATCCCACCTGTCGCTTCAGCTGCCAGTTTCCCAAATTCTGGTCCTGATGGTTGGATTAAAAAGGTCAGCAGTTGTTTTTTAAAGTGTCAAATCCCCTAAGTAAGTTGAATTCATAATATTTAATGTATTCACCCCTCACCTCATCGCTCTTGTTACTGAGCCTGACATACTTCCCGTCCAGGTCCACCTCGTCCACGGTGACGCGCCCGCTGGCTGAGGCCTGCTGGGTGATGCGGGTGCGGGCCACAGATCCTCCTCCCATGCTGGAGGCCTCGCTGTCCGTGTCGTTGGGGCGGCGCCTCTTGGCAGGAGTGCTGTTAGTGCTGTAGTGAGCTGAGCAAGACAGAACTCTGGACGCAGAAGAACGACTTCCTGTCATCTTGGTGGGAGGGGGACTGGGGGAGAGACGTAGCCTGCAGGGACAAACAAGTGTTAGTGACAGAGGAAGAGGTAGGAAGGACATTTGCTCAAGTACTAAGTATCATTTTGGTTGTACTTTAGGCAAGTATTTTCATATTACGATAATTTATGCATTTCACTACATCGCATAAGTCGAAGTATGATATGATATAAACCCTGTTCTTATTTTTCTTTTTAATATTTGTGTTTTAATGTTATTTTATTTTTAAAAAATTAAGTCTTTCATGGGTAGGAACATTTTCTGTCATTGTGATAGATTTAACTTTTTTTATTTTTTTATTTTAATGTTAATGCATTGTTATTTATGATCCAATTATATATTTTTACATTCTTCGGAAATAGGCCATTATGCACATTAAGTTTACCTGTGTATTTAAAGGTAGGGTTGGTAAGTTTGAGAAACCGGCTCGAGATACACTTGTTGTTATATTCCATGGAATGCTCTTAACATCCCGAAAGCAATGAATAGTTATGAAAAGTGCTTTGACAAAAAATCCATAATAAAAATGTCATCTGTGGAAGCCGTAGCGCTGTAAAAAGCACAACCAATCATTTTAGCCGGCCCGGCTAAAGTAACTGGATGGCCTACCTGCCTGTCAGCCTTACATCTGTGCACAAACTTATCTCGTGCCCTCATTGGTCATGTGCGCATTCGTGCGTGTTGGAGGAGGGGCTCTGTAAGGAAGTGGAAGATTTTTTCCGTCTGTGTATTTTCAAATTCTAGCGCACTCGATCTGGTTTCTCAAACTTTCTTACCCCACCTTTAAAGTATATTCTGATGCTAATACCTTTGTACTTTTACCTAAGTACGATTTGGTTTCCAGGATTTGTACTTGCACAAAAGTTTCTCTGCAATGTAGTATTACTACTTTTATTGAATTTAAAAATCTGGATACTACTTCATCCTCTGGTTATGAATGGTAACTCTGTAGCACAAAGGATATCACTGTTGAATTACCGCAAGACTCTTTTTTGTGACTGTTTACCTCTGCTCCTCTCCCTCCAGCAGCTTCCTGTAGGCACAGATCTCCATATCCAGAGCCAGCTTGACGTCCAGCAGCTCCTGGTACTCGTCCAGCTGCTGCTGCATTTTCTGCCTCATCTCCGCCATTTCCCTCTCCTTCTCCCCCAGCAGGCGGCGGGTGGTGTCCCGCTCCCGAGACATGGCGTCCTCCAGGTCCCTTATCTTGGCCTCGCGGGCCGCCAGCTGGATCAGAGAGAGGGTGACACCGTTGTTAGATTAAATAAGAAAAAAAAAAAAAAAAAAACACAGCTTCAAAGCTTTAGATTTGTCAAGCAAAGCCAAAGATGGTGAAAGGAGCTTTTTGGTATTCAGAATTTTTTTGTAAAGGCAAGAAAAATCAGATTAAAATGTAACATTGCAATTTGTGCAACAAACAGCCCAACTAAACTTTTGAAATCAGCAAATATAAAGTAAAATATATTTGTTGTTATATTTGGCCTAACATACTAACGAGGAAAAACATAACATGATGCCTGCTTTCTTTTAAACAAGGCATGCTCAGAAGCAGAATCAGAACTTGTAAAATTAAGCTAAATTAGATAATATAAAATACAAATATACATTTACAAAAAGGTAAAATAAAATAAGAAGAAATATAATTTTTAAATAATAAAAAAAAAGTGTATGCATATTATATTTTTATTTAATACAATAGCCACAGTAGTGCATTAATAAGAATAATGTACGCGTAATACAGTATTAACTCTAATTGTTTTGAGAATTGCAGAGTTCAGTTGTTGATTTCATATTGATGCAATGTATTATGCCCTCAGCTGCTCCTCACTGTACCTGTTTCTGCAGCTGGCTGATCTGAGAGGACATGGACTCCAGGCGGATGCGTGTCTGCTGCAGCTCCTCGTGTGCGGCTCCAACCAGGTGGCCGCTCCTGTCTGCAGACTGACGAGCGTTCTCCAGCTGACAGAGAAACAACAAGGGAGAAAATGATTTAAATCTAACATTAAAAAAAACTGCAGCCTGAAACTAATGTTGCTTCAGTAGTACCAGCCCGAATGAGTTCTATGCATTCCTGTTTTATGATGTTTTGGATAATTATTGTGTGCAGGTTGTGTTTTGTATTGTGTCTTTTTTTTTTTTTACCTAGAAAAACAAAAAATGTATGGTGTACCTTGGAATTGTAGGTCTTCTCGACATCCTCCTTGTACATTTTTATCTGCAGTTCATGCTGACTACGCATGTCCGCCAGCGCCTCAGATAATTTGCTTTCAAAGTCCTGCACGTGGCCATTGTCCATCTCAACCATGCGGGACTCATGACGCCGCTTTGTCTCCCGTAGCTCCTGTTGGACGATTGTAAACACAAAATAATTTTCAGGTGGTGTGGCTGATGAGATTATATGAAAAAGGTTTCATATATTTTTCAAATAATTCCTTCAATATAAGTTTCTCAGGGTCTGACCTCAGAGTGGAGGTTCCTGCAAAACTCCAGCTCCTCTTTGAGGGTCTGGATGCGGTTCTCTCCGTCCACCCTCCTCAGCATCTCATCCTGCAGCTGCTTCTTGGCATCGGCCAAACTGGTGTCCAGCTGAGAAACAGGAACTGAATATTAGTACTAAGCTGCTATTCACATAAAGAGGCAGCAGAATGCAGGAATATGCATTAAATACAATGAAAGGGCAAAAGAGTTAATGGAACATTCTGAGCTTTACCAGCAAAATACTTAATTTGCTCATAAAGGCATCTCTGCTTGTCTAGCTGACATCTCTCAGTGCATGTCTGCTCACCACCTCAAGTTCAACATTGACAAGACTGAACTGCTTTTCGTTCCGGGAAAAGATTGTCCCACTCTCGACCTAAAAATCCACATCGGCCCCTCTGTTGTTTCCCCCACTCAGACTGCAAGGAATCTGGGTGTGACCCTAGATAACAACCTGTCCTTCACTGCAAAAATCGCTGTTACAACAAAATGACTCAGGGTGCATCTGAGATTAGAGAGGGTGCAGTGGTAAAGTGCTATTTTTATAAGTGGGGAGTGGAACTAACACCCTCTAGGGGGGTCCTCACCTCCTCTAGGAGGCTCCTCACCTTCTCTAGGCGGGTCCGGGGGCCTGCTCCCCCGGGAAGATGTTTTTTTTAAATATTGAAGTTAAAAGCATCAATCTGGTGCACTTTGAGAGCAAAATCAAGAGAACTATGGATCTATGTGCTCTTTGCTTGATTCATGCCTTCCCAGTCCCTTATCACGTAGCCTATAAGAGGATGGCGCCAGTTGTTGTAGCCAGTTGTGGTGAAGGCATCTGACTTACTTGAACCGAAATGTCTACATGCATAGCAGAAGATGGCATCTTTTTTACATGAATATTCCAGCCAATCTCTGTTTTGAAACCATGAGCTGCAAAATGAGCGCCTTACCCCACTGTACAGGCGAGTTGGGTACTTTTTTAAATATACCTGGGCAGGCTCTGTTTTGCCGAGGTCCTCTGGCACTTGCGGGCCGCTGATGGGTGGTGGTGTTTGGGGCAACGAAGACGGCTGCGGCTGCTCCGCCTCCGTGGGCGAGGCGGGCAAAGCCGGCGAGTCGGGCGTTAGTGTCCACGACAGTGGCCGCGGGTAACTGTCCCCATGATCTGAACTGTTATTACCTGCAGTAGATGCAGTATTACTGCTGGCGATAAGGGCTGGTTGTTTTAACCATTTTCTGATGTCCATCACTGACTGCTGTGTAAGCACCTTGCAGATGACGAACACGCAGTGCCACAGGTCACGCACACCTGACATAATAACGTTACTTACCCTTTAAATTGACAAAATAAATGCAGCAGACAATGTTATTTAACCACAATTACAATTTATTTTATTTCAACTAAATTCTTATTATTATTATTATTATTATTATTATTATTATTATTATTATTATTATTATTATATATGTAATATTTTTCACTTTACATTTCTTTTCTTCACTTTCATTTTTTTTTCATTTTTCAAAAGAGGGTGCATAAAGACTCAACTGAGGGTGCAATGCACCCTTATGCACCCCCGTAGAACTGTGCCTGGCCATCCGACCTCTTCAGCTCATCCGGAATGCAGCGGCTCGTCTGGTCTTCAACCTTCCAAAATGTTCCCACACCACCCCGCTCCTCCGCTCCCTTCACTGGCTTCCAGTAACTGCTAGAATCCACTTCAAGACAATGGTACTTGCGTACCATGCTGCGAATGGATCTCGCCCTTCCTACATCCAGGACATGGTTAAACTGTACACCCCATCACGTGCACTCCGCTCTGCATCACCCGCACTGCGAGGGGGACCCACATGTGGGTTTGCTATCCTGGCTCCAAAATGGTGGAATGAGCTCCCCATTGAAATCAGGACAGCAGATCGCTTGCACATCTTCCGGTGCAGACTGAAAATCATCTCTTGCTAACAAAGCACTTATACAGTATACTAATAAAGGGCTGGCTTATCTAAAACCAGTTGAGTAGCACTTGAAATGTTTTAGCTCTATGAAACCTGATGTACTTATATGATTCTGTTTTCTTCAAGTTTGTATCTTCTTGGTCGAATGCACTTATTAAGTCGCTTTGGATA
Organism: Notothenia rossii; assembly: GCF_949606895.1. Taxonomy (NCBI): domain Eukaryota; kingdom Metazoa; phylum Chordata; class Actinopteri; order Perciformes; family Nototheniidae; genus Notothenia; species Notothenia rossii. Next base: position 26,792,458 of record NC_136908.1, read on the forward strand.
AAAGCGTCACCTAAATGCAATGCAATGTAATAGGTCCTCACCTATACAGAATATTATACTTGTTTTAACTTCAGGAACTTATTTGGGGCTTTTGAGGATATTTCAAAACTCCACTAAAGACACTGAAAAAACCTAGTATCCAGTGGTGAATGCAAAAACATGGCTGTAGCTGTGATCGCTGACATTTACTAAAGTGGAAAACGCAGAGAAGTATGAGGGACAAAATTAGGGTTTATGAGCGTGTAGGCTTACTGCAGAAAGATTGACCCCAGATGTGTTTCCACTGAGGTACAAACTGAGCGGGGGTGTCAGTTACCTTGGCAACCTGCACATTCAGGTCCCTGTTTTCAGCCTCCAGGTTACGCTTCTCTCCCAGAGCCGTAGACAGGGAAGCATCCTTCGAGTTCATCATAGCCTCCAGGTCTTTGAGCCTCAGCAGCGCTGCAGCCAGGTCTGACTCCTTTTTGGTGTTCCTGCAAAGACACACAGAGTCTCAGATGTCGAGTTGAATCTTCGTGGATGTGTTGTGAAATTGATAGCGAATATTCCAGTGAATGGATTATGAGTAAAGATAAAGAAATTCATGGGATAGTTATCCAAAAAAATTCAAACATTTTTTTTTCCTGATACTCAAAGTTTGAGTTGCAAAAGTTTGGAGACACGGCCTGCAGAGGTTGTCTGCCTTCTTTCCATAATAATGAAAGTAGATGGAACCTGACTTGTGGTGCTCCAAGCGCACATTTGTTGAACTCACAGCAAAGTCTCTCATTTACTCAAGATAATCCACTGACCTTCTTGTGACTAGTTTCATGTTGGAACTATTTCCTTTTTGTTATTTTGCCACACCGAAAGAAGCGTGCAGCTAATCTAAAAAAGGCTCATTCACAGTGGTGTAAAGTAACAAAGTACATTTACTCAAGTACTGTACTTAAGTTAAATTGTGAAGGACTTTTTTTGCTACTTTGAACTTCTGCTCCACTACAATTCAGAGGTTAATGGTGTACTTTTACTCCACTACATGTATTTAATACCTTTAGTTACTTTACAGATGTGGATGAATGATGTGAAATATAATCAAGTCTTCAATCAGACGTTAGTTCCACCTGGAGTAAATTCACAAGCTACCCTGCAGTATACAAAGTCATTCAAACTAGCTGCACCTTTACCAGCTTTGAGAACACTTTCATGATCAATCATCATAAAACATATCATGCATATTATTCTGAAATGGAACAATCTGCACAATGACTACTTTTAAGTATATTTTGATGCTAAAACTTTTGTACTTTTACTTGAGTAACATTTTGAAATGTAGGACTTCTACTTCTACTTTTAATTAAGTACACAATCTTAGTATTTGATCCACCTCTGCTTATTCCTAGTTATACCTAGTTTGGTAGAGAGAAAAAAGTTCCTACACAAAACTGTTATCTACAAGGTGTGTGGATTATCTTGAGCAACTGGGTCATGATTTCTGGAAATAGTCGTTGCTGTTCTTAAAATGTATTTTTTTGGCGATTTTCTTTTGAAGCCAAATGCCATTTTGTTCCGTTATATTGGAGAGGAGGCAACATCTTGACGGCCGATATTTCGTCAATGGCCACTCGCTCCAGAAGTGTCTACACCGATAGATTGGACTACAAGTAGAAGGATGGATACGTTTTTTAGGTGGAGTTCCTTTAAAGGTCACCTATCATGCTATTTGTAGGCAATAGCATAGGTCTCAGATATATAAAAAAATATTAAAAACATGTCTATGAAGTGTTTTGGTCAAGATACCAAACAGATCACCCATTCTAGCCTCATAAGTCATATCCCTCTATTTCACTTCCTGTTAAAAAAGTGCTGATTCTGGGTATAAACCATAGGTATAAACAGGTCTCTCTTGAGAATGAGACCCTGTGTCTCAATGAGATTTTCACCTGTATAAATAAAGGCTAAAAAATAAATAACTGAGGGGGCGGAGCTTATGCCGGGTCATGCGGGACCTGGCAGATGTCTAAAATGCTGCAGTGATGAAACGCAAGGATTATTAGATCAAGGATTATCTCTGAAACAGTATGGAGCTCAAAGGCTTTCTCTATTGCAGGTTATACCACAAGGTGAGTTCCTTTTTATTTCCTGCTTCTTCACACACATGCTCTCCAGTATAGGTTAGCTCTGAGTGTTAGCGATGCTAATGTAAACACAGACCATATTACGTCTAAAACAGTCGGGCATTGTTTCTGATGGCAACGTTTCTGATAGGGCTGTGGGTCCGCCACCGATTTGACGTCATATCGGCCGCAAATCTGGATCAGCTCCGTTGTAGCCCCGTTTTTAGAGATTTGGGTACAGAGGAAAAGAGAGAGGGTTTTAGTTTCTGACGCTGTGTGAGTTCCCCGACACACATATTTATGTAGAAAAGACATCAAAAAGTGCATTTTGCATGATAGGTCCCCTTTAAATGGAAACTGAACTACTACAGTTTCCTTTACGGAGTCTAATGAAACAAATATGGGCTATTTTAGATCAAGGATGTAGTCCAGATGGAGACGGGAAAGACCTTGCATATGACTCATAGGCCACAGCGATCAACGTTCAGTCCCATGTTTGCGGTAGCCACAAACCACAGCCGTTTATGTTTGGCTGACACGCTGCCATGGCGACGGCTCGACTTTGCCAAACATACAACGTCCTTCGTCTCAACATTTATGGAAAAATAATGGAGGCAAGAGTACAGCCCTCTAAACACTGCCACGTATTGTGTGCATAATGATTGCCTTGGTAGGAGGAGAAACGGGGAAAGAGTTAGTCATCAGGCTCTGGATGTGGCAGCATGGGAAGAGGAGAAACGTCAGGCAGCAGTGAGCAATGAGGAGGGTATGCTCCAGGCAAGGAGTGGCCCCTGAACCAGGGCAGCTCTCACACTGTCACGTATAAAGCATCAGCTATTAAAAGCTAATGAGTAACTCTGATCTGCTGCTGTGGATCACATGCAGATATTATCACTTTAATCACACTCTAGTATGTTGTAATGGACTAATAATTCATTTACTTAATCCCTTTGCTACTCTTTACAGGGAAGCATATCACATATTTGACAAATATAGAAAGATGTTGAAAGTGGGGCTTTCATAAGCCTTGAGGTAGCTGCTTCCTCTCATGATCCTCCAATAAACATAATATCTTGTTCAGTAGTGTCTTTTCATTTCATTTTAGGGCATACCAGGAAGACTTTTGAAATCTTCTTGGAAGAAAAGGCAACCAGTGACACGGTGTATGCTCGTCAGCTCTTGTTACATGATGTCTACTGTTATACTGCAAGATCTTTAAAGTAAGTATTTTGAGGGTGAAGTTTAATTTTACTTAAGTGCGACAGCAGCCTCTGTTACCACATGTGCTAATTATGGGATTATAATAAATGTGTAAACAGTAATGTAGAAAATAGTCATAATGACAGCCAACTATCTCTGAAGTTACAAAGCAATTCCAATCCAAAGTTTGCTAACATTAGCCACCATTATCTATTGGGCATACCCAGACCACTAGAGGCTGTAACAGAAAAGCCCGGAGTCTAATGAATTGAGTGAAAGTGTGTCCAGTTGTAAGGAAGTCTATAAGAAAACTACACCTTACTCCTCACTTGATTTCCTACCTCAGTCAATATTTTCCTGATAAGAGAATGGTCTCAATCGCCAATTGTATGTTTCCTTTAATACAGCATGATGTTACTTATGTCATTTAGGGTCCCATTTAAACTAAAGTAGACAATAAAGCATGGTAGTACTGTTAAACCTGATAACAGGGCGTGGCTACGTTTTTATTGGCAAGTTGCTATTTTGACCTCTCATTAAGGACAGAGGCTTAGAAGGAGGAGTATCCCTTTCTAGCTGCACCCTTGTAAAAAATGGTAACTTCCAAAATACCAAACTTTGAACCCCAAGGTGACGTCATGATGATTAAATCCACTCTCTAGGTTTATTAATTGTTTGAACTTGCTGAACTCTTTAATAAGTTAGACAGTCTGTTGAACTGTGAATAAACTACATCTCATGAACACACATGGGTGCTTTTAACAAATTCAGGGCCTCAAACGTGCGGGATCACCCCTAAACCCCCCTATCCTCCCGCAATGTACATTTTCACTGAATGAAGATATTATTTGTCACGAACACATACATAACCACACACAAAGGTTGAGTTTGTCTTGTGCTGCAGCTCACCTTGCCTTCAGCTCCTTGAAGTCCTCTCTCAGTTTGGCCAGCTCCAGCTGCAGCCGGGCCCTCTCCTTGGCCACAGAGTCCAGAGTCTGCCGGGCATCGGCCAGCTCCGTCTCGTAGGCGGCCTTCAGGCCCGTCAGCTCCCGGCTGACCTCTGTCTCTGACTCGGTGATGCGCAGACGCAGGCCGGCATTCTCAAACTCCAGTGAGCGCACCTTGTCGATGTAGACGGCCAACCGGTCGTTGAGGTTGCACAGGTCCTCCTTCTCCTGGAGCCGGGTGATACGGTTTGGGGACAGAGGTGTGTTGGAGCCTCGGGGAGTATTTTTGGGTGTCGCCATGGCACTTTCTGGAACAGATATGATTATCAAATAAATCATTCTGTACAGTTGTTTTCCCATCCACAAAATGTCTAAATGCTGGCATAAGGAGCTTAGTACAATAAAAACAGGCCTTTAGGATGATGGAGAAATTTGACCATGCAGTTCTGTTACAAATCTACTTTCACCTACTTTATAATCAAAATCAATCCAGAAAACAATCCCCTCATTTAGGTATAAAAGTGGACTTTTACTGTAATAATCTCACTTCCCACACAAGTAAAACAAAGTTATTGAAAGGTTAGAATTAAGAATAAAACATAATTTACCACATAAGGTGCACAGAAACTCTTTAGAGTGCATTGAGATAAAACATTCAAAAGAAAAGTTCATCAAAGGACATGGGAGGGGTTGTCGACTCCACCCAAAGCTCAAAGTAAAGACTCTGCACAAAAGATGCCAACTTCGATGGGAAGATTTACCTTTTTATAGCTGGGTAGAGGGTAGAAGTAGATCAACTTAGGATTTTCGGAGACTTCTCTGTTGGTTTTCTTTGGTATCTTGGGATGAGAGCTTTCCTTTAAGTCCTCCTGCACTCTTCAGTCTGTTAGAGCGATGTCTGCAAATCCATCTGTGGGTGCCCGGGTAGGAAAGAATGAGATGGGAGGAGAGGAGAGAGGTTGGACTCAAGTTTGGCACTTCAGAAGTGGTTGTTTGGTTGTGTTTTTTTTCTCTCTCTCTCTGCAATTCTCTCTCTCTCTCTCTCTCTCTCTCTCTCTCTCTCTCTCTCTCTCTCTCTCTCACTCTCACACACACACACACACACACACACACACACACACACACACACACACACACACACACACACACACACACACACACACACACACACACACACACACACACACACACACACACACACACACACACACACACACACACACACAATGGGTGTGCAGTCTGAATGAATGAATCACCCGCTTCTCAAATAAATGCTAGGGGATCATTTTAAGATCTATTGCCTGAGAGTTCACTTCTGTTCATTCATGGCTTTTGACTCGAACCACAGCGCTTATGCTTCTCCAAGAAGTTCAGATGAAGAACTTTTATAAGAAACAGAATGTCGTATTTAGCATTTGCAAATCTATATGGATTTAGTCTAAAAACAACAAAACACAAGATGTCAATGTATATACTTTGTTTACATTACATTTTTCTGCTTTCTAGACGCTTTTATCCAAAGCGACTTACATACTCATTACTGTGGACAATCACCACAGGAGCAATTTGGGGTGAAGTGTCTTGCCCAGGGACACAACGACATGCTGACTGCATGTGACCCCCTGATCCAAACACCAAGGCTCTATCCACTACGCCACACGCCTCCCTAAGGCATTATACTGCACTAACAGCCATTTTATAATGTGTATAATGAGCAATTATGTCTTTTTGGTTTTCATTTCATGGTGTTAAACCCACTATTGTTCTCAAATCCACATTAGATTGTTATTTTAAATGAACTGAGAGTTGATAGGCATTCTACCTCCTTTACAATTTTGCAACCTCTTATTATTCTAACCCATTCCCTTCCACACTAGTGAATAATTCATCATTTTAAAGCTAGAAGAGTGCCACTCTAACTGTTGCCATGGTAACACAATGGTACTGTTAATTCAAAAATAAAATGTATTTACAAGTATTATTAGATTTACATTAAACCCAATATTAACAATAATAAGCATTCTTTGTACAGCACCTTTCATACAATAATTACAGTCCAAAGTGCTTCACAGAAAATTGATATCACGATTCAAAGATTCAAAGATATATCTGAATCTTCTGTGACTATTTTGTGTGAAGCACTGAGGACTACAATTCTTGTATGGAAGGTGCTACGTTATAATTTAAATTAACATAGTTCCATTGTGTCTTTCACATATAGTATAATACAGTCACCAGTAAAAGACATCACAAATAAACATAAAAAGAGCATAACAAATATGTAAAGTTATGAAAATAAAATAGTGCATTCGAATTATTTTTTCGTTCTATCTTTCCTTTATTGAACAAAATACAATGCAGCTTTACGTATCTGTGCAATCAACAAATATAACAAATACAAATAATTGCATAACTAATGTGAATAAACAACATAACATATACATCTAAAATGGTATTTGATTTCAATTCCAGCTTATTCTTCAAACTCAAATCATTTGTACACCAATGAGCAGTTTTTTGCAGCTGTTGAACTCTTGCACAATTGTAGGCGCAATTATTTATATAAAAAGTGATAAAAGTAAGAGGGGTTTCCATAAATGCGGTTTGTTTAATATGATATGGTGCCTTCAGGAGAGTTGTGTTAATCAGCAGACTGTGGCTAATGGTTGAAACTGGCTGCACAAAAAACACCATGTTCCACTCAAACGGAACCCCGGATCAACATGTTTTCCGGTTTTTGAGTTAAAATAGCTTCTAGCTGTCAAACACGACATAAGAACAGTGAGTTACGAGGTTACGAGAAGCGGAGTGCTCTGCGCGTTGGACAGTTTGTGTCATGTGGTCTGTGTGAAAACCAGTATTGGATCCCCGTGGTCACCTGGGCAAAAAACCTGAAGGAGCTGATGAGCTGATAGTCTGCATGTGTGTGTCAGATGAACACTGTACACATGTATATGATTGCCTTGGCAAATCTAACACAAAGTCTAAGAAATTATATGCAAATAATCCCCGCGTGACTGACTTTTAAATGCAGAAATAAAACGAGAATAAAACGCGATAATGCACTAGAAAACTATTTGCCCCAGAGGAGTCACGTGAATGCTATGTTACACTATGTGAAATATTAAAAGGCAAAGGAACATTTACACTGATCAAAACACACATTTAAACACAATATAAAAAGGCAGTAACCAATCCACTCCGCATCTTATTGGCCGCATGGCGCAGTCCACAGCTTTGCGCGGATAAACAGCAGCTGTGCGCCGCGAGCAACAGAAAGGCAACCCAAGGACAAAAACAATTCCATCGAACCGTTAACAGGAAATAATCCTCCAGCCGTAAATCCAGGTTCATCTGAAAGACTATAACAATCTCCACGGAGCACCGCCGCCGCCGTGCAGCTGCGTAAGCCCCCGGAGTGTGTGTGTTTTTCGGTTTTCCGCACAGACGCAGACGGCTCCCTCCTGCTCAGCAGCGGCCTCCATTTTAGCTCCTTGCCCGGTCGGTGCCTCACGTGTCCTGGACTGTCTTCCTCACATGACCCGTGTGTTTGTCCCCGTGATCAGCGCTTCCATCTCCGTAAATCAGTGTCGTTGAATATCGGCGTTTTTACCCCCGCAAAAAGCTTCATGGATATGCTGGAGCAGAGTCTGGACAGCTCGGGGAGGTGAGAGGCTGCTGCCCCGCTTCCTGCTCAGACATGGCTCCCTCCACGGCCTAAAAGCTTTTTCCTCTAGCTGTTAATAACCTGCATGCACCAGATACTTGTAAGATGTGTGCATTGTTTATGTTTTACTACCTGCTGAATCTGTGTGCAGCCTTCCTGCATGAGGCGTTTTTTGCATCCGTAATTTTCACATTTTCAGCAGAAAGTGTGCGCCCTTTTGCAAATGTGTAACATCACGATTACTGCTTTATTTACTTGATAAAATAAGCAAATGCACATCAGCGATTTTGGTTTATTTTCCAGACATCACATTTAGTTTAACGTTGTTGTTTCACTATAGCTAAAGCAACTCTTTTAGCATTAAAATGCTTAAATTGAACTAGGAAGGGCGGTGTTAATATTGTTATAGTTATTTCTGAAGTTTTTCCCTTGCTTGTGCACTTAATATAATCACTTACAGTTGAGTTTTAATCATTAAATAATACATAGTTTTCTCCTGAAAGTTGCATAAAACATGACTTCTGTCATGCTTTGCCCGCCAGTGATGTATGACTTTATTTATGTTTTCTCCATCATCTCCTCCTGGGACCACCAGGGGTCACCATTCCCACACCTTGCTCTGAGAGCTTTATTCACATATTCATTTATGATCAATAATTGACTCTGTTCTCTTTTTGTTTCTAGTCACGACAAACAGGAAACAGAAGAGGTGGTGCAGCTACAGGAAGGTGAGGTTCTTCTCATTCTAAAGTGTAACCTGCTCATTTTCTGGAAATAAAATGTGTAAAGTGTGACTTACTTGTCTTTCGTGGTTGTGCCTGTGCAGCCTCACAGATTGGAAACCTGTTCTGTGTTGCAGGAGAGTCGGTGGGCACGGTGGAGCAGACCGCAGTGACCATCACCGGCGTCCCGCAGGCTGCGTTCACTGACCACAATGTGCAGTACCAGTTCCGCACAGAGAACAGCGGAGGACAGGTGAGCACGGAGGATCTTTGGAGAGATAAACGTTATTGACAAGAAGTCTCACTGTGATCCAGATATTTTCCTTTACAAGAGAAACCAGTACTTTACATTAATAAACAACACAACAAGAGAATTAAGTCACACATAAAGCAGTTATCACTCTGATATAATCGTTAATAACTCATTTAAGAAACAAAACATCAGTAAGTATATTATAGTTTTACATACATGTAACATTTATGTTTTTTACTAAGGAGCTATTTAATAATGCATGGCACATTTATGTGTTTTTAACGTGTTTTTTTTAACTTAAAAATAAATGCTTTGGGGGGTTTATTTCCATTTAATTTGTATTGTTGCAAAATGGATGCTTAGCAGTCATGAATCTCTTAGCTTAGCAGTTGAAGTGTTTTGCTCTTGTTTTAGTAATGTAATGCAGTACGTTTGTTTTGGAAAGTGTATTATAAATAAAGTAGGTCTGTCAAGGCGTTAATACAAAAACAAATTAACGCCACTAATTATTTTAACGCGATTAACGCATGTGTATTTTTTGTCCTCGGCCGCCCCGTAGTTTCAGAGCGCATCAAGTTTTTAAAATACCATCTACAAGCTGATGCTGACAGCCCCGCTCCTGCCGTCCGCTTGCGGCAGACCACACTTCCACGCTCACCGGCAGGCACCGACTGGCCATCGGGAGGACCGGGAGGGTGTGTGTATGTGTGGCGCGAGCGAGAACGGGCACACCTTACCTTTGTATTGTATTGTAGGAGAGGTTCCAGGTTGAATTGAGGCGGATATTTGTAATGTTCAGAGGTTATTATGTTTAATATTCATGAGAATATTTGTCATTGATCAAATGATAATAAACAAACATTTGCATAAAGCATATTTGTCCACTCATATGTTGATAAGAGTATTAAAAACTTGAAAAATATCCCTCGAAGGAAGATTTAGAACAGATAAAGTGTGCGATTAATTTGCGATTAATCGCAATTAACTATTTTAATCGACTCACAGCCCTAGTTATAATAAACATACATTTATCTTTTCATTCCCACAACAATATACTAGACCCTCCAGAAAAACGCGGGCAAAAATCCTTGATTATGCGGGCTAAAATCCCATTATGCGATTAAACATGCAGAGTTTTTATGTGATTTTATGCGGTGAAATTGCAGGAAGTTGCAAAAAATAATACATATATTTTTAAATATTGGGCTGTCTTATTTATTCTCTCTCACACTCAACCTGCCACTAACATTAAACCCCTTTCCTATTCAATTAAACACATTCAATGTTTATTTATTGTAAAAGCAATTGGGCTATTTTAATCTCTCTCTCTCTCTCTCTCTCTCTCTCTCTCTCTCTCTCTCTCTCTCTCTCTCTCTCTCTCTCTCTCTCTCTCTCATCTCTCTCTCTCTCTCTCTCTCTCTCTCTCTCTCTCTCTCTCTCTCTCTCGCACACACACGCACTTCTCCGCCTCATTCTGTTTTCATTTACTCGTTCGTTATCTGACCAGCTTCAATCTTGTAGGTTTATCACTTAGTTTCTTGTAGCCCTCGAAAGGGTTTTGGATGTTGATGCCTCGGTGAACGCGAGTTGTTTGGCTTTCTTGTCCGCAGAAAGCATTTTCAAATGTTTGAATGAATCAAAGTGGGTCGTCACCGTCGACTTTCTCTTATGCTCCAACACACAGTTGCACGGGGTGCAGAATAGTTTCCTCCCACTTTCATGAAAGACATCGGGGTACTGCTTTGCCCGGTCTTTAGCAGAAATGTTTGTCGGTAAATGAGATGGATCAGATTTTTTCATCTTGGTGTTTTCTCTCTCGTGTGAGTTCCACATTTTCACTCTACGGTGTTGTTTACCTTCTGTGATGCGCGAGCTGATGACGTCACATCATCATCACTACTTCACGTCAAGACGAGTTAACTTTTTTTTTCTCTCAACATTGTGTGGAAAAATGCGGGGATTATGCGGCCTTTTGATAAATCTGTGGCCTTTTAAAAATCGGCGCCATTTTGCTGATTATGCGGTAAATTCTGCGAACGTGGAATCGCGTTATTCTGGAGGGTCTAATATACATAAAGAAATTGCATATTTTGGACATAGTTCGAATGGTGATTAATTAATTTTTAAGCTGTGACTAATCTGATTAACATTTTTAATCGTTTGACAGCCCTAAAATAAATTCATATTAACATAACTAATACAACCTCTTAAGCCCCACGGACCTGGTTCCGGGCCCGAACTCGCTTCGTTTGCAGGAAACAACGTCTAAGGAACCTTAATATTTAATAAACTATGAATATTTTATATCCATATAACGGGGAAAAAAATAATTTAACTGATATTTTTCATTTTTCTTTAAAAAAAACAACACACAATGCTAACACTGACCCTCTGAATTAGCCCCGAGCAAATAATGCCAACCTATTACTGCTCCGGAAATCACTCCTAGCTCCCTTATTGCTTATCCTAGCTGCACATCCAACACATCGTTTATGATCGTAAAGACACAGAATCTAAGTGCCCACCTCAACACTGAAAGATACAATATCGCAATGTTATCAACAAAATCGTAAATCAAAACATGTGGCGCTAGGTAGCCTAAAACGCTAACATGGCTTACCTTGGTTTTGTCTGGTCAAAACTGGTCTTCAATGGCATTAAAACGTTAACAACGATGCTGTAGTTAATCCATAGGTTAATATCCAATGTGACTGCGTCCCCTTTGAAATGTTCCGATAATCTATCAGCAATAAAACTGCAATTCCGTTTTCAAATATCAGAGCAGGCCATTCCTACGCTCTGTAGCAAGATTGAATGGCTAAGACGCCACCTTTTTTTTTAACATGAGTGTGTGCGGGACGATTTCCCTTCGATTCTATTGGCTCGAAAAGAAACAGATGTCACATGTCAAAATCGAACAAGGGGGGCTAGAAATAAGGAAAATTCAACCAAATGGCCCCAGAAGAGGTTTTTTTTTGCTAAATCTGTCTAAAAAGGTCAAATATCACTTGATTTGCATCAATCTTGATACAGGGTACTTATTATATGTTGTACGTTGGATTCCTACAGCTTTAAGTCTACTAACCCATCATCCAAGGTTAGTTTTCACTATAAGTACAAAATATTTTTTGGAAGGACACTATAATTTACAGTTTTTTTACCAAGTTCAATCTGAATTTTCTTTAGAATAAAAAACATCTATATTGATTCTGACTTTTCTACATCCAACTCACAGGTTTATCATTACTTTGAGAAAAAAGATTATTAATTTAACCCTTTTAGAAGGGAAGATATGGTCATTTGTTCTGGGAATGTCATTTTCGAGCCTGAAACCTGAAAAAAAGGCTTGGGGCTTAAAGAGCAACTTCCAGGTTAAAGACACCAGTGAATAAATGTGTAGGAAAATGATGAATACACTAGATTTTCCCAAAAATATACAGAATTATACACTACAGTGACATCTGGCGTCGTTTTTTAAAGAAATGTTCACTTCCGCATAAAAAAGCCTCGGCACGTGACGTAACACGGGGGACACAAGGGGGAGAGCGGCCGGTGTAACGTATTAATAAACATGGATCCCAATGCTAGTTTCGACACAGAAGAAGTTGAACATGAATATTCGAATGCATATGACGGACCACAACCTTATAATTATGAGCCTGCTAGGCGTCCAAGAGACCAGGAGCAGCCAAGGATTAGAAGAAATAACGGCCATCGGAGAGAAATTGAGCTGTGGTGTGAGGAGAACCAGTGGAGAACTGGGCAGCTATCTTGGTGAGTGACCGGCGTTAGCTACAGAATGTTAGCTAATGTCACATCACAACATTGTAAAGTTAGCTATCATATATCAGGCTATAACTAACGTAGCATTGATAATATAGTAACGTTACTGGCAGGACTAGTATCAGCCGTATCTCGCGTTACCTAATGCAACTCCACAATACGGTGCTGTGTACCGGAGTGGAGACGCGAGATACGGCTGATACTTGACGATCTGGCGGAGAAAGGTTGTGGAGCCTCCGTTGATATGCCGTTGTAAATGGCTTGATGGAAAGCAGGTGTGTAGTCGGGGAGGGTGCACAGCTGATTGCAGCAGGTGAGTGGAGGTTGAGCCGGGAGCCAGGAGTGACAGCCACCACGCCCACACAAACAACACAGACAGGGGGAAACAAACAAACACAAAGGAGACGGCTGGAGCAGTACAGCCACCACAGCGTTACCTAATGCAACTCGACACTATGTCTTACGGTGCCGTGTACCGGAGGGGAGAGAGAGAGAGCAACGAAGGGGGGGGGGGGGGGGGAGGAGAGAGAAGTAATACGGTTTCCTGATAAAGCTTTGGAGAGTATGTGCTGCAGGGAGGTGGATGCACAACGCACCCAGGAACGGAGAGACGGCAAGCGCATTTCGTGGCATCTGCGGGCAGTGGCAAGTGCTTCCGGCATCTGCCACGGAGGCCGCTACTCCGTGGTATCTGTGGCAAGTATATGCCACAGATGTGGTATCTGTGGCAAGTATATGCCACAGATGCCAAAAGTTGCCGTGGCAAGTATATGCCACAACCATGCCACAACTTGCCGTGGCAAGTATATGCCACAACTTATATGCCACAACTTGCCGTGGCAAGTATATGCCACAACTTGCCGTGGCAAGTAAATGCCACAAGTTAAGAGTTAAGAGAAGGTTTACGGTAGCTGCCACTTGCCTTCCGTGGCAAATGCTGATATTTAAACCCGTAGCCTATTTATCGCGTAAAATGTCGCTGTTTTGGCATGACTTTATCGGACTGATCTGTACATAAGACTGATTATCTGTTACTGATGGTCCGATCATATTTTTCAAAAAGATTAAACATTATATGTTCTATAGATTTTACTTGGAGAACGTGGTTTGTTAAAATAAATAAACGTGCTATTTTTATGATAATACTCAAGATATATTATTAGTAAGTTGACATAAAGATCTAACATTGTTGACCAGAGGTGGGAAATAGGCTAACTTGTATACTCAAGCACTGTACTTGTGATTTAGAAATAGCCTACTTGTACTTTAGTTGAGTATGTAAATGGTATGTTACGTAGTAGGCTACTGACCCCACTAAAATTCAGAGGTAAATGGTGTAATTGTAGCCTACTCCCCTACATTTATTTAATACGCTACCTTTAGTTACTTACTACAGATTCTGATTAATGATGATACATATAATCAAGTCTTAAATCGGACTTTATAGTTACTCCTGGAGTAAATTCACAAGATACCCTACTACAGTATACAAAGTCATTAAAACTAGCTGCACCTTTACCAGCTTTGAGAACACTTTCATGATCAATCATTATAATGAAAACATTTAATATGCACTTTAAGTATATTGTTATGCTAATCATTTTGTGCTTTTACTTGAGTAACATTTTAATGCATGACTTTTACTTGTAACAGAGTATTCCAACATTTAGGTTGGCTACTTCTACTTTTACTTCACACTAGAACCGCCAGGGGTCGCTGTATAGCCTACCTAAAACCACCAACGTGTCAAATGAACGAATGCATTGATTTTCAAGGTACAATGTTATTTTATTTATCATACTAGAACACAATGAGTGTTGCCACTACTCGCCGTGGCATGTGCCTTGGCATTTGTGGCATCTCCCACAGAGGCCACTACTCTGTGGCATCTGTGGCAAGTATATGCCACAGATGCCACAACTTGCCGTGGCAAGTATATGCCACAACTTGCCGTGGCAAGTAAATGCCACAGATGCCACAACTTGCCGTGGCAAGCATATGCCACAACTTGCCGTGGCAAGTATATGCCACAACTTGCCGTGGCATTTGCGCATGCTGAACGGGAGTTGCCACAAGATGCCAGAGTTAAGAGAAGTTTTACGGTAGCTGCCACTCGCCTTCTGTGGCAAATGCTGATATTTAAACTCGTATTTATCGTGTAAAATGTCGCTGTTTAGGCATGACTTTATCGGACTGATCTGTACACAGGACTGATGTGCGATCTCTGTTTTTCAAAAAGATAATAAATTATAATTTATATTCAGTTTTACTTGGAATAGCCTACGTGGTTTGCTAAAATAAACAAAGGTGCTATATCTATGATAGTAGGCTAAACATAGGCCTATATTGTAATAAAAAAAGAAATGTTGGCAAGTGAGCGTTGCAACGCAAGCCCTTGGCAATTGCCGCTTCTTGAGGGGAGTTTCCACTGCTTGCTACGATAACCAGGTGTATTGTTACTAGTAAAGACAAATAATTAAAAAATAAATATCTGTATTGATACAGCAACGTGTACAATGGTGTTATTAGACTTGGCTACAGACTTAGGGCAGCTGTAACTGATTGCAGTTGCCACTGCTAGTGAGATACTAAGATTTATATTTTATAAATGAGGCAAAGGACAGTTATATTTGATTGTACACATTTATAAATGTGTTATTTTAAATCCAGGCATATGTACTTAATTTGTATTATTTTCGTTGTTAATAAACAGATTAATGTCATTGTATCTGTTTTGTTGTTTAATATTTTAATTCTGGTTGAACATTTTTATTTAAATGCTTCAGATTATTCTTATTAGATATTGATATCAGTGAATCTAAACAAACCATGTTATTCCGTTAAGACAATCATGACAGTATATTAAAAATCAAGACACAATGCATGCTTTTTTATCCACCCTTTTATTGCGTTTTGAAACTGGCGAACAATTTATATTGTTCGAGTTCTTGACAGAACGCTGAGTCATGCTCATCCGTCTCCCCTTGCCAGCTTTTCAGTGCTTGTAGGCTTTGCGCTTGGTTTTCCTTATCCTTATCCTTGTCCTCCTCAAAAACTGTGTTTTGGCACCAAACAGCAGTAGCTGTAGTAAGTAACTAAAGGTAGCGTATTAAATAAATGTAGGAGAGTAGGCTACAATTACACAATTTACCTCTGAATTGTAGTGGGGTAAGACTACGTAACATACCATTTACATACTCAACTAAAGTACAAGTAGGCTATTTCTAAATCACAAGTACAGTAGGCTACTTGAGTATACAAGTTAGCCTATTTCCCACCTCTGGTCAACAATGTTAGATCTTTATGTCAACTTACTAATAATATATCTTGAGTATTATCATAAAAATAGCACGTTTATTTATTTTAACAAACCACGTTCTCCAAGTAAATTCTAGAGAACATATAATGTTTAATCTTTTTGAAAAATAGAGATCGGACCATCAGTAACAGATCATCAGTCTTGTGTACAGATCAGTCCGATAAAGTCATGCCAAAACAGCAACATTTTACGCGATAAATACGGGTTTAAATATCAGCATTTGCCACGGAAGGTGAGTGGCAGCTACCATAAACCTTCTCTTAACTTGTGACATTTACTTGCCACGGCAAGTTGTGGCATATACTTGCCACGGCAAGTTGTGGCATGGTTGTGGCATATACTTGCCACGGCAAGTTGTGGCATGGTTGTGGCATATACTTGCCACGGCAAGTTGTGGCATGGTTGTGGCATATACTTGCCACAGATACCACATCTGTGGCATATACTTGCCACAGATACCACGGAGTAGCGGCCTCTGTGGCAGATGCCGGAAGTACTTGCCACTGCCTGCAGATGCCACGAAATGAGCCAGGCCCTACTGCAGGAACGAACGCTGGCTCCGGTCCTTTTTACTGTGGACTCGATGTCCTGACAGGCTGGTATTTGTGCAACCTGCACAAACACAATACTGCACCATGATTACAAATGGGGAAATACAATGTAAAACTACCGAAAAATAACAGCTCCTTAAAACACAACCGCTCAACTCAACGTAACTCCACTATACCCGCGGTCAGAGAGCGGAGATGTTTCCCCTGTGTGATGTAATATGACGCGTTTGACGTATGACCTTAAAAAAAAGCCGTTTTTAAGAGCAGAGCTCAAAATTGCTCCTTTCCCTCTGAATTCCTGCCCTTATGTCTCGTAAAACATATCAAATCCTGCATTCACTTTTTTAATTGTAATTTTCAAGCAAGTTTAAGCATAAATGTAGAAAAAATAAAAACCTGCAAGATGCTCTTTAAGAGGTTTTAACGAAGACAGAACAGGAGTATTCCGATTCTGGCTGTTTTGCTTTTCATACAAAGGCATGCTAACCATTGCAGTTTGCATTGTAGCAGTTTTGGTAAAGCTAAAAAAAAACACAACCCATTCATGTATTGTAACGCTGATTATAGTTCTCTCTACAGCCCGTTCACACACCACTCCCACATGTTGGGAAATTCAGAGCTTTGCAAGCCTGCCACGCCAAGTTACAGATGCTAAGATTAGATAACCATGTTCCGTTGAGAGGTTTAGCTAACGGTTAATGTTCAGAGTGCTGATGGATGATTACAAGCCCTTTGGTTAGTATGTTAGAAATGCTCCCAGGTTAAAACGTGTTCACACATACTGATTCATTTGCACGCTAGAAATAACCATAACTCCCCACTGTGTCATTAGAAAACAGATGAGACCCCTGATATTTATTCACACTTAAAAACAAAATAAACAGTAGGAAATCTAAAGGATTGTTGAACCTTTGGATTTTTGGAAAAACTAGGAGTGAAGAGTGAAGTTGGCTGGTTTTTGCTAACAAGCTCTTTTCATATTAAATGTGTGCAGTTAAATCTACAAAATGTCTAATAAGTGTGACTACTCCTTTTTGAAACATTTCCTGTGTTCTGCCTGCAGGTGACGTACCGTGTGGTTCAGGTGACAGACGATCAGTTGGAAGCCTCAGCTGATGGGTCAGGGGCCGTCAGTGTGGTCTCTGCTGCAGCGTTTGCTGGAGCCCCCCAGGCAGTGGCACAGGTGGGTGAACGCTCTGAGAGGCGGAAGCAGGTGTAAAGGGGGGGGGGGGTTGTCTCATGCATATGGTGCGCAGAGTAGATGCCGCACCATTTATATAAGCAGGCTGCAAGTATGGGAACTGATTTTCATTTTTTTTCTTTCTATTTGTTTTTTGATAATCTGTCAGTATATTTTCCATATTGTTTTATGCATTCTATTGTCTTTTTTATCTTGATTATTATTATTATTACTTGATTTTACTTTTATGAAATCTGTTTTCTTTTTCATTAATTTGAAATTCTATCCCTGTTTTAATGTTAATTCAATATCCATTGTTTTGCTTGTTGTAAAGAAATGTGTGCTGCATGTCTTGAAAGGTGCTATACAGATTATGATTATTATTTTTAATTATTAAAAAGACATACATAGCATTAGCGCATATCATGTACTGGTTGTTTACTGTGTGAATCTACCTTTTGCCAGGCTGTCATCCAGAACCCTTTCAGTAATGGGGGCAGTCCTGGGGGGGAGACGGTGGGAGGAGAGACGCGTTTCGCTTATTTCCCTGCCACCACCGTCAGCGATGGAACCGCCGTGTCGGTGCAGACCACCTCCGACCCTACGATAGCTCAGGCAGGAGGTGGGAAACAGCAGCCTCCCTCCTAATGGGACACCTTGTTTTACAAAATAAGGACAGACAAATAGATATGAAATAAGAGGCTTCTAATGATGATTGACAACATGTATCATCTTTCTTATCCTCATCGCATCACACGCATGGCCGTGCATTATGCGTCCAGTGGATCAGCTAATCATATTTACTTTCTGGGATTTAGCTTAAGGAGATAATAGGTATTTTAGCCCAGAATCAGCGTAAATATTTTAAAGAGATATTGCCTTAGATTAAGCCTATTTGTAAGAAAACAACATACATTCGGAACTTTTGCACTTCCTCACATGAACAAGAGGAATTCCTTGTTTTTACATTTGTGATGTGATGAGGTGGATCCAACCTTGTAAAAGGAAACACTCATTTTTCCTTGACACAAAAAAACGTCACGCACATTTTGGATTTTAAATTACAATTATTTTTTTCTTAGAGATTTTTCTTCGAATATTTCCCAGGTATGGTATTTACTTAAAATATTGTACTTACAATAGCCCTAATACACCAGCATACATTACATGGTCAGTAAAAAAAAAAGGAAAATCAATTATTACTTAAGGACAAATTAATTTTCCTTTTTTGTCTCTTAAAATCCAGGCCAGTTTTACGTGATGATGAGCCCCACTGAGGTACTACAGGCGGCCCCTCGTTCCCTCGCACCCCGCACACACACCTACACTGCGTGAGTATAACTAAACACTTCCCAGCATTCATCAGAATCACCATAACTCTCTCCCCTCGTGTTTGGCCGACTTCTCACCCCCCCTTACCCTGATTCTTCACGGGGGATCTCTACCTCTTCCTTCCCTTTCTGAATGATTAGTTTTGTAATTGTGTGTACAACTGAACAACCAAACAAATCAAAACATCAAAAGTCTGAAAACCACACTGTGTCCTACTTACCTGCCATCCCCAGAGACCTCGGTGAAAGCGAGATGCTGCAGCATGGCAGTTCTAACTGGTGAGAAGAACTTTCACATATGGTTCAGCTGTGCTGCGTCTTCCTTCCCAAAAGCTACTAAAGATGAATGGTGCATTTGGGCACCAATCGTTAACCAGCCAAAGATATAAAGCTAAAGTCAAAGCATTTGTTTAGATGTGCGGCTGTAGCTCAGATGGATGCTACCAATCGTAGGGTCAGTGGTTTGCAGTCGACATGTTTGTTAACAACCACAGTTGTTACCATGGGCATGTCAACTGTATATGAAACTTTGTCTCTTTGGATAAAGAAATCAGCTAAAATACATGTTATGTATTTGCATCTTTCAATAGATATGTGTTCCCCTTTAACGGGATTCTAGTTCAAGAGTCAGAGATTTGGTTAATGTTGAAATCTACTTTATTTTATAATGAGAAAATGTGTGTCATTTATAAAAACGTTGTATGTTTGCTCTGATGTGTCTTTACAGGAAGGTGGAGGGTCCACGGGCGCCCAGAGATGAGAGGCGAAGAGCACAACACAATGAAGGCATGTACTTTTTTTTCTGTTTTGCCAATGCTACACAGCTAGTAGTTGCATCTTGATGTAGATTTAGGGCGTGAGCTTTGTTTGTACATAACAGCCTTATGATGACATTTCTTTAAATGTTGTATTTCCTTCCTTTGCAGTGGAGAGAAGAAGAAGAGACAAGATTAACAACTGGATTGTCACGCTTTCAAAAATCATCCCCGACTGTAGCTTAGACAGCAGGACTGGAGCGGTGAGTTTAAAAGTAAACAGCCTTCCAAATAATATTTTCTAAAAGCTCATATATATTATTAAAACGTGTACAATTTTAACAAATGGCTCACCTGTTAATTAATCTTTTTATTAATGAAATCTGGTTCGAAAAATCTGGGTTTTTATGGACTAATGTGTCCAAATTTGGCCTGAAGGTGTCAGCTTTGTCTGTGATATTTTTGTTTCATTAGCATTTCTATGGATTTTGAAGCTGGATTACATCCAGACTGATAAAACTAACCTTAGCATATTTTTTGCACTTTTCACGTCTTTTCACCTAATTCTTGCTTGAATTACTGATGCCAAAGGTGTAACCACATCCAATGCCTCACAGTTGAAAGGAAATTAGGCTCTGTTATTTGGTAGTCAGCCACTAGCGAACAGTTCAGTACAGATGTTTCTTAGTGACACAATGGGAGGAAAAAAGATGAGTCATGTTTTACCAATTCTTTCTTTTATCGTCTAGAGTAAAGGAGGCATCCTGTCCAAAGCCTGCGACTACATCAGAGAGCTGCGTCAGAGTAACCAGCGACTGCAGGAGAGTTACAAAGAGGTGGAGCGGGTGGAGATGGACAACGAGCTGCTTAGACAACAGGTTCACTTCCCATTTAAACCTGTACATAATCGTGATCACTCAAATTGAATGTAGATGTCTAACCCTTCATTTTGTTGCAATGGAAAGAAAAACATTTGCGATACAAGGACTGTGAGCACAAGGCAGTGTTGTAGTCAAGTCACCAATTCACAAGTCCAAGTCACTCTCGAGTCACCTCTCTTCGAGTCTGAGTCCAAGTCCGAGTCACCCAAGGAGTGTCCGAGTCATCATTACCTGTGTTCGAGTCCAAGTCACCCAAGGAGTGTCCGAGCCAAGTCCGAGTCATCATTACCTATGTTCGAGTCCAAGTCCGAGTCACCTAAGAAGAGTCCGAGTCACAAGTCTTCATATATTAATCTTCGTGGATATATGTGTTGAAATGTAGCTGCTCCTCTACATTGCTTTTATACTGTCATGTTATACTAATCTGTCTATTGAACTGCTATGAAGCGAGTTTGGCTACAATTCTTGTAATAGATGCTATACAAATATAAAGCTTATTATTAATATTATTAATTCAGGAGTCTGAGTCCGAGTCCAAGTCAGAGCGTCAATGTACAAGTCGAGTCCGAGTCATCGTGGGGGGGGAAATTCACGAGTCCAAGTCAGCGTACGTGAGAATTCACGAGTCCAAGTCCGAGTCGCGTCAATTAGTGCGTGAGTCCGAGTCGAGTCACGATTCCCGAAAATCGGCACTCGAGTACTCCATCTCTGGCACAAGGCAGCCTATTTTGACATATGAAATGCACAGTATATCTCAAAGAATCTTGGAAAGTATAGGAAAATACAATGTGCCTGTAAACTTTTCAAGGATAAAAAAAGGTGACATTTTTCTTTGTGTCTAATTACCTTTTTCTCCTAGATTGAGGAGCTGAAGAATGATAATGCACTGCTTCGAGCGCAGCTACAGCAGCACGGCGTAGAAGTGAATGGAGATGCGACACCTCAGTAATTGTGAACTGGACACTTAACCTCACAAACACAGTGTTGCATCCTCCCACCCACCTGAACAATACCATGAAAGGAAGTACAACTAGAGACAATTTCCAGCTGTAATTGGACCACACAAACCGACACACACAGGGTTCGGAGAAAAGAAACAATGAAGGACTGCAAACGCCTCCTCCACCTCCAGCTGTTGAAGGCTGAACGCTCTGAAATCCGTTAACTGTGTAACTCACTGAACCTCTCACCTCTGCTTCAAGGAACCTTTGCACAGCTCCAGCATATTTTCTTTTACTTTAAATTATAAAACTGCCACAGGAAATGTTACTTTTAATTATTTCACCTTTTTTAATGGAACCGCAAGCCTCTACTTCTTCCCTTTTTGTTGACATTTGCTGTGATGGAACTACTAAATGTGACATGAATGATAGCTCCCATTTACTTTTAATTTATTAGTGTTTAAGGAATATGTACACAGAACAAAAAAAGTCAGCTGGTTCCAGAAATGATTCAAAAACACATTTTTTGGATAATGCTCATAAACTGTTACTAAATATAGTTTTACTGTCAGTGGGGTCACATATAAATAGTTGATCTGTGTGCAATTTGAGGTAACTTTTTACAATTTCTGCCTCTACACTGACACTCCAAGCACCGAGCACAGATCACAAAACTTTATAAACCTAATGTCGGTGAATATTAAAAAAGAAAAATATATATTACTTTTCTGACAGTCAAAGCAACTTCGAGTCAAGGAGGTTTTATTTTGAGTGCTAGGCCTTAATTGAAGCCTGCTGGAGAGTATGGGTGTTAACATAGCTCAGGTAATTGGGATAGTGCACTGCAAGTGGTTCCCAGACTCCATGAAGTCTTGGAGTTTGGATCTCTTATGTGTCCCTATTGGGTGCAATGTACACATAATGAGAATAAGGAGATGAGGTGGGAGTCATTTCTTAACGGCATTAAAATAATAGTTGGTTTGTATATCTGCTTAATAGGCTACTGGTGTAATGCACTGAAATAGAGGTTCAGTCTCTGTTGGACCACTATTCATACTGCATTTTAGTGGACACACCCAAGGTGGCTTTTTTTGCAATTCCCTAAACTTTGTGGACCTTTGCTGCTGACAGAAAGACCAGAAAACCACCATGGTCAGGAATGTGGAGATTAGTTTGGATGTGAGTGGTTTGGATGTGAGTGGTGATAGTTGTAACTAACCAGCTGTTGTCTACACTGAAAGTCACCTCAGCATGGAAATATAACCACTGGCATGACTAATTCTGATACAATAAAACAAGTGTTTATACCTGAGTGCAGAGCCATATAATGAGTGTTGTTTATCGCAGATGCCTATGTTTTATGTATTTCTAGTTACCTTTGAACAGCTATCAAGATACCTTACTTGGAATATTTTCTGGCTTATGTTTTTACATATAAACATGTTTACAATTATATATAACGTTTTTTTGACACATTATGTCACAAACTCAGGATAATAAGCTAAATATTAAAAATATACCAATTAGCTACATTTGAAGCACATTTTTACTTATGACATTTCCTGTATATCTTTTTCACTATTGTTGTTCATTTTAAACATTCAACAGTAGATATATTTGTAACTTGCCTTTTACGTAGAGTACTTAGTTTGCTGAAGGTGTAAAAGAATGGCGTTACTAACGTTGACTCAGCATTTCAATTATTAAAGCTTTTACTCGAGCGTTGTATCGGCTCGTTGCCTGGAGACGTTGCTACAGAAACTTCGTCCTGAAGCATCAGCACGCGCCGACTCTGAACATTCTAGAATATCGGTGAGTAAAATGTGATCTAAAAATGTACATTAGAATGAGATTTTAAAGTTTCTCGCGGTGTTTCAAGTTTGCTAAGAGCAGTAGTAGCTAATGATGGTAGTTGTGGGAGTAACTACACTTTATGGCCCTGTGAAAAACAATGGCACTTAAGGAGCAGTTTTATGGCAACAGTGTTATTTGTTGGTTTAATTTATTTGTCGTCCCGTTTACTTAAACGTGATTCTACCGCGTCATCTTTATGTATCTGTCAAAAGTTGTCCTACAACCGAATGCCTAAGTGTCCTGCATTCATACTAGACTTCGTTATATGAACTGTGCCTGTATGGTAGCAGCAAGTAAGCCTATCTCCAAGTGAGTTAACATGGTCACAGTTAAAAGTTAACGTATTCAATACAATTGTATTCAGTAATATTCAAAGTGATACTGAAGATGTAAGTGTAAGTGCTAAATACGATGTTGGGTAGTTTTAACTAAGCTGAAATTATTTTTTTAATTCATATTTATATCATTAATTAAGAAATTAACCACCCACCAAATGTAGCCTATAATAGAATAGGTTATTTACATTTCAAGAACTGAAGTACAAATATGTCAAATTAAAGTCTCCAAATTAATTACTTTCCTCTAAAAAGGTAAATATGATTTAAGTAACTGAGTTGTTAATTATGGCTCTGTTAAATGTATATAAAATATGAATGCAGAGCTCTCTCTCTCTCTCTCTCTCTCTCTCTCTCTCTCTCTCTCTCTCTCTCTCTCTCTCTCTCTCTCTCTCTCTCTCTCTCTCTCTCTCTCTCTCTCTCTCTCTCTCTCTCTCTCTCTCTCTCTCTCTCTCTCTCTCTCTATTTGCTTTCCAGAGCAAATCCTGTAAATTTAAAGGGACATCATTTAGTTTAGAGTGGGATTTGTTACCATGAACGGGATAAAATGTTGAAGACTCTTTTTTAAAGTGTATAATCATCTTGACTCTAAGAATCGTGTTTTATTAACATTACAATAAGCCCTTTATTAACTTCACACTGTAAATACAATACTGGTATTGTGAAATAACAATACATTACTGTTCTGTATACAGTATAATTTTACAGTAGTGTATGCATTAAAACAGTATATTACTGCAGTTTTCTCTTTGGCCAATTTTAGATCCTTGTCTCATTTGCAATAGGTGCTACTTGAAACGATAAACAAAAACTGGGATACAATTTAAATAAACTTGAACTTAGGACAGTTCATAACAGATATAAATACAACAGTTCATAACTGATATACATACAACAGTTCGTAACTGATATAAATACAACAGTTCATGACGGATTCAAATACAACAGACCAATTAAAATACAAAATCACAAGTAGTGAGGTCACAACATCAAATCACAACAGTACATCTTCTGTAATTATGTGAAAGTAAAAGGGTCCCCTGCAAGAGAAGTGGACAAAATGGAAAAGGCAGCATATCATTAAAAATGTTTTCTACTTCAAAACTGAACAATGAAATACTACAGAGATCATACATGTATGAAGCACACACACAAAACATGTGGAATTAAAATACATGTTCAGCTTTACATGTCAAAAGTAAAGTGTCAAACCAAATCCTTACCAACATGCCTTGGTGTGCCCGGTAGGGTCAGTTGAGCCTCAATTTCATCCTTGGTCCTCGATTTGGGTGAGGACATTCCGAATCTCTCTCCTCCATTTGGTCCGCTGACTGTTGAAGCTGTTTATCCATATAATACTGCAACTCAATCTCGAAATAAAATATGAACTTTTAGGGGAAACAAAACGGCAATAATAATGTTTATAAACCTAAATAATCTGTTAAAGGTCACAGCGGTTCTCTCCTCTTGCTCCTGATATTTTCACCCCAAAATATTGTACAGTAACAACAAAAGTTACTGTAACATTACAGCAATATTTACAGTATTGCTATAATATTATTATTATTATTATTATTATGTTTTGTATGTTGCAGTAGTAGGATGTCTGCACTCCTTGCAAAGCCCAGCCTGCGCCACAGTGTGTCAGAGTGGAACAGCAACAACCAGCAGCTGTCTGCCACAGCGGAGCATGAGCGGTATGTTTCCAATGTGATCCGGCAGGAAGGGAGGTCACTACGCAACGAAACCAACTGTAAGGTGGGTTCATGTTGGAGATGGTGCTTACCAGAAATCCAGACAGTCAGGGTCACTACACAAGATGAAGAATATACTATAACTCCAAACATTCCACTTTAAATCAACCCCCCTCCAGTCATGTTCTCCCCTTTTCTCTGTAGACAACCTGTGATGACACCGATACCTCTCGCAGGCTGAGTGACAGGGCGTGGAATGTTGCCCGGTGGAAGGAAACGCTGGAAACCTGCGCACAGAAAGTGGATGAAGAGATGGATGCTCTGACCCTGGTAATCAAGTTTTTCTAATTTTATGTTCATAATAGTACAAAGATGTCATTATGTTTCAGATGGACAGTTGATTCCCAACTTAAATAAATCCTATTGTGCTTCGCTTCTATGTAGTGCTAATGCTCCAACAGTGCAAAGTGTTAAAAAAAAGTTTGGTGTTGAGTTTTTCAAATGTATTTTTGGGCGCTTTAAGCACCTCAATTACGAATGCCATCTAATTACATTAAAGTGGAGAGAAAACAGATATTTCTATGATATCTCAAACACTCAGTATCTCCCATCAAAACACACATATTTATTAATGAAAGAGGAACAGTAGTTATTTTTGCTTTTGGGTGTCACTTTAATTGTTTGACTAATACTGTATATATATCTGTGTTATTCCCTTGGAGTAAGTATACATATTCTTAGAATCATTACATTTGAAATTCTAAAGAGAAACCCTTAAATGATGCGTTGAGGTGTTCCTTGAGTCTGGCGGTGCAGTGCGGTGACAGTGTCAGTGTGGTGTGTGTTGGGACAGTGTAAGGAGCAGACGGAGCAGGCGCTGGCTGCGACCTCCGTCCCCCTGGAGGTCAGCAGTGAGTGCCTGACGCTGAGGGACAGCCGGCGAGGGTTCGAGCTCGCCCATGACCCAGTGGACGTACAGCTGAAAAAGGAAGTGGAGCTGATTGAAAGAGTGCAGCAAGTTCTGCAGCAGCACATAGAAAAGGCCTTCGAGCACCTGTGGTAGAGTGTGAATGATTGGACGCAACAATTAAAGTAGGATCTTTTCACTTTTTTGCTTTTGACCAGACTAACTTTAATTGTTTGTTTCCTAGTGTTTTGCAGGAGAATCGCCACCAGCTGACTGGTGATATCCAGAACAAGATGGACGCCCTGGACATTGATATGTCCTGCCTGTCACTTACTATAAAGTCTCCTCAGATCTCCTTGAAAACCAACCCAATTCACATACCACCAGGGTAATGCATAGTGGCATTTCTACATGGGGATTTCAACCATTTTACTAAAACTGTAGTCAACAGCCAAAAACTCTTAGATTTAAGCTAATGATGCCTCTTTTTGAACTTTCTCTGGCCTTATAGCTTAAATGCTGAAATAAGTTTGTCTTTTGTTATTAGTTCCTCCACCCCCCAGGAATGGCTCCAGTTCAGCCAGTATAATGTGGCCTGTGCTCAGGAGGCCATGCAGGTATCCCAGCAAATGAGGGAGGACATGAGTCTCACCAGAGCCCAGGTGTGTACACTATAATTACACCCGCTAGTTTAGTATTTGTAGTGCAAATATACAGTGCATTATGTTCTGATTAGTTACTTTTCAATTGTGGTATATCGTTTAATACAAAGCATTTACAAAAATTATTTTGCATTTAGTAACGCAACGATGAAAGCAGGGGATTTTAAATGAACAATCTCTTGGTTGATATTGGTCAACAGTGTGAAATATGGCTCTTTTGCAATCCATTTATTTTTTACATTATATTGCATTTAGCTGACGCTTTTATCCAAAGCGACTTACAGTAAGTACATTCGACCAGGAAGATACAAACTTGAAGAAAACAGAATCATATAACTACATCAGGTTTCATAGAGCTAAAACATTTCAAGTGCTACTCAACTGGCTTGAGATAAACCAGCCCTTTATTAGTATATAAGTTCTTTGTTAGTAATTCTATCGCTCGAAGTGGAGTCGAAAGAGATGAGTTTTCAGTCTGCAACGGAAGATGTGCAAGCTATCTGCTGTCCTGATGTCAATGGGGAGCTCATTCCACCATTTTGGAGCCAGAATAGCAAACCCACGTGTTTTTGCTGATGGGAACTTGGGTCCCCCTCGCAGTGCAGTTGCAGCGAGCTGTTTGGCTGATGCAGAGTGGAGTGCACGTGCTGAGGTGTACAGTTTAACCATGTCCTGGATGTAGGAAGGGCCAGATCCTTTCGCAGCCTGGACCAGAACCTGCGTCGCTTTCTGGGACAGCTGGGGACGTATCCTCCTGATGTTGTAAAGCGTGTATCTGCAGCAGCGGGTTGTAGCAGCAATGTTTGCAGTGAAGGACAGTTTGTTATCTAGGATCACACCCAGATTCCTTGCAGTCTGAGTCGGGGAAACAACAGAGGGGCCGATGTTGATTGTTAGGTCAAGAGTGGGACAATCTTTTCCCGGAAGAAAAAGCAGTTCAGTCTTGTCAAGGTTGAGCTTGAGGTGATGAGCAGACATCCACCAAGAGATGTCAGTTAGACAAGCAGAGATGCGTGCGACGACCTGGGTCTCTGAGCGGGGAAAGGACAGAATTAATTGGGTGTCGTCAGCGTAGCAGGGGTATGAAAAACCATGCGGGCTAATGACTGATCCGAGCGAGTTTGTGTACAGGGAGAAGAGGAGGGGACCAAGGACAGAGCCCTGAGTTGCCTCTGTAGTTAATTGACAAGGGTCGGACTCGGACCCTCTCCAAGTTACCCTGTAGGTACGGTCTTTGAGGTATGAGGTGAGGAGGGAAAGTGCAGAGCCTGAAACTCCAAGTTTTTGTAGAGATCTGATGGTTCACCGTGTCGAATGCAGCAGACAGGTCCAGAAGGATGATGACAGAGGAGAGGGAGGCTGCTTTAGCCGTGTGCAGTTCCTCAGAGACAGCAAGGAGGGCAGTTTCTGTGGAGTGACCTGCCTTGAAACCAGACTGTTGCGGATCCAGAAGGTTGTTCTGATGGAGATAACAGGAGAGTTGTTTTTTCTGTTTTCTTCAGCTGCAGAATGAGTTGGACTCTCAGCTCCGAGCCACAGAGTTTGCTCTCCGTAAGCGTAACCACCATGAAGAGCAGGCCCGCAATGAGCTGGAGTGGCAAATCAAAAATGTGAGTGAACCAATAGTTTTAAAAAGGTTTTTGTGTTCTGCATTTTAGATGAAGCATACAGGCATTTCACACACTTTACCAGCCATGTATCTAATAGGTCAAATATGTCTTTGTTCTGCCTGAAGACTGAAGATGAAATTGCAGAAATGGAGAGCGACATCCATGGTCTGGATGCAGATCTACAGGCGAAGACTGCCTCCCTGAAACTGGCTCACACCCGTCTGGAGAACAGGACCAACAGACCTGGCATGGACCTCTGCAGAGACGAGGTTTATATAAAACACACTGCAGTGAAAGAAACAGCATTGTTCAGGTCAGTTTAGGTTATTGGGACTAATGTTACTTTCATATTTTCCTTTCTGTTACCTTTTCCAGGTGCAGTACGGCCTTGTTAATGAAGTCCATCAGCTGGAGGCCACAATAATAGCTTTGAAGCAGAAGCTCTCAGAAGCCCAGTGAGTCAGCATTTTGTCTGTATGATCAACAATTGGAACTAATGGGCTATCTACAATTTCATGAGCAAAAAAAAAAGTCAAACATTACATCTTAGCACACAAAATGATAGGGATTCAGTCCTTCTGAGAATTGACTCCTAAGTTTGTACTCTACATGTTTTAAACCCAGCATATCAAACCGATAATAAACCACTGAAGCTAAATAGAAAAATACACATCTAACAAATAATAGTGGGAATGTTTTGGATACCAGAAAGGAAAAAAATCACGTTAAACCACTTGTGTCTCCCATACCATGCTCACCAGGCACTCTCTGCAGAAGATGAAGCTCCATCACTCCCGCATGCTGCAGGATCTCTCCAGGAAACAGGAAGCCCTGTCACTGGAACAACGAAGCATGACGACCCGCACCCGCCTCACGTCCCCCTCCTGCTCTGATAAGACCCCCGTGCTGCTGGTTCCTCTCACCAACTCCAGCGGTAGGAGCAACCTGCAGCTGTTGGCTTAGTCACATGACATAATATATCCTATTTGAAAGCACAGGGACATAACACATTACATTTTCCATGCATCATGTTTTTAACCCTGCAGATAGTATTCTGTGAGAAATAGGGACAATTGAAATGATCTTCCAATCCAAGCACTAGTTCATTATCCTTCATTTATCATTAGCTGCTGAAGAACAATACACTTTTCCTAATCCCATTTATTTATTTGAACAAAAACAGTTAATATACAAAATATTTATTTTCCTGATTTTGTGTAACTTGTTTGAGTTTAATTATGTACTTTCTCTGTGTGTAATTGAGTTTTCCAGAAAAAACTGTGGATGACACGCTTTTTTCCTCTTAATTAAATATAGTATTGATGAATAAATGGAGTCTGACAGTGCTGTATCTGTGCGTTCGATTTCCTTGTCTGTGATTGTTTACTAAAATCCACAAGCATTCATGTTGGTGTTACTGTAGGTCACAGCTTTAACCGACCATTAGCTGTAATGGCTTTGTTTTGCCTCGTTATATTGTTTGATCAACTGATGCTGTGTGGAGGATGAAGATGGCGATAATGACTCCGACAGTTTGCTGGGTTTAGATAAAAAATCTGGTAAACAGGCACTTAACACGGCCTCTGAGATAACAAAATAATACAAGGTTATTATCGTTCTTCTCCAGTCCAAGGCCCCTTTACCTCCGGACGGCTCCCAGGTAAGGAAAGAGGAAAAGCAGGCGGAGGAAATGTTTACCATTATACTGAAACACACTCTTCTTCAGCCAATGAGGTCAGAAATTCCCTCCAGGTTGCTAGGACACAACAAATGTGTGTGCTTTGTGTGTAAACATGTTGAATGCATGCTCACAAAACCTTCGTCTGAGCTTCCTTTATTTTATTTTATTTGTCTCATCATAAAAAGTTGATCTCACAGTCTATTGATGAAGTTTGTTTTTTTTGTCCCAAAGATTTGATATTATTTTTATTTATTTCTATTTTAATTATTTTAAAACATTTATATTTTGTAATTTTGTGCTCATATTTCGGCAGCAGATTCAAGCTGTTGCTTTTCAAAATGAGGGTCTGACTGATGTGTGGTCCATATAAATGCATTTATTGAATCATTATTTTGATCATCATTATTTTCTTAATCATATAAGAAAACATATATCCATCAATTCAATTTATAATTTATGTCCAAAAAGTCTATCTCTTGTTTTCCTCTCAATGGACTCATGTTGGAAATACCCACTGCGACCTGAAAAACAAACCTGAGCAACAATATTTGAAGTGAGTGAAGGCTGTGTTAATTTACTTTCACTTCGGGTTATAAATTAGGTAAATATAGTCATTACTTTACAAGTATCAGAAGAGTATGAACATATTTGTCTTTAGCAGTGGATCAATAGACTAATCAAACAGCCAACAGTCGTGTTTTCGACCACTGCTGGTCTTTTCTTGGAAAAACACTTCTCTGCAGTCTGCTCAAATAAAAAGGGATTTTCTGCTCCATTTTCCTCACCACAAGCCTTTTGCATGGCACACCCACTCTTCTCTTACACTCACTTTCACACACACGCACACAAACACTAAAAAAACTCATTCTCTGTCATAAAACTGTGAGAAGCGCCACAAACAAGTCATCTTTTCCCACAGCCCAACCCGTCCTGCTCTCGCATCGACCATCAACTTCAGCACATTTACGACTTTACTGCCTTGCTCTTCAGTTCATTTAGACAGCCTGGCCTTTAAGGGGCCGGCCATGTGCTTCCTGACACGTGGAATTATTCTGAATCATTTCACTTAAGGGCCCAGATGCTACCTGTCTGTTGCCCTACACCGAGAGGGCAATTAAGGCAGACTGGTGCCTGCTAAATGCCCCCTACTTCTGCCTGAGCGGATGCATTTCCTTATCGGTCATGATGTCAGTGCACCTCGCCCCCTTCCTGCCCACTTTTGTTGCCACTGCCTCCTTTCCCCCCCACTGTCTCAGACAGAAGTTGCTTGCATCTCAGAGATCGAGAATCCTGGCACCACAGAAGCTCGGAAACGGACAATGCTGCCACCAATGGAGAATGTATAAGGAAAACGGGATTAATAAAAGAAGAGGACTTGGGAACATCCTAACTATTTTTCAGGAAATCTGCTTTTTTTGTGTGTTTTAGTCAAGACGTTCCCGTCAGCTTTTCGAGATTTGTCCTTGTCATGGTAAATCAGAGGCAGTGTACCATTCTGTTGGACTTCCTGTACCTCTCCGCAGTGTCCATGTCCTAAACTGAAGACATGCAGGTGGATTACAAGGACTGCGTTGCAGTCACTGTCTATTCCATTACCTTCCTTCTGGGTCTTCCCGCCAACCTTCTGGTCCTGTTCGTGTACGTGCGCAAGGCCTGCAAACATGGCGCCACGCCCAACGTGGTCTACGCCCTCAACCTGTGCCTGGCCAACTTGGCCCTGGTGGTCTGGCTTCCTGTGAAGACTCTGGAGACCTTGCTTCAGAACTGGATGCTACCAGCACCCGTCTGCCCGATCTACAGCTTCTTCCTCTTCTCCTCGATGTATGCCAGCTGCCTGTTCATCACCGTGGTGACAGTGGGGCGCTACCTCAGCATCGCATTCCCGATTATCTACAAGAGATACCGCCATGCTCGGAACTCCTGCTTCATCAGCGTTGCCTTGTGGGTCTTGGTGCTCATTCACCTCAGTGTTGCCCTGGTGACTGAAGGAGGGCCTAACTTTGTCTCCATTAAGGGTGACACGTTAGAATGCTACGGCAACTTCAACGACACCCAGCTGGCTGTTCTTCTGCCTTTACGCCTGGAGATGGCCATCGTCTTGTTTATTTTGCCTCTTATCGTGACGTCGTTTTGCACGCTGCGCTGCGTCACACTGGTATGGCGATCAAATTTGCGCCCCATGGGAAAGAGAAGGGTTCTGACTGTTGCTCTCTCCACACTGGCGGTGTTCGTGGTGTGCTATGCCCCCTACAACACCTCGCACATTGTGGGGTTTGTTCAACATGCAAATGTTCAGTGGAGGACGTACGCCATGCTGACCAGCTCCTTTAATGTCTTCCTGGAGCCTGTGGTCATGATGATGCTGTCGCCAGCGTCGTCAAGGGGGTTCATGGGAAGAATGTGTGGACGGCAAAGCCAATTCAGCCGGATTGAGGGGGGTCGGCATCGAGTTAACAGCGCTAATGGTGTTGCTAATGCAAGGGCACCACAAACACTACTTGAGAGGAGCCAGGCGGGGGCCCAGGTGACTAAAGAAAGCCATGAGTGAGGTCACAGTGGGGGGAGGCCAAAGGTATCCCGGGTAGAAAATGTGAAGGATCCAAAAGCAGGAACAGGATAAAAACGGTCAGCCGTTGTGTGTACCTTTCAGCGGCTCCAGAAAATGTCCACATCACCACTCATCTGGTTCAGATACAGTTAAAGTCCTCCTGACATATATCCAGCACATTTAGATGAAATAAGAAAAACAGAGTGTAAGGCTGTTTTGCCAACAGCATACAGTGTCAAAATGACCTATGTTATGTCAATGTTTTTGATAATTATACAGTAAAAAGGAACTATTAACAGAGATGGAAATTCACATCTTTGGAATGAAAAAGATTTTCTCTAAAAAACGCAGTAGTTAATCAAACCTTAGTATTAAATCAGTAATTGGAAACCGTGCTTACCTTTACATCAGGTGGTCAGTGTGAGGACACATGGCTCCATCTGGTGTCTGGATAGTGTCTGCTCCAACCTCAAACTGGTCAATTAATACACCATACTGCTCGTTATCTTTCCGAAAGGGCCTTTAAAATGGGGGGGTCCATAAAAGACTTCACACACAGGTGCAACAGATATACTGTGTTTTGTTTTGGCACCTGCAGCACGTTGTTCATGTTATTAGTTGCACCTTCTGAGGCTGTAGGTTTATCAACAATTTGATGTTTGAAATCAGTTTTACACTTCAATGTAGATCTGTTTGATTACTAGTTGATTGGTTTCTGGACATATTAATTAGATAAACTGTCAAATTAAATTAAGTTGGATGTTTTCAAATGTGTTATGTAGATTGTTTCTTATCTTTAGAGACTATACATTTTATATTAAAATATGACTTTCTGTTGGCTAGGACACAGCTGAAGGAGGTTGTCATGGAGATACAAAATAATTGTCAGCTTTGTTCAAATCAAGACAGAGTGGGGAACGTTTCAGTAAATCTGTTAAGGTACATACTAATGTCATGTTTTAAATAAAGACTTGTTAGCAAAGCATCATACATTTTAAATCAGTCTAATGAGTTGTTATCTGTTATTATTGAATGGACATCTTACATCTAAGAAAATACAATACAGCAAGAATTATAAGCAAAATTCAAAAACATGAAACATCTAGTATCATTAATAAAATCAGAGAACAATACAAATGTAACCTGACAGTCACGTACATATCACCTCATTAACCAATGATATGTCAAAGTCAAACACGCCACTACTTACTGATAACCGGTGTCAGACTCATTTTACTACCAACCATTGATGCAGCTGCTGATAAGAATTGGTTTTCATTTTTAGATTTGATACCAGAACTTGCAATAGAGATACATTTGACTTATATAAGCATCTTTTGTGTATAGCTTTGGGTATTATTTAGAAAATTCAAAACTTCCTTAAT
The DNA here is from genome assembly GCF_949606895.1 of Notothenia rossii. NCBI lineage: Eukaryota > Metazoa > Chordata > Actinopteri > Perciformes > Nototheniidae > Notothenia > Notothenia rossii. The sequence goes on from NC_136908.1 coordinate 26,826,760, forward strand.
TTTTTTTGGAATGTAATTGCAATTGTTTTAATATATACAGAATACCAGAAGTGGGAAGTAACTAAGTACATACTTAAGTACAATATTGAGATGCTTGTACTTTACTTGAGTATTTCCATTAAATGCTACTGTACTTCTACTCCACTACATGTATTTAATACCTTTAGTTACTTTACAGATGTGGATGAATGATGTGAAATATAATCAAGTGTTAAATGAGACTTTAGTTCCACCTGGAGTAAATCCACAAGCTACCCTGCAGTATACAAAGTCATTCAAACTAGCTGCACCTTCACCAGCTTTGAGAACACTTTCATGATCAATCATTATAAAACATATCATATTATTCTGAAATGGACCAATCTGCACAATGACTACTTTTACTTGTGGTACTTTAAGTATATTTAGATGCGAACACTTTTGTACTTTTACTTGAGTAACATTTTGAATGCAGGACTTTTACTTGTAGCAGAGTATTCCTACACTCTGGTACTTTTACTCAAGTACAAGATCTGAGTACTTCTTCTACCTCTGCATAATCCGATAATGTTTGGTTTATAAAAAGAGAAACCCTTATTAGATGAGGGCTCCAGGACTTCATTTCAACTCATCTGTAAATACAATTATAAAAGAAGGTGTTGCCCATTCTTTGGAGCCACTGCATGTTTGTTCAAGCATTGTTGTGGATACAGAAATCATGTTTCTGTTGGAACCTGTAGATGAACCTCTGAGTCCTCTGGTGGACACCACACAGATACATTCTCCCTGATGCAACATCTGCACTTCTCTTTGTCACCGTTAACGCTTCTCACAGAAACAAAGTTATCACAACACCTTTCCACCTGCATGACAGCGAGCTTATGGCCGGTTGCTGGGAGATGATGTTTGGAGAGCGGGAAGAACAAAGCCTGAGCTTGTGAATTTCCCTTTATTGAAGGAGAGATAGCAGATATTCAGCGGGACAGCCTTATTAATCTGATCAAACAGTCTGCATCGGAGAGGAAAGCCGCACCGTGATGGAGAGCCAGGTTTATCTAGCTTTACACAGGTGAGTTTGACTATTTTAAAGTAACTCATAAGTCTGTATATCTATATTGTATCAGTCATAGTTGGCGAAGGTATTTGGTGTTAAGTTTTGCAGAAAAACTGGGGAAGGTAAATGCTTTGAATTTTTTGTTCCCAACAGACTAATGGTGTACTTTAGGATATATTTTTGAAAACAAAGCATGTACAGATTCTTATTTTTTCGTATCATAGACTTCCATTGTTGTCTAAAAATGTATTAAAATGTAAGAAACTTGTATTTTGTGAAAGGATATTTTATTAAGATGAAGGTTGGCACTGATTTATTTGGGCAGACAATCCCACACACTCTCCTAACCTTCATTACAGAAACAAACAAATAGTCCTCAACATATTAACAATTTACTCCAATTTGAGTTTACCCTTTCAAATTCTAAAACACTTAGGATTGATCTCATTTAAAAAAAGATATACATATGTATATAGAAGCAATTGGCTTGGGCTGGAGTATAGCATTCCACAGACAGCGTAAGTTGGAAAGTGATGGAAGGCGGCTGACAGTGAGCGTTTCAGTCTTTTCTTCAATGTTTTGGCAATTAGTAAAAATACATAAACATACAACATTCAAGGCACCTGAAGGTGAACATTTAATGTGTATGCACTATTTAAATTATGAATGAATATGATAATAGTTTCTTTGAGCAGTTAGTTTGACATTACCACTGAAAAAGTTGACCTTTTTAGTTTAAGTGTACCTGGAATAACTTTAGCCTTTAACATTTTATGTTCTCAAAAAAAGAAGAAGAAAAGACTTCTGACTTTGTTTCCTTTTTTAAAATCTTTATATGAATTGTGTGTCTTGATTTCCTTCAGGGAATGTATTTAATGGTGGTGACAAGTATGATTAGCAGGTATAACATTTACTGTACTACAGTATGTTCATCATCTCAATTTAGCGTGCTAGCATGCTAACGTTTGCTTATTAACTACAGCTGAGGCTGCTGGGAATATCATTAGTTTTGCATTTGTTTGGTCATAAAGCATCTTTGATTTGATTACTTTTATCCAGACATGAATACAATTTGATTTGCAATCTATTGGGAGGGGATCACGAGTCAGTATATGCATCCTCTGAGGACCATGATTGTCTGTAAAACATTGATTGGCAATTCATTTAGAAGTTGTTTAGATATTTGAGTCTGGACCAAAGTGGTAGGTAAGCTGCCATTACCAAATCACTATTGTGGCTGAAAATGAGACCAAGCTTTAGAAATGCCCTTCATAGTTATCAAGCAAAACTTAAACTTAAAAAAAAGGGATGTCTCTTTGAAACAAAAATATTTACAATGAGAAGAATTAGCCTGGAGTATTTTTCTTCTGAATCATAACTCGTGTTTTCCTGCGCCCAGAGTCTGAGAGTCCCTGAGCCGCCATGGTGTGCAACCGCCTGCTGCTCTCCGTCTACATCGTCACCTTCCTGATGGGGGTCCCCGCCAACATCCTGGCCTTCTTCACCTTCTGCAAAAAGGTGCGCCGCAAGCCCGCCCCCATCGACATCCTCCTGCTGAACCTCACAGTCTCAGACCTCATCTTCCTGGCGTTCCTGCCCTTTAAAATTAAAGAGGCCTTTGACGGCATGGTGTGGCTGCTGCCCTACCCCCTCTGCCCCCTCACTGGCTTCTTGTTCTACGTCACCATCTACAACAGCACCCTGCTCCTCACCGCTGTGAGTGTGGAGCGATACCTGGGGGTGGCGTTCCCCCTCAGGTACACCCTGTGTCGCAGACCTCGCTACGCCGTGTACGCCAGCCTGGTGTTCTGGGTGGTGACCTCTCTGAACCTCAGCATCGTCTACATAATGCCCTACGCCCAGTGGAGCAGCGGGGCAGAGAGCGAACAGGACGAAGGTAGCACCGCCGGTAAGAACGCCCCGCCTCCACATACCTGCTACCTGAACTTCACCGGGGAGGAGCTGAAGATCCTGCTGCCGGTTCGCCTGGAGCTCTTCTTCGTCCTCTTCTGCATCCCCTTCTTCATCTGCTGCTTCTGCTACGCCAACTTCATCCACATCCTGTCCAAGCTTCCCAACATCGGCAGGCGGAAGAGGCTGCGGGCCATCGGTTTGGCGCTCGGCACGCTGATAGTGTTCGTGGTGTGTTTTGGGCCCTACAACGCCTCCCACGTGGTGGGGTTCGTCCGTCAGGAGAGCGAGGAGTGGAGGAACGTGGCGCTGCTCTCCAGCACCTTCAACGCCTGCCTGGATCCCTTCATCTTCTACTTCTCCTCAGCGGCCGTCAGAAGCATGTTGGACCACTGCGTCAGGAACATCATGGCCAAGCTGCACATCCTGAGGTGTGGAGGCCCTCCTCACCCTCCTCAACCCTCTAAATGAGGCCATCCAAGACTGAATATACAAGGAGGCACCCTTTCATGAAAGTTCTGGAGAAATGATTCATGTTAATGTTTTTGTAAATTTAAGATGAACCAATCACTGTGGCTGTTACGGCTGCTGCCTTCCTGGTCTTCTGAGTGTTTTCAGCTGTGTGTGTTCTATGTAAATGAGCTGTGCGGTTGCCCTCCCGGCATTGGCTGCCATCTCCTGGTCCGCCCCTGAAGATTGCGATTGGAGCACACCGGGCCCGACGCACTCCAATCGCAGCGCACAGCCGGCGCACATCTGCTGGAGATTACTACAAAGCTTGGGGACAATCATCATTCTGGAGGCTCTGTATGTGGACAGATGCCTCTCGCTACTTGCTCTTTGTTCTGTGGTTAAACTTGTGTGATTAGTAGTGTCTAGAGTAGCTTAGAGTGTAGAGTAGCTTAGTTAGTGTTTAGAGTAGCTTAGGATTCTGTGACGGTTGCCTGTAGTTTAGATTCTTTGTGTTAGTTGTACCACTTTTAAAGTTAGGTTTTTTTTCGTTCTTTATTTAGTATATTAGTATTTATTTTCCCCTGTATGTCTTTAGACTCCTTTCTTAGAGTCCTCATTTTGTTTGGTTATTTGTCAACCTGTGCCCTTTGGCTCTTTTGTTTGTTCCAGGCTGCATGCCTGCCATTTTGTTTACCCAGCTATTTTAAATAAACGCTTATAATTATTACCAATTACATACTGGTGTGTGTTGCATTCCTCTCCCCCTAGTTGGGACGTAACATACATGGGGGCTCGTCCGGGATCTTAACATAATTCCTAGGGTTATAGGTGTTTTTTTTTCATAGCTGGAAACAATTTGGTGGACTTTGTGAGCAGTTCACCTGAGTACGGCAACTTTTGGTTTGATATCCTTTGTGGTCCGTCCTTCTCATAAGCAGTTAGATCAGTGTCGTAGAGACGACTTGTATGAGATAGCGCAACATTTCAGTCTCGCAGTGACAAGGCAGACATTAAAAAAAGAGTTAAAGGCTCTGGTGGTGGATGAGTTGGTGGAAAGGGGTTTTCTGGTGCTGCCTGCACAAGCTGAGCTCACTGTTCCAAATGTCCGTGCTAAAGGTGAGGGTAGTGACAGCGAGGGGAGCGAGCAGTGTAAAGCACCGTCCACGCCGCCTCGCTATAGTCCACCGTCTCCTGGTAGTCCAGATTCCCGGGAAGGGAGTAGACTCAAAGTCCGTCTCGCACGGCTTCAGTTAGAGGCAAAAGACAAGGAGCAAGACAGGAAGTATCAGTTTCAGTTGGAGGTAAAGAAAATTGAGGCAGATAAGGAAGTCCGGATCCGGATGCGTCAGCTGGAGCTAGACTCCCAACTGCACGCATTCGGTGCTTTTGACTCTGCCGGAAGAAACTTGCCATTTCCACCTCTTCCACCTGCCTTTGACGTGAGTAACAATATTTCGCTAGTGCCAACCTTCTGTGAGACTGAGGTGGATGCCTATTTTGGTGCCTTCGAGCGCATTGCTATGGCGTTGCGGTGGCCGGTTGAAGTTTGGGCTCTGATGGTAACGTGCAAATTATATGGAAAAGCTCAGGAAGCAGTTGTGGCTCTCACGTTAGAGGACAGCCTGCAGTATGACTCAGTAAAGGTTGCCATCCTCAGAGTGTACGAATTAGTTCCTGAAGCTTACCGGCAAAAGTTTAGACACTATAGGAAGAGTCCTGATCAAACGCGCGTAGAGTTCGCTAGGAAAAATGGAATGTGTTTTGGTAAGTGGATTGCTTCATGTAATGCTACTGATTATTCTTCTCTGAGGGAATTGATCATGTTGGAGGAGTTTAAAAAATGTTTGCCTGAGCACATTGTTGTTTACTTAAATGAGGAAAAATTAAATACCCTCTCTGCTGCTGCTGTATTAGCCGATGAGTATGTGTTAACGCATAAATCTGTGTTTTCCCCTGTCTTTACTGACAGATCCCGCCGTGTGGTAGCCACACCATCTACTGAACTATTGAATGTGTGTAATGTAACCAGAGAGGAGAGGGAGTGCTTTTACTGTCACACACCTGGACATGTCATCGCCAATTGCGCAGCTCTGAAGCGTAAAGAACAGCGGCAGAATATGTCCCCGCCAAACGGTATTGGCCTGATCACCCATACACGTGCACAGGCGAGTAAAAGGGTTTCGGATATCCCATTGTCTGATCCTGTGATTGTACCGGTGTCTTCAGATAAAGCAGTGTCTGAGGAGAAGCCAGAAATTGTGGCTCCCCCTCGTGAGGATGTCATGAGACCAGCGCAACACGCTGGCTCAGACAAGCCTCCCGACTTTTCGACTCTCCCGGTAACCAGAGAGCGTCAGCTAGTTTATCGGATCCTAGTGTTGGTGTTAGTTCTGCAACACTTCAAGATTTATGTTGGACCCAGCCTTTGGCCAATTGTGATGTTTACATGTTACGATCCATTCATATTCTGCCCCAGCGTGTCAAAGCACAGTCAGTGTCTCATGCAATGGGCTCTGATTGTGCGGGACTACAACCTTAGACACCCGTCATTAAAGGGCTCAGAGAATGTGTTGGCCGATGCTTTGTCCAGATTGAGTTTGTGATGAATGTGTGTTATTAGGAGTTTCGTTAGTGTGCTTAGGTTTACAAAACCTGTGGGTTTGTGTCTTAAGGGGGGGGAGTGTTACGGCTGCTGCCTTCCTGGTCTTCTGAGTGTTTTCAGCTGTGTGTGTTCTATGTAAATGAGCTGTGCGGTTGCCCTCCCGGCATTGGCTGCCATCTCCTGGTCCGCCCCTGAAAATTGCGATTGGAGCACACCGGGCCCGACGCACTCCAATCGCAGCGCACAGCCGGCGCACACCTGCTTGAGATTACTACAAAGCTTGGGGACAATCATCATTCTGGAGGCTCTGTATGTGGACAGATGCCTCTCGCTACTTGCTCTTTGTTCTGTGGTTAAACTTGTGTGATTAGTAGTGTCTAGAGTAGCTTAGTTAGTGTTTAGAGTAGTTTAGGATTCTGTGACGGTTGCCTGTAGTTTAGTTGTGTTTTTGTATAGATTCTTTGTGTTAGTTGTACCACTTTTAAAGTGAGGTTTTGTTTCATTCTTTATTTAGTATATTAGTATTTATTTTCCCTGTATGTCTTTAGACTCCTTTCTTAGAGTCCTCCTTTTGTTTGGTTATTTGTCAACCTGTGCCCTTTTGGCCCTTTTGTTTGTTCCAGGCTGTATGCCTGCCATTTTGTTTACCCAGCTATTTTAAATAAACGCTTATAATTATTACCAATTACATACTGGTGTGTGTTGCATTCCTCTTCCCCTAGTTGGGACGTAACAGTGGCTAACAGATGGCTTAGTGTCCTTGTCTCATGTCCGTATTATTACAGGTGAAAATACAACTAACGCTTAATGCGCACGTTTAGTTTTTGTTCTGTATCTGCTCATTCTCTGGGTTTTTTTCAAGCTTAAATTAAAAGCTGTAATTTAGGGAATGGTATTAACATGCATACGTTTCATGTTCATCAATATTACAGATGTCAAAAGGACCTAAACATTTTGGTACCAGTACCACCTTAAATTATCCTTTGGGATAAGGGTTTAAATGTATTAGGAGAGTTCATCTCATGGATCCTACAGTATAGAACGTTGAAAGCCATTGTGAAGGTGGCTGGTTCATGATCAGTCATTAGATCTGAACCTATTGTTATTAAGCCAAATAGCGGGTCGTTGCCGAGTTCATCCAAACATGCATCAGAATTTAAAAACACCCATTGAATTAAGCAGTAATTTAAGTTTTTGGATCTCACTTCCCGAAAATGTGTCACAAATCTGGGGAATGTCCCCAAAGACACCAAATTCATAAAACCGCAAATGTAAGGGCTTTGTCCTCAACGTTGTTACTTCAAAAATATTTTTATTTATAAATGGGAATACATGAAGGGGGGAAATACTTACTATTATACAGTAGTTGTATGCCTATTCAAGCTGTAGAAGTAACGTAAAAAACAGGAAATCGTGTCTTCTGTTGAAGAAAACTGTGGTGTTCCAAAGGGAACACTGTAAAAAAAATCTGTAAATTGCTGTATTACCCACAGTAATTTACTTTGAATTTGTAATGCAGTGTGATGCTGTACATTATGCTGCATTGTGGGAATATTATCCTTAGGCGGGAAATGTATACAGCAATTAAAAAACGATACTGTAATGTTACTGAACAATGTACAGTAACATTACAGTATTGCAGCACTATAGAGTGGCGAAGTCACGCCCACTTACTTCCGCATCATGGGACCTTATTCCGAAAAAATAATACATTGAAGTCAATGGAGAGAAAACTTATCTTTTGATCCCGTTTTAATTGTGCCATGAATTAAACTTCTTTGTCAATCTTAAAAAATCATTTCGATGTCAAAAAATTCAAAGTTTGTCTTAAAACTGTTGCAATATAAGACTATGAAAAATACGCAACTAGAAAGACTACAAATCCCAGAGTCGCGTAAGTGCTGTCATAACTGATGTATTCCCTCCAGATAGCTAAAAATACATTTACTTACTTTAACAAGATTCCTGTGTGCTTTGTACCAGGTTGTTATCATACCAGTAATAGTACCTCTTGCTCGTTCTCAACTAAAACAAAACACGAGAGTGTACCTTGTTAGCTAATGTTAGCTAGCTGATATTAACGTTACACATTACACTCGTGTTACTCACAGAAACCTTGTAAAGCCGGTCCCGCATGCTGGCTCTTACGGAACCGACTAACTCCCCTTTTTCGTATGTACAGCTCTCAACATGCCCAGACTTGTAGTGATTTGCACCTCTTTTAATACTTTTCGCCTCATTCTAAAAGGAAAGAGGTGAAATGTACCAACGTGACGGCCATCTTGGTGTTGGTGACGTGTGCAAGACCAGAGTTGTAGTTCATTGAGCAATTCACACAAAGAAATGTGTAACTTCACAGTTTTACGACACATTTAAAAAATTTTGACTTGCAAAATTATCTTTTAAATTGACAAACATCATGTGTAATTCGTGTCACAATTCAAACGGGATCGAAAGATAATCTCTCTCCCCATTGACTTTAATACATTATTTTTCCGATATAAGGTCCCATGGAGGTCCACCGGAAGGGGAGGGACTTCCCCACTCTATGCACATAGGGCTGCTGCATTATGGGGAATATTATCCTTAGGTGGGAAATGTATACAGCACTTTAAAACCATACTGTAATATTACAGCAATACTGTAATGTTATTGTACAATGTACAGTAACATTACAGTATTACTGCTGCATTGTGGCAATATTATCCTTAGGCGGGAAATGTATACAGCAATTAAAAAACGATACTGTAATATTACAGCAATACTGTAAATAGTGCTGTAATGTTACAGTATAATTTTGTTGTTACTGTACAATATTTCGGGGTGAAAATATCAGGAGCAAGAAGAGAGAACCGCTGTGAACTTTAACGGATTACTTAGGTTTAAACGTTATTATTGCTGTGTTTTTTTCCCTAAAAGTTCGTATTTTATTTCGAGATTGAGTAGCAGGATTATATGGCTAAACAGCTTGAACACTCAGCGGACCAAATGGAGGAGAGAGATTCAGAATGTCCTCACTCGAATCGAGGAGGAATCCTCCAACCAAGATCTCTGCTGGTCATGATGGCACATTTCAAGGACAAAGAAGAAGCTCTTTTCCTTTTGGCTGATGTAAGTGGAGTGAAACATTATGATCTTGTGCAATGAAAATGTAATAATTGATGCCTTTTAAATATTACATTGTACATTCATTTGAACATATTATTGTGTGTGTGTGTGTGTGTGCAACCAAGGATGAAATCGAGGCTCAACTGACCCTACCACGCACACCAACGCTCATCATGTTAGGGAAGGATTGACACTTTACTTTTGACATGTAAAGCTGAACATGTATTTTAATTCCACATGCTTTGTATGTATGCTTCATACATGTATGATCTCTATAGTGTTTAATCTTTCAGTTTTGAAGTAAAATATTCAATGATATGCTGCCTTTTCCATTTTGTCCACTTCTCTTGCAGGGGACCCTTTTACTTTCACATAATTACAGAAGATTTACTGTTGCGATTTGATGTTGTGACCTCACTACTTGTGATTTTGTATTTTAATTGGTCTGTTGTATTTGAATCTGTCATGAACTGTCCAATGTAATCTGTCATAAACTGTTGTATTTATATCAGTCATGAACTGTCCTATTTTACCATGTTTTTCATATTGAACTTAATATTGAAATGAAATCAATAAACATATATTTAAATTGTATCCCAGTTTTTGTTTATCGTTTCAGGTATCACCTATTACAAATGAGACGATCTAAAATTGGATAAAGAGAAAACTGCAGTAATATACTGTTTTAATGCATACACTACTGTAAAATTATACTGTATACAGAACAGTAATGTATTGTTATTTCACAATACCAGTATTGTATAATCACAGTAAAACATTTTTTTTGAGATTACAGCAACATAAACAATTACAGTAATATAAAAATACAGCACTGATTTTGATACTGTAAACAAAATACAAGATCGCTACTGTAAAGTAAAAATACAGTAACTTGTTGGCAACTTTGCTGCCAGTAATTTACTGTAAAATCCCCTGTATTTATTTTAACAGTGAACAAGTACCAACTTGCGACCATCGGGTACAGATGAAGCAGGTTCCATCAGGACAGAATCTTACTGCGTCTGGTTTCATATCATCTTCATGTGACTCAGTTTGACCAGGGCACTGTTTAATCAGAGACAAGTGTTTTATAGGAGAGGGAGATAAAGCAATTAAAAACCAGCGGACGTTACATAAGCAGGAAGTGGAAAGAGAACATTGGAGAGCTAATTCGAAGTTATAGGCATGAAACAGGCGGAAGCGTAAACAGAGATTACACAACGATATTATAAAGTGTGTCTTTCAAACAGGAAGTGACTGATAACCGCCCCCCCCTGCCATTTCCTGTCAGTAATAATGAACGCACGTACTGCATGTACAAAGATAACATCGTTTATAGTGTCTGTTGTATTCTGAACCCAGTACAGCATTTATTCGTTTATTGTGTAGGCCTACCATTTATAAACTAAGTTTTATGAATCATATTTTCTCATGATCCCAAAGCAGGTGAAGATTCTGATGCATTTTGGATATCTGCTGTTGCTGCTTATTTGGCTCAACTGACCTAAAACCCCTGAGAGAATCATTCAGCGTCATGTTACTGGCTTCTTACCGTCTGACAAGAACCATATTTGTTTTAACCCCCTATTTTATATTTAAGTTCTACCAAAGCATACGTAATGAGATTATTAAAACAATGGTGGTCATACATTTGTTATGAAACACATGTTTAGGGCAATTGTCACATTACTATTGCACATTAGCTCTATTATGCTTTGGCTTTTTACTCAGATTTTCTTTACAGGGAAACAAAATATGTTATTCCATAATTTTTAGATTTTTGTAAATTTTTGGTGTGTTGAATCACAAGAGGAAGCTAAATATTAACCTACATTTCGTTAGGGGCCCTATTCTGCAAATGTTCAGGTTCATATGAGTATGTCTTCCCTCTACTGTGACATGTCTCCATGCTTTAATGTTCAAAAAGCTCTTTATTTTTCTCATACTGCAGCACCTCTTTTCACCCTCTGTCTGAAACCAGAGCCCAGTCTGCTCTGATTGGTTAGCTGGCCGGCTCTGTTGTGATTGGTTAACCGCTTTGAGATGTCCCACCCCTTAGCCTATCACGTACAATGTGATGGAGCGCTAGCCAATAGAAGCCAGAGTGATACATAGTGATGTCACTGTGTTACAGAAGTAAACAAAGGAGTTCAAGGGGGGGACCTTTGCAGACCATTTCCATGCACACAAACTTATAGAACGCACTACAGGAAAGGGAAACCCCCAACAAGCATAATAGGGTCTCTTTAAACATGTGAATTAACCAGACCGTACAAATTTCAATTCATGTATGACAGCTGGAGCAAGCGAAAGCTGAAACTAATGTTAAGATTGTGTAGACAGTATTCATGTGATAAACTCCTGCGTAGGACCATGTTTAAAAAACAAACACACATTTCATACATAGAGCATTTATTCCAAAAAATTAAATATGACAACCAAATAAAAAGGCTCAACTTAGGACCAGGATCAGATGAGTGTTAAGACAAAAAAAGGTCTTTACGTACAGTTTTAGTTCTAAAAGTGACACCATTTAGTAATCAGGCAAAAAAGAAAAAGAAGCACATTAATATACTGTGAAACCCAAACATTGTTTTGTTTATGAGTATGATATGCAGCCAACCGCAGAGGGTTCAAGATGTATTGTTGTGGGGAAACGGGCACTCGTGGAGAAATAACTCAACCCCAAGAACTAGCGCTATCTGTAAACAAAATTAATATTAGAAGATAAAAGACAATGATGCATACACTAATGGAGGCCACAGAAATGGATTGCACAGACGATTGCTTCATTATTGCCGTCCACTTAAGATGAACATGGGGGGGGGGTAATGGGTGTACAGGCAGTAAAGGGAGGCATCTTAGAAATAAATAAATAATGCTACATAAAGTCTCAACTGAGCTACTCGTTACCTACATGATTTGATTCTCTACTAATGTTTTGGGGTTGTGCTTGAGTGCCCACCCCCCACAGACCTTTTGGTCCTGTCAGCTCCACACTGATCAGTTCTGCATATTTTCTGTTCTTGGCATATGTCAGAGGTATCCACAAACACAAAACAAACACAATCAAGCCTTACAGTATCGTCATGTATCAATACTTATCAACGGGCTTCAGCGCCCTGTCTGAAAGTTAACATCTCTTTGATTTTTTTCAGCACCGTCAGGAAAGGCACAGTCTGTTAACGTCGATCGGAGGATGAACCATCAACCCTCCTCCTCTCTTGAATATGAACTCAACTAAATTTGAAGCAGCACATGTATTGAGAAAATTATTAAAAGTGTAATGAGTTTTGGAGATGATATTAAAGGAGAGGGGGGATCTTTTGACAGGAGGGTTAATGGTTCCTCCCATCTCTTGACACGACAAGTCTCCACGCGGCAAACATCACACGAGTAAACCTATTGCATTATCAAATTTGGATAAAATACCACTATTATTAAACGCCATATCTCCGTACAGCCTCTGCGTCAAATAGGACTTGGTTAAAAAAAATAAGTGGTGTGTGCATTACATTAACATCTCTACATATAAATATATCTCAAGTCATACTTTTATTTTGAAGGACAAAAGGCTGTCCAGCTCTGCCGACGCCGAGCAGGAAAAGATTAATAAGGCTCCATATAGACTTTTTAAAAACAGGCAGAAGCTCGAGCGAACAATATTCAACATGCCCACGACTACATTTTCTTTCAAGTAAAATCAAATGCTGGTAATGTCTGACATTAAGAAACAGCTGCAACGTGACAACAAACACACAGCGGGACAAACGGTCGTGATATCTCAGAATTAAAAATGCTTAACCATAAAAACACATGCGTCTCTTTAAGTGCAGTAAAATACCATAATCCTCTTAATCTCTCCGTATTAATATATATGTATCTGATGAAATATTAAATAAATGTGTTTCTCTATAGCAGCTTTAGTTTGGTTGTGGTGACACGCGGCTAGCACAGTTAGCAGTACAGAGGTCATCAGCCAGGTGCTGCAAGGCCACTCCTCAAGTCCTCCACCCCCTGACCAGGCACAATGGTTTGGTCCAAGAGATGAAACCTGAAGGCTTCCTCTGTTTCAACTGAACTGCAAGGCCATGACAGAAACACCCTCAGCCTGGGTATTAAAGAAAATCTGGAAACAGTGAGCGATTCAAGGCATTATTAAGGATGTCAAAATGTGTTCCTCACTGCATATATGACAGGACTTATTATTGTTTAGTAACTGGTCTTGAAATTGTTATTACTATTTTGCAACCATCGCCAACCGTTGTTTTTGATTTTGAGGAATTTGTCAAGCTGAATTGTCTAACTTTGTGAGAATTTGCAACTTTTTTTATTCATATTTATGTTATTAAACGGTTTCTTTGGAGTTTAGACAGTCGGTCGGTCAAAACTATATATTTCCTTGGTATGTGGTACATTTCTAACATTTTATGGACAAAACACTTAATTTAAGGTAAGAGTAGTCCTTAATTGCAGCCTTATTTAGAACTGTTAATACTCCTGAAACTGGCTCTGGAGATACCCAGCCCGGATTTCTTCTGAAAACAAACGCAACAAAAATGCAAAGGATGAAGAGAGTGAAATCTGAATATGTAATATTATTTTTCCACTGGCAGTGAGTCCCCTCAGATAACACAGGAGAGTCTCTGCCTTTCGACTGAAGGCCAGAGACGCAATAAATGAGATTATTATTTAGATTTTCTCATTTTTGATCTTAAAATTAGAAACTTGGTTCTTTTTCAGATCATGAAATAACAAATTAGAGCTACAAGAAATGACTAAAAACTACATTTGGTAGCAACTTTGTTCGGCACACCTGTTCAATATAATCTAGCTCTGCCATCCATCTTTAGCAAGTTCATAATGTCCAGTTTTTATGATGGTGTTTATTATTGGTTAATGATGCTGTAAATCACCACCATCACTATGACCACAGTAATAAACGATACAAATTCGTAAGATCACCGTCAACCAAACCTGAACATTATAGCACCATAAACCACTTGTTGAGAAAACAATAGTGTTAGATTGTGTAAAATAATATGACAAGTGTACCTAATCAAACTGCCACCAAGTGAGTTCAGATTTTAAATATAGATTTGTTATTGTGATGAGGAAAAAACCTTCAAGGTCTACCTTGTGACCTTCATTATATTTAATGTGGTGGCAATTCAAAGGGCCATAATCTACACTAAGAATATTTAAAAGAGAATCGCATTAAAAACTATGATTATTGCGCATTTCCTTAAATGACTAGAACTTTGTGTCCTTTAAGAGCAACATAATCAGAGAAAACTGTTGTACTTGGTAACCGATTGAAGCATTTTTTAAATGATTTCCACAGAAGGAAATCAGCGTGTTGAGTGGACATGGAGGTAACCACCTTCTGATCACCAGAAAACTAAATATTTAAATGAATCACACAACCTTGTGGCTTGCGTTGAGGCGCACTAACCTACATAAGATCCTAACCCTTCCATCCGTCCACAGATCACTTTCTAACCGATTCAGGCACTTTGATAAATCTCTCTAACAGACCTCACGTCTGCAGCATCCGTCTCTACTTCAAATACATTCCTGAGTCCAAGCTCACTTGCCAAAACGAACTCGAAACAAACCGTTTTACCACGCCAACACATACACACTGTCTGCGCTAACACCTTATTGCACCAAAAAGAGTTCTCCACAACTAAATTGGTCTGTAAAAATGGGGAAAAGTCAAAAATGTGTGGTCGTCAGAAGTAATGAACATTCTGCTCTATTGCTGTAAATTTAACTTAAAACAGAAAAATGTGTATAAATAGCGAGGAATAAAAAACACACGGGAAAGGTTTGGTTCAACACGAGCAGAACTACGAAGGAGAGGAGTTTAAAACTGTCCATGGCCTTGTTTTCAAACAGTCGCGGTAAGGCATCCAGATACACAATGCCCCGTCGATGTGGCTTTGTTTAAAAATAAGAAATTCATTCAGCGTCTGAGTGCAGAGTTTCTTACTGTCAGAATGACTGTGAGGAACCGTTGGCTTAAAGGGAGACAGAAGAGTAACCGCTAAGGCAGCTTTGAGGAGAGACACGAAAAGAAGAAAAAAGGCCGAAGCTTTTGTGTTTACGAGCGTACTCTAACAATGGCAATCACACATTTGCTCGACAGAGAAATAACACGTATAGTTTTGTATCTAGACAAGCAAACAAACATGTAAAACCGCCACAAAATAAACCAGCGACGTTAGGCTCAACGTGAGGAACGAGTCACTGCTTCGGCCTCCACCCATGCACCATAAAATCATCAGTTTTTGGATTCCCTGCTGCTCCGCCTTTCTTGAACACATGAGAAATAAACTGCGGTCAAAAGTGGAAGGTGGAGAGTAAAAGAAGGAGAAAGAATCCATGGTGATGTCGAACAGAGGAGGAGGGAGAGGGACAGAGACTATTGGCTGGTTTCAGATTGCATAATGTGGCTGTAACTCCTCTCTGGCTTATTACATCCTTACTGCAGTCACAGCCGCCGCCATCCAGCTGCAGCAGCACGGAGGGTGGGGGGGCGGCCGAGGAAAGGTGGAGGGAAGTGGAGGCTTCAGGCGAAATACATGGTGGTCAGTGTGTCGTGGTGGATCTGAACGGCCTTGGCCAGCGCCTGGGGGTCCCGGCCGTTACTCTGCCCCGAGACGTGGCTGCCCTCCGCACTGCAGGAGACCACAGGGAGACACGTGAGGAAATAAGGTTTAACTCTAAATACAATCATGCCACACAAAAAGTTCTTATAAAGCACACTTAATTCAAAGTCTTTAGAAAATATATGTGGAAATGATCATTTACTACAAATAGAGTATAATAATTTATTTGAACATATTCAAGTATATATATATATACACACACATACACACACACCATAATAATTATTATATTAATGAAGATACATTTATTTACAATTATTAGATACAATTATTTTAATGATAATTTGTTCACTTTATTTTGTTAATTGTATTTATTTATTTAATTGTGTAAGTGTTCTTTCTGTGTCTTTTAACATTATTAGCCAACTTGCCATAGCTATGAACCCGGAAATGTTGAGGATCCCAAAGTTTTATGTTAGAAATGTACAGTAGGGGTCCCTAGCACGTAGAAACTGCCGGATGCTAACGTGCATATTAGGGGTGTAACGGTTCACAAACATTTCGGTTCGGTACCTACCTCGGTTTTCAGGTCACGGTTCGGTTCGGTACGTTTTCGGTACAGCAGAAAAAATTATCACAAAACATAAAATATATATATATATATTTTTTTTATTATTATTAAACTGTGAATAATGTATTCACTCAAATAAATACAAAATATAATAAAATAAACATTAAGGTGCAGCATTTCGATGAACTGAAATAATCTGTATTTGAACTGTACTGTAGCCTACTAGTACCTAAGCAGCCAGTTTGACATTATGACTTGCTTTTCATTGTATTTTCATGTTTTTAAAAAAGAAATTAACTTGTCCACATTGCTTGCTGAAAGGGCAGATCTGCTGGCACTAACAATGTCTCCTGCTGTGGAGAACACCCTCTCGCTAGGGACAGAGGTAGCAGATACAGCCAGGTAGCGCTTTGCTAACATGGCAACATAAGGATATTTGGCGTTTGTAATAGCTTTGGCTCGGTCTGAACTTTTTGCGAGTGGTGGAGGCTTAAATGCTAGTGGGAGTTGGGTTTGCACTTCAGTCTTTTTTCTTTTGGTACCGGTGATATTCACGTTCGGGTGATGCCTTTTCAAATGAGTGTGCAAGTTTGATGTATTGCCAGCCGCGTAACCAATTTTAGTTGAACAATGCCGACAAACAGCTTTGGTTCGGTACACCTGTCTTTGTCCGTCATCCTTGTACGTAACTGCGAAACCAAAATGTTCCCAAACCGGAGACTTCAACGATGCTGGAGGATTTTCAAGCTCAACTTTATCTGCGTTTGCCATTTCCTCAAATTACCGACTACATTTGAACGCATCCCTGCTCTCATAGTATGCCTCTCGTCCAATGAAATGACTTGCTCGCTCTATGACGCGTTGAACCCAATGTGAGCAAATTACTCTGAATGCTGCGACGCAGCACCTGAGATTACTTCCAAAAAGTTGTTCACGTTCTCAATTGTTTACGTTTAACGTTATATTCGTTCGGTACACTTCGGTACACACGTGTACCGAACCGAAGG
This sequence comes from Notothenia rossii, assembly GCF_949606895.1. Taxonomy (NCBI): domain Eukaryota; kingdom Metazoa; phylum Chordata; class Actinopteri; order Perciformes; family Nototheniidae; genus Notothenia; species Notothenia rossii. The sequence continues at coordinate 26,844,059 of NC_136908.1, forward strand.
GCCCGTACCGTTACACCCCTAGTGCATATGTTGGGCAATTTGCACAATTAGCATAAGTTGATCAAAATTAGCCCAACGAGAGTTTAAATATGGCCAGTTTCTAGTTCCAACTGCCATTTCTGATCATGAAAATGTAAGAAATTGATTTAGCATCCTCAATAAACCGCCAACTGTAGAAATAGCCTATAATGCTAATTAGTGCAACTTCCAAATGCTAATTGTAAAAATTGCCCAACATATGCTAATTGCATTCTGCAGTTTCTATGTACTGGGGACCCCTACTATACATTTGTATTATAAGACTTTGGGGTCCTCAACATTTCCGGGTTCACAATGGGACTCTGAGCTGGCAGATAGAATGTGTTTGTTATGTTTTTTGATTTGTTAGAAGCATTGCAATCGCATGTGTTTTTATCCATAATAATGGTGTTTCAGAATAATAATAATTTGAAATAGGGTTGTGTGAGCTCACCTGCACTCTTCACTCTCTACACAGAAGGACGTTCTGAACACACATATTGACATTTTCAGATGATTCTTTACTAGTAATAATTCTAGTGCAATGTTTAGATTTTTCATATAATGTTTTCTAAAATGATAGCAAATCAAATCTCATTTCAGAAAAAAAGTGTCCCTCCCCCCTACCTGTCGTGCTCTTTGTCGACCAGGTGGTAGCGGGCGCGGAAGGCCACCAGGTGAGCGTAGTAGGCCGGGGCGGGGATGGAGACGGAGCGCGTGCAGCGGACGTAAGTGTGGCACAGCTGGTAGGTGAGGAGCTGGAACTCGTCTCCGGTGAAGCAGTTGTCATCCCACAGAACGTGGTAGTGGGACGGTCGGCTCGTACCCTGAGGGGGGGGGGGGGCAGTTAATCACACACGAGAGAAAGCAGCTCCGTGGAGACGAGGCCTGGCTGCTCAGCACAAGTCTATCTAACCAGGTGTGGTTGTGGAAGTTGAAATAACCTTTGCTATGTTTTCACAGCTGATTGGTCCAAGTATAAATAACATTCAGAAGCAGAACAGTTCATAATTTTAAAGAGAATGTCAGCACGGCTTTAAAAGGTTCTTCAATCTGCAGCAGTCAGTCTAAGTGTACTGCCATAAATCAGTCTATACAGTGAAAGGTAATGCAAACATAGGAAAGAATGACCAATATCACTGCAAAATGTTATACCCCCCAAAGAAAAAAGAATCACATTTTTGTGTAATAATATCTTCTTCCTGCACTATATCAAATCACTTAAAAAAAAAAAAAAATGGTGTTTCTTTCTGAGACTTTCCAGTGACTTTGCCTGTATGTGTGAAGCGTACCTGGATTCCAGCGTGGCTGCAGAGGTAAAAGTCGAACTCGTAGGGGTGAGTGATGTCCGTGTCCACTGTGGTGCCAGCAGGAATGTTTCCACTTCGTCCAACCTGCAGGTCATTTAACAAACTGATTACAAAGAGGGACATACTGCAAAAGAAATCCAATTGATATGCATGAGCTGCAGTTTCAAATCTTTCTTTGTTTACTCTCAGTTCATGAGCCTCTACTCCAAAACAATTCATCAGAACTTTATTTATGCCAGGAGAAATTGTTTTTTGTGACAGTTGCTCCATTTTATAATGCAAAAAAACGATTATTAACTATAATGAAAATATGTTTATAAATATGAAAAATTAAAGTAAGAATGTGCACTAAATAATATTACAAATAAAGATTGATATAAACATAAGTAAAATGCCGAAAAAAAAAAAAAAAAAAAGAATCAATGTTTGTTGTTTTTGTTTAATATAACAAAAATAAAAAGTGCATTTTTGCAGTAAAACAACATGTGCAAAACATACAGTAGTGTATTGGTATGAATAGGAAACAGGTGGAGTAAGCAGCTATAATAAGAAGTTGCAGAAATATTGTCCCTCCTCTGTGTCACTCACCCGCTCGTTGCGATCTGCACAGAAGAGACGTGTGTGATGGCGTTTCTGTACCACAATGTAAGTGATGCCCGGCTGGTACTCCTTCTCCAGACTGATGCAAGCCTCCCTTATGGCCAGCAGCTCGTAGTACAGCACCTGCACAGGAAACCACAATCATTTTTACTAGTATGTATATAACCTGCAGCTCATCAAGAATGTTAGATCATGGGCTGGCTTCATAATAAGTAAGTCAAAAGAAAGAATAGAGTGTGTTACATGTCTGAATTGCCCCTCTGACACCCCGTCCCTGTAGAAGATGATCCTGGTTGGCTTGTAGCGGGTGGATTTGTAGAACTGGATCAGGAGCTCTTTCACCATGGAGGCCAGGTCCTGGATGACTTCCTGTCGGGGCCTCTGGACCCGCACTGTAGCACAGTACCTGCTTGGGTGGGCGTCCATGCTGCCCACAACCTGGAAGATCAGACAGGAAGTCAATTGTGTGGAAATGCCACTACCTTACCATAAAGGACAGCTCACCTCCACCTCAAATGTTCCCTCTCTATTGAAAAACACTGCTAACTGTATTAATGCACAGACAACAGTGTGAATCTACTTATGGACACGTGTAGTAGTTCCTACATCATACAGCAAGACAGGGCTCGACATTATAAATGGCCCGCTGGCCCGGAAGAACTATTTAGATACCCCGGGCCAGCATAACGTACTTTCCACTTGCCCGCTCGGGCCATTACAAATATTGCTTTTTTTTAAAAAAATTGTCCTGTGGTATTGGTATTTTGACTAGCAATTTAGTTAAATTGTTTCGTTTATTAACGCTACAACATAGCCTTTCGTGAGGCAGTTGTTGTTGTTGGGTGAAAAGCAAACAGCTGTTTGCTGCGGAGCGCTGTGTGAGCAGGCTCCCGTGAGCGGGAGCGCGCTCCTTCTTCGCTACAGACTATCGCGCCACCCAACCATTCGCCAAAATATTTTTAATACGAGCCGTAACCGGCCAAGCGGCGTGCAAAAAACAATCTTCAAATAAAAGAAAGTCACCGGAGGAGTTAAAGGAGAGTGACAGGGAGTATGAGAAGAAGAGGGAGATAAGGTTTTAGCCACACTGTAACGCGTCCTAAAACCCTTTTCTAATCTATCGATTAGAAAATTATGAAAGTAGGGTAACAAAACGTGGAGATTATCCGGCTGAACAAAACGTGCATTTATCCAACAGGCTCGTTTTCCACAGACCTTATTTCCAGCTATTTTCCAAAACCCTGTGGAGAAATCCCATTGCTTTTTGTTGAGGGGAACCAGCAGCTTACTTCCTGGTTTTAGGACACGTCACTGCACCTCTCAATATGATGCCAATATAAACAAGGTCTTCTGTCGACTCTGTAGATCAATGCCGACCTATGCTGACAAGTAAGTGAAGAGTAGAAAATATAAAAAGGTATTGGCTATAGGGAAATGTCCCAGAAGTTTAGGATAATGAAGGTTCTAATCTAATCTACTACATAGCCATTACATTTTTAACTCCTAATGACAGGAAGGCAGAAAGCTCATCATACAAATAATAATACCGTAATTTTCGGACTATAAGCCGCGCCTTTTTTCCCATTTTTCGACCCTGCGGCTTATATAACGGTGCGGCTAATCTATGGATTTTTACAGCTAACGGCCACTAGGGGACCTCCTAAATCTATGGATTTTACAGGTTACAGTCCACCACCTTTAACTCTATGGGCTCTATGGCCGGTCCGCGGAACCCCACCTTTAAGCGGCGGGCTCCAGCAGGAAAAGCTGGAGGCCGGAAAAGAGTGAGACAGGTAGCGCGCAAAGGTAAGTGGTACGAGAGACAGAACGAGAGCAAGACAGACAGACATTACGAGAGCGAGACAGTTTGTCCCCGTACCACTGGTTGAAAACCACTGATGTAGATCACTGCCGGTACGTGCGCTGGGAGCGCACCGTTTAAGTTTGAAAGTTGAAAAGTTTTTGTGTCTGAAACGCTATGTGATATAGTACAGTTTACACAGCAAATGTTCTGTAGCTACTATTGCACTAAATGGTAACACTTGAATACGTTATGCAAATATGCAACTTGTTTGTTGAAATGTTAATAAATGGGAGCTTCCTCAAACAGCCATCTCTTTCCCGACAATCCGTTCTGTGCACGAACCCTTACATATGGTAATTAAACATTAAAACACCTGCGGCTTATAGTCCAGTGCGGCTTATATATGTACACATCATTCAATTTAGCTGCTGCGGCTTATATTCAGGTGCGCCTTATAGTCCGAAAATTACGGTACTCATAATAATAGCAGACATTTTTTAACAATGACCACAATATCATTATTTTAATAAACCAAATATGAACAATTAGGAATAACTGATGATTCAAATGTTGTAGTACAAGTAGTAATGTAGTTAGTGCATAAATTACTATTGCAACAAATGTGTTAATTTTTTTCATTATAAGTCAATTTTTTTTTGGACGAATGCTCCGGGCCAGTGGTTACAATGGTGGGGCCAGTGATAATACAATTCCACCGGCCCAGAGGGCCAGTGGCATTTTACCCTTAATGTCTACCCCTGCAAGATACGTCGATCATTTTAAGTGACTAGTTTCTAGTAAGAGAGATGAATGATTTTCAAATGTATTTTTTTTCCTTTGTGTACCAAATAGTTCCAATTTATTAAACAATTGTGAATTTTTGGAATTCATTTAAGAATCAGATTTTTTAACAGTAAATGTGTTTTATGTTGGTGTGTACAAAAATGAAAACAAATGTGCCGTTTTAACATGTTTTTCTTACATTAGTACCTAACAATATAAAAGGAAACACTCTTCTGTTCTGTAATTTCTAAATGATTAGCAGGAGGGGAAAAAAGGCCAGGATTTTCAAACATGTAGCTTTGTGCTGCATTGATAATAGTGCTAACTTGTGCTTGCAACAAAATGTTCTTTAAAGTCCAAAATACAGAGAAAATTAATTTCCCAGCAAGAGACACAGTCTGATATCAGTGGGTTAAGTTAAGAGGAGAATACAAGTTGTCCAAATGGCTGATTCTGAAGTGAAGTCTCACCGCTGCAATAGATGGCTTCTTCCCATCTCCTGCTGGAGGATGAGTGACATCGGCCCCGAGGAAGATGACAGGCTGCTGGAACACAGAGGGTCTGCGTGGACAACAAGAGACACAACATTATCTCACCATCAATCTGTCATGGCTCAACACAGTCTTTTCACAGCAAAAAGAGTGAGCCAAGAGAAGAACATATCAATGTGACAAGGTGATACAATTATCTTTAAATGCTAATAAAAGGAGGCCGATAAGTCCATGCAGCAAGGTCCAACAAGCTCTTAGTGGATCTTTTCTTGCTGTGTTGATTTTACAGGGTATATGCAGGAATCCTGAGGTCAAATTTAATACCTTTTAAGACCTTTTTTAAGACCCTTTCCATACATTTTAAGACCTCATCGCAACTTTGAGTTCTAACCGGTTACATTGGCGACACACTTTACCTCACATTTACTATATTGATTGTAAGATAGCACAACTAAACAGAGTGCAGATAGACTACTGAAGCCTCCTTTCCACATGAACTTCAACCTCTCTGTGAAGGTCAGGTTTAATGCAGTATGCTGCTTTGTTGCTTCTGTACTCTGTGCTCTTTCATTCCAGTAAAACTCCTCAGAAACCATTAGAAACCAGTATTTGACCAATAAACGAAACAATTGACAAAACTTTGAACTATGAAATATGTTAAACTTTGGTGAGCTTCAGCGGGGTAATGCCATAGGAGCTCCCTCTCAAATACCCAGGGGTTAAATTGGGCTGGGGCTGTCCGGGGCTAAGCCCTGGCACATAGCACGATGCTCTGACGTCATCACCCTCACACATTTGTCATATGTTTACAAAAAACGATATATATGTTAACACTTTTCTCGTTCTTAATATAGACTATATTTATGGTCTATATGTGTTGACTTTACTTTAAAATAGCAGATCTCTGTGACCGGATATAGTTTGGCTTAGACCCCGGCCCCACGAGGACGCATACGGTAAAACACATACGCAAACGCAAAAAAGTCTTCCGTTCACACGCATTTGATTCATTAATGTGTCCTTTCACACTTGACCGCTGGAAATGCTGGAAATGCTGGAAACGCTGTAGTACATATGCCAGGCCTGTAAGTGGCGCTGCTGCCGCCACAAAATACACCAAAAGCAGCGAAGAAGACCCCGGAGCATGGTTTTCATGGTTGCCCTTCTGTTTATTCTCCGCGGTGGACGGCGTGTTCTCCTGCTGTATATCTCTCAGGTAGTCCACCAGCAGATCAAAAACACCCACCTCTCCGCCTCTTCCAAGGGACGAGGGAACCGTGCAGCAGAGTTTCCGTTAAAAAAAATGTTCCGTCGGTCAACATGTCCGTTAAAGTTTAAATCTTCCGTACAAAATTAGAAAAGTGCCGATCAGAGGTCTTCTTTGTTATTTATTGAGCTTTAAAACAAATTGATAACGACTCTGTTCTCTGTATAATAATATAAGAATATTTAATAAACGGTGCCTGCCTCTCTTTTCCTCCCCCTCTTCTGACAGCCCAGCAGCAGCAGGAGACGTGGGGAGAGGGAGGCGGGCTATTTCATCGTTATCAGAAAATGATCATATAGGGCTTACACACGGAGCCGTTGGACCCCCAGAGCGTTGCGTATGCCGGTCTACCCACCTTGGGACCCCCCACCCTCCCCCCACAGAGCGGAGCAAGGCAACGAAACTTAAAATAAGAAGCAGCATTTTACGGCGCGCTATGGGGGCAGCCTTGAGGGGGTTTCCCGACATGTCGTTTCAGTAAATTAAAGGGTGTTTCATGTTGTCGTTGCTGTGGGACTTCTTAATACCTTGGAAAATGCCGTTTAATACTTTTTAATACTTTTTAAAAGCCTTAATTTTTGCTAAATTGATTTATCAACTTTTAATACTTTTTAAGACCCCGCGGACACCCTGTTTTACCGTTGGTGTGGAACCAGGATGTTGTTGATTCCTCCCAGCTTGACGTTGATCTTGAGGCAGAGGTTAGAGAGGGTCTGAGGGGATGTCTTCACCACGTTCTTCACCTGCACACACTGCGTGGCCATGCCCAGCAGGGTGTCCCCCACCCGCTTCACCTCAGCTGTGGGTCAGAGAGAGGGGATATTCCTTTAAAACACTGCAATCAATTTTAATGCATGCACTTACATGTAGGCCTGTCACGATAATTAATTTTGTTGGACGATACATTTTCCCAGAAATTATTGCGATAAACGATAATATTGTCGGCACCGTTGTATGACCATTTTAGACCACTGACATAATGATAATATATAACAATAATTCAAGCACATCCTTTCAAACATAACTTTGTATTGAACATTCAACATTGCAAATGAAATGTGAAACAATATTCAAATATATAAATTATATATAATAAATAAAATAAATACATTTAATTATAACAAATTAATTAAAATCACAAACAACCAAAACAATCAATTAAATAGAGGAAAACAGAGCTCTCTCTCTCATATATATATATATACATAAAAATAAGTAAATATGAGCAGCACACATTGTGTATCAAGCAAAACAACCCTCCTTAAAACAACAGTCAAGTGTACAGTCCACTGTCCATACAAAGACCCAGATGCCTCAACAGGCCATATCCAAATCTGTATCAAGCAAAGATTTCGAGCAAGGAACACCAACATGTTTGCATTGTCAGGCAAATGCATCTCTGATTGCAAACTGTCGAGAAGGTGGGGGCTCTCCATCTGCAGCTGCCGTGTTTGCTCCCAGCTGGGAAAACGGAATGGGGTGGTTGTGTATCAGGAGCAATTTAAGGTTGGTCGTATTGCTAGCTTTTGTTGCTACCTTTTTAAAACAAATGCGACACACCGCCCGGCTCATTCAAGTCCGTAGGTTCGCCTTGTTGATTTGGCTTGAATCCAAAATATTCCCACACCGGAGATGTGGTATTAGGTTTGGCAACCACTTACATTTAACTTCAAATTCCCCTCGAGTAAGTCACACGTTGTCTCCTGCTTGTCTCTATATTATTCATTTGGCTGCTACACTGCTGCACGCGGAGTGTCCTGACCTGGCTGTGTCATGGGCTGTGTGTGAGCCCCGCCCCTCACAGCACGCCGGGCCGGCAACCACAGCACTCCTGGCTAAAATTCTGGTCACATCCTTATGTAAACATGCCTACTTACATGCCTCACAAACGTCATACGATTGAATTGAGGCTACATTATGTCAGGTCAAGAGGTCAAGATCTCACTTTTCTATACACACAGACTATTGTTTTATAGAAGTGTTCATTTTTGTACCGTAGACGGGTGTTTTCCCCGGCAGGATGACGATGATGAGCTGCAGCCCGGCATAGGTGTTCTTCAGGTGTCTGAACATGGGCTCCACGCTGTCTGCTCCCTGGGCGTATTTACAGAAACAGGGCTGGCCTTGGATTGGCATCCCAGCATCCTTTGAGATTTTACGCAGCTGGTCTGTGAAGCTCCTTAACATAAAGGAAGAAACACATTACCCTACATGACACTTTTCCTTCAAAAGGACCAGCCTTATGTTTCTAACATCATCGCATGTTTATTGTTAGGAGTAAATATGTGTTCAAACTGTATTTTCAATTCCCAGAAAAATAAATGTCTTGCCTCCAGCAAATAAAAAATAACATAACAACAACTCTGTTCTGTCATACTTGGTCATTTTCTAAATGTGTTTTAGATTAAATGCATTTGAAATTTCTTATCATCTCATATCCATAAATGTTCATTATCCTTCCTTTAATATGTATATTTTTTTAGCACTCCAACTTAACTTATGTAACACTAACTTTTATTATTGTTTTTTTTTTTTTATACCCATCTGATTCTATTTTAGCTTGTTTTATTAAAACATTTTCTCATGGCTTTTTAATGACTTTTGTTAAATGTATTTAAATGTCATTTTATATGATTGTTGCAGTTTATCTAAATTATTGTCATGATCATCTAAACAATGTGTGGAGCACCTTGATTTGCCTTTGTGGTGGGACGTGCTATAAATGGCTTTGCCTAAACCAGGGCAAACAGTCATTCTGCTGAACTCACTTGAGGATCTCCTCTCTGCACTGCCTCTGGGTTGCGAAGCAGGCAATGGCCCACATCTTGATCTCCACTCCGGTGTGAAACTGCTTCCCCCTCATGTCCCACACGCCGTGGCTGGGCGTAGCCACCGTGCGGTTCTGCAACGACAGTGCAGGGTTGATCTCCTGGGGCTGGTAGTCACACAGAGACGTACAGTACAGAGGACAGGACAGTGTTTGGATTCAAAGATGTAAAGAGCTCAGGCAGCCAGTGGGAGATCAAGCTCATGTGATTCTTTGAAAAGGCCGATCATGGCATTAAGACTAATTGTTTTCGGATCGGGTCATGCATTTAGCGTGTATTGCAAGAAAACAGAATTGTGTTGCAGACATGCAAAACAGAGAATTTAATGAAAAAAGCTTCCCTGTATGATCTCTCAAAACAGCATTCCGAGTATGAAAACAGCAAATCTCAAAAGTTAAAGTTCATACGCATTTATAGAAAAAGATGACAGCGATGCAATCAGAGAGAATTGTGGTATAAAGCGTGAGCAAATCAGATATACATTTATCTTCTTTTTAAGTCATAGGGCCTCCACAGACAACCGGATGTGTGTCTCATTTATAAATAGGTCATATTGATAACAAACTTTCATTATGCAAGAAGCACACTGACTGATATTTTGAGCCATAAAATGTTAAGTCATCCTTTTAATCAGATTTCTTGACCAACTGGAGGATACCCAAGTGTCTCAAACACACACATGCATATGAAGCGTGATTTAAAGGGAAGGTACCATAAAGGGTTCAGAGCTCACCCTGCCGCCATATTGCAGCATGGGGGCCGGCAGGACGCGGCCCGTCACCTGAGCCATCTCGTCTCGCACGCGGAACTGAAACTCCTGCACGAACGGGTCTGCCTCGTAGTTTGCACTCCGCACCTGAGAGGAGAGGACATATCTTTATTTTACAGGATAAAAAAAGAAGAAAGAAAAAAAGCCGTTTTGTTTGATGAGCACAGGAACTCACCAGCCGGCTGATCTCCTCCTGTCGGTCTGGAGCAGAGCGCGCTGTGGCTTTGATCATGGTCGACGTCTGGTTGTCTGTCAGTTTTTTAATGCAGCGCTGACCAGGTACAATGTTGCAAACCTAAATGGAAAATGGCAGCTCAACTTCAGGCTAATCACATTGCACATTGGTCCTTCAAGTAGTTGACTTATGCTTAAAGTCCTGAGTTAAAACACTAACTTTGAGAAAATTATGTAAGTTTGATGCTGCATATTTTTTTTACATTTCAGTTGTCGATTTAAAACCATGCATGAAAACTACACCTCTCTTTCATGTTGCAGTTTGACCTCATATTTATTTGTTTGTGTATCTATTCTTCCTTTATTGTACTCTTGACATTACTGAAAATGAGAACATGCCCTCAAGAATTCCACACGTTTAAATAAAATAAATAATAAAGGTTGAACGAATGAATGAATCCCTCTTTTGATCCAACCTGATTCTGAAGAAATTACCATTTTGTTCCAGTTCACTCATTCAGCTTGAATTTATATTATTGTTGTCAAATTTCCCAAATGTTACTTGCATCTCACCAACAATTTCTGACATTCTTTAATTAAATTATCCGAACAAATCTGAGATATGGGCTGGTTTTAGTGGTCTGGAACCAGACTAAGCTTCACACATGCCGAGGCAAACGTTACAAGCAGTCTGTTGGATATGAATCAAAGATTTATTGTATATGACACCTATACTTGTTTATGAGAAAATAGATCCTCTACCGTCTGAAACAGTAAACTTTGAATATTGTTTTACACTAAAACTGTCTTTTCTTTAAAACGTTACCATCCACAATGAAAAGTAATTTTTTAAGATGTATCTTCCAAAAACTGATTTGACCAGCTTCGGCCGCGGCATCCCTTTAAACGTCAGTCCTTACCTCCAGGGGCAGGTAGGTGTGCTTCTGCTCCTGGCCCACCTGCAGACAGGGCAGGTGGGGGTACTTGAGCTGCAGGCTGTACTTCTCTCTGAAGTACTGCGCCACAGTGCGTTCAACTGTCTGACCGCTCTCAAGCTGCAGCGGAAACCTGAGGATTTGAAGGCGACAAGAATCTGTTAATGACAGCTTTGATTGTGAGTTAACAGCTTCAGCGATGCGAAAACATACGTCTGGAGGCTGGCGGGGCGTCGTGTTACATTGCAGACTCTGTACTTCCTACGCATGGTTCCACAGTGTGTCACTTCCACTTTGAGACCTGTGAAGTCAGGGAAATACGCAACATTTAGGTGACTGAAGCTTTTATTCATTAGAGTGGAACAACTGAGAGGGCTTAGATGCCTACTTGACCAAGATCCAGCTTTTATCTGTACCTCCTTTATGCATCAAATTAAAAAAGCATTGAACAATGAATAGTCGACAAAAACATTAACAAGTCAAAGTATCTTCTGATGCTATCACACAAAGCAGTGCATGGTCTCCTCGTACTGTAGCTCAGTGAACGCAGGCGCTTCCTTTCCTCAGTGACGTACCTTTGATCTCTTTGGTGAACTTGACCCTGTGGGAGTCGGTGAGAGGGCGGGGCTGCTCGTCAATATTGTGAATGTCCAGGACCTCGCACATGAACTGGATGACTGGCTGGGCTTTATAAAACGCTGTTGCTGACACTGAGGAGATAAGAGAGGAGATCAAACTGTTAGTCATGAAGGCAATAACTCAGGTGCAGATGAGGATTTATTTAGAGTCATGAGACAGAGATTACCCAAATGGTACAGCCCAAAGCTGGGTAGCTTAGCATAAAGAATCAGGGAAAACAGCTAGCCTTACTCTGTGAAAAGGAAGTATAGAGGCCCAATTCCAAACTGACCCCTACACACTATCACTCCGTTTGAGCGTTCGTGTGGAGCGTCTGCCACATTAGGTGTCATTCCAAACCAGCCAGTGGGAGTTATGAAGCCCCCCCCAACAGCTTAGTTTGCATTGACTTAACCAGCTGCCCTACCTAACCATGTGCAATGTTGTTTGTATCCATCATGAAACAAATAGGTCTGTGCATTTTATTTCTATTATTTTTACTTAGGATCATATAGACTTGTGTCTACAAAATGGTACAAGTGTTGTAACGTTTTGTATGGGGTGGCAAAAACCAAGCAGCTCATAAACATCGGGTTTAAATGTGAAAAGAGGTTTACAAAAAAAAGAGAAACACTGCTTAACATTTTTGTAATTTTTCCCGAGAGAGACAGTGATTTGAAATGTACGAAAAGTACATGCCGGGGAGAGGGGGGTTTGTCCCAAAGCATGCCTCTGTATTTACACCCTCCACCTGAAAGAAGGAGCCTCATTCAGCTGAGAGCGGGAATGTGTAGGGGTTAGTTTGGAATTGGGCCATAATCAACCTCACAGGAACTCTAGAGCTTTCCATTTAAGTCAAGTCAATTTTATTATACAGCCAAATATCTCAAAACACAGGTTAGCATAAGGCACCCTCTGTCCCTTTTTACCCATGCTTTGGAGAGGGAAACACTTTGGCATAAAGAAAACCTGAGGGGGAAAATAATGGAAGAAACCACATGAGGAGCTACAGATGAGGGATGTCAATCCCAGGAAAGACAGGGGTCGTGTTAACAGGATAACCCTAACAATTTAGACAATCCATATGATGACTTTGCCTGGCACGTTAACTTCTTCAAGTATCCGCTGGTTGATGGTGGTGATGAAAATACTAGGACAGTCGAGCATGTTCAAAACGTCAGTGTTGTTCTGAACCATTGGTTTTTATAAGAAATAAACAAAATATATATCATTTGGTGAGATTTAGAGTAGCTTGCAGGTTGGGTTTTGTTGACTTTAGAAAGAGCTCAGAAAGTTGTGTCTACCAGTTTTACGATAAGCTAAGCTAACCAAACCAAATGCTGGTTGTAGCCTACATTTACTTCAAATACTTAAGTGTTATCTTCCAATCTAACTCAGCGAAGGAAAAAAAAGAATTGCATTCACTTTTACATATTTCCAAAAAACGATTCCTCTATATGCTTCCTCACCATCAATGTTGAGCATCATTTTCCACATGGCTGGCCGTACTGACTGATGGAAGCCGAACCACACCTCCCTTCCTCCACCTAGCGGGTGGTCGTAGCCCTCTGGGGAGGAGAAGAAGGAGCGTCCCACAGGCGTGTACCTGATGAGGTTCACAAAAGGTGAGGCATATGTTAGTGGAGCACAAAAATAGACCAAGAGTTTGAGTTCCAGAGTGGTTCACAGGGTGCAGCGAAGCACTAATGCTGCCTGAGTAATGGAATCCTTAATGTTACTAAAAGCTATTTTGGTTATAGATTTCCCAAATGGCATATTATGAGGTATATTAAATCAACAATGTTTTTTATCCATGTGCGAATGTTTCTTCAAACCAAACAAATATACTTAAAAAAAAATCCACATTCCGCATCTATCACAATATGCAACTATTTTGTGGTCAGAAGACTGAATAATAAAGTAATACAGTAGCTCCAGGATGCAACTCAATCATATTTCATGAGGAAGAGAAATCTCTCATGCTTTATTCAGTGCCATTGAGTTCAAACTCTTATCTTCAACTTCCTGCCGTTGAAACTCAATCTGTAACCTCGCACATGTACAGGATATAGTCATCTTAATTATCTTGATTCAAAGAACCTGGTAATTTTCTTAAATATTTAGCTAAACTAAGCTCCTAATAAGATTTGAAGTATTGATGCTGGGGATCAGAATTTCTCCTTTACTTTAAATATTCTTATAAAAAAGGTGTTTATTTCGAAAAACAACTCTTTGCAGAAGGGAGGAGACTCACTTCATGGAGGGCAGGTGTCGCAGCACCACGTCCACAGCGTGAACGGGGTTGGTGCTGATGGGTTTCTCCAGGTCCACGGGCTCGGCCACAGCGCGTCCGTTCAGGACTTCGTGCAGCATGTGCCAGCTGACCAGCGACACGAAGCGGATGGTGACTTTAAACGGGCGGTCCTTTCCACCGTCACCTGGCAGGGTGACATCCAGATCCACCTGGAGAGGAAAACAACTGTTATTGTGGCTGAATGATCAATGATAAAAAGCCCACAGTTAAATATGACTTTGGTAGATTTGGGTTTAAGGCTCTAATTGAAAAGTTGACTTGAGAAGCTATTCACATAATTTAACCATAAATATTTTGTTTGTTTTCATCTGAGTTTGAAGCTTCAAATGCATGTTGTAATTGAATATGCCGTCATCACTCTATACATAAATGAAATACCCTCAAACAAACAATTTTAATAAAGTATTCATTCAGATCAAATTAGTTGTTTATTTTTGGGGATAAACTTTCCATCATGAATATAACACTATAACTTGTTGTTGTAGGGCGGAACACTAACAAATATGGATTGAAGCAGATCATTTTGGTAGATATAAAAATGTTTTGGATTTTGGGAGGAATTAAATACTACTTTCTGGATTTATTGTAAATGTTTGGATCATACAAGTCAAAAACAATCCTATGCAGCCACCACTTATTCAAATTGTATAATAATACAATACAAGTGTATTGTAAACATTATGAATGAAGCTATACTACAGCTATAATATTTGTTACAACCCAACTAAACTGTGAAGTTCTTTGTTGGCCCCATCAACTGAAGTGAAGAGTCTTACCCCACCAGTGGCGACAGGAAGTGGGCTAGCAGTGTAGAGGCTTCTCTTCCCATCGTAAACTGGCAGACAGTCGCCAAAGATGGTCACCTTGAAATGCTGAACCATGGAGTCCACCACCTCCCTGAAAAAGACCCCGGGGAAGACACACATCTCCAATCAACATCAAGTATGAATTTAATCTTACACAGCTCAAAGACATTTCAGGGGTAAATAAAGTGCTATAGTTTGTCCTAGTGTGCAGTCTGAAGCTCTTCCTGTTACCTGTTGACCCGGCGAGGACACTTATCTGGCTTGATGTCCACCTCATACAGATAGACGTCAATCTTGGGGATATCCACCTGGAAGCAGTTAGCCAGAAGCTTGATGGGCTTGCCGAGAGTGCCATAGCAAGGTCGCCGTGGCAATGCAAAAAGTGCTTGGGCTTCAGCGGGTGCTCCAACGTCTCCTATAACGGCACATGCCAAAATAAGGTTAAAAATGTATATCGCATTCTGGCTGTCTTGTATATTATCAACCTAGATATTTCAAAAATGATCACCATTTTTTACGATTGCTATACCCAGATCAGTAATCATGAACGAGATCTCCCCTTTCAGACGAGCTCAGAGAGGAAGGAAGTGGTAAATATGGAGGAAAGAGCAGACGCTGGGTGCTGGGACTAAAGATGGGCAGGGACCTCAAAGATTGCCTCATGTCAAACTGACAAAACTGAAACAAACAGAGCGGCGCCGTTTCCCCCGTCATTCTGATAAAGTACATGTCAAAAGGTTACGGAGTTACGTGGCATTTCAAATAAAAAGAGCTCAGCGATCACTGAATTCTTCTGAGTGACATGGCCTGTGCCAGACTGGAGGAGGAGTGGGCTGTGTGTTAAACACACAAACATTTTCAGAAATGCCAAAGTGGAAAGTACAGTCGGTGAAGAGAAAATCACACAACCACACTATTTCCATAGATGTGACTCAGAGGATCCACACACACACACATGTACATGACAGAGTATCTGCTTCCGAGTATAGCAGGAGGTGTTTAACTTGTAATGAAAGTACAAAAGTGTGACTGAAAAATAAATCCTGATGAATGAAGCCGTGAAATGAGTGGTACAGAGCAGCAGTCAGGCCCCGGGGCTGACCCTGACCCGGCCATGACCAAGCATCTCTCACAGACACTTCTCTTTCTGCTGATGCATCCCCAGGTCGCTTCCTCCCCTGTGCCGTTCCCATGGCGATGTCGCCCGTGTTGCTACAGTTTCTCCATGGCAACTAAAGACATGGAAGAGGCAAACGGGAGCACAACAGATTTGTCTGATCTTCTTGGAGCTCCAGTCACCAAGGCTGTGTCTAGAATCACTCACTTCAAAGGAATTCTATATGGATGACCATAAAGTAAGCTGATGAGCAACATAAAGAAAACACCTTTTTGACACTACTTTGGGGATTTTTGTGTACTACTAATTACGTCATTGTTGATGCATCATGTAAATCTTCAAGATCTACAGCTGCTAGTCTATCCATATAGATATACAGACTAGGGATGGGAACTTGAAAGCAAATGTATATTCGAATATTCGACCCCCCAAAAAATTGTTAACCGGTTAACCAAAATGTACATATCCTATAAAAAACAAAATTGGGTAAAAAAAAAAATTCTTTCAATAGATTTTGGAAAAAGATAAATACATACAAATAAGTAAAGAAACCAAGTCGAATTTGTCAAATGTATTGAACTGGTGATGACAGTTTGACAGCTATAGGCCTACAGCTTTCATGTGGGGAGGCGATTCACAATCAGGCCAGCTGTGGAGAAGACCCTCTTAGCTGGAACGGAGGTTGCGGGTATAGCAAGGTATAGTATGTGTATATATAAGTTTAATTTGGCCTCGTTTGGACTCTACACCCCACTCACTAACCTCGTCAAAATATTTCCACACATTACTCCTTTTTGTCTGTTTTGTAGGACTCTTCTTAGAGTGTAAATAATTACCGGACTATGATATATGTTGAATACCGGCAAAACTAAATCTCTCCTGTCAAAATGTTTATGTACTTTGCCGTCACACACGGTTGCCAAGCAGCGCTTATTGTTGTTTAGGCTGGCCACTCATGTGTCGCGAGTGTTGACAGGGGGCGGGGGAGCACGCTCATAAACTGTTAGCGCCGGAACCTCGCAACGGCTGCGGAGCGCATTTGCGCCGCATTTGGGCATAAGATGAGGGTTGAGTCCGCGTGATCTGCTTGTAGGGAGGGGCAGCAGCCATATCATTAGCTAGAATTAGCTAGATCTGATGGATTTGGACATAAAGGCGAGTGAAGTATAACCGGGCGCGCGCGCGCGCGAGAGAGAGAGAGAGATCAGCACCTGCAGCTCTGCCCGCTGTGAGGGACCGGTGAGCGGAGTAAAACACACCTTTAGACCTAACACACTTAGCTATGGCACTGTCGTATACATTGAATTATTCAATTTGATAATATGTAATCAACTTAGGCATCCCTCCCAAAAAAAAAAAAAATATATATATACACACCGTAATTTTCGGACTATAAGGCGCACCTGAATATAAGCCGCAGCAGCTAAATTGAATGATGTGTACATATATAAGCCGCACTGGACTATAAGCCGCAGGTGTTTTAATGTTTAATTACCATATGTAAGGGTTTGTGCACAGAGGGTATTGTCGGGAAAGAGATGGCTGTTTGAGGAAGCTCCCATTTATTAACATTTCAACAAACAAGTTGCATATTTGCATAACGTATTCAAGTGTTACCATTTAGTGCAATAGTAGCTACAGAACATGTACTGTGCTGTGTAAACTGTACTGTGTCACATAGCGTTTCAGACACACAAACTTTTCAACTTTCAAACTTAAACGGTGCGCTCCCAGCGCACGTACCGGCAGTGATCTACATCAGTGGTTTTGAACCAGTGGTACGGGGACAAACTGTCTCGCTCTCGTAATGTCTGTCTGTCTTGCTCTTGTTCTGTCTCTCGTACCACTCTCGGTTCCACTTTTACTTTTGCGCGCTACCTGTCTCACTCTTTTCCGGCCTCCAGCTTTTCCTGCTGGAGCCCGCCGCTTAAAGGTGGGGGGCGCGGACCGGCCATAGAGCCCATAGAGTTAAAGGTGGTGGACTGTAACCTGTAAAATTCATAGATTTAGGAGGTCCCCTAGTGACCGTTAGCTGTAAAAATCCATAGATTAGCCGCACCGTTATATAAGCCGCAGGGTCGAAAAATGGGAAAAAACGTCCGAATATTATGGAATATATATATATATACATATTAATAACTAATATTCGAATATCCGAATAATTATTCGAATACCTGAATAATTCCGAATATTCGATTAATCATTCCCATCCCTAATACAGACATGTATTTCTGTGATAAAAGCATAATTTCTCTCAAATTAATAAAACAATGTGGTTGTTTTTGTTGTAGGTTGCTCTGCTTACATTATAGACGTATTGTTTTACATCACGTTTCCTTCATGATGTATATAATGTTTGCTTAGTCACCATCCG
Source organism: Notothenia rossii (assembly GCF_949606895.1). NCBI lineage: Eukaryota > Metazoa > Chordata > Actinopteri > Perciformes > Nototheniidae > Notothenia > Notothenia rossii. Next base: position 26,862,267 of record NC_136908.1, read on the forward strand.
TTGTACACTAATGTTCATGATTCTGGGACACCGAGTAGACTATAAAGGGTATTATAATGTATCATAATTCTCACTATACATTCTGACAGCACTCCAATATGGCCAACTTTTTGTATATTGGGTTATATGCGAATAGTGAATGATTTGGGGCAGCCAGAAAACTTAATGAAATGTAACTTTTTAAACTTTATTTTAACTATCCGTTTCTTATTTTCATGTCATTCTAATGCTTTCAGTTTTTTTTGGTTATTTTATTAACAGGTATTTTTCAATATTGTATATTTAATACTTGTTATCAACCCATGTTTACTATATCTGCCCTCAAGAAGATCCCGTTAGTTCTGAACCGGTTTGTGTGTAATGACTTAAAAAAGCAAGGAGAATGGACTCGCTATGAGCCTCTATTTTGTCAAACTGCCTGTAGAACGATTTTGTTTCAATTGTAACTTAAGTTTTATGAAAAACTAAAGAAAGGTGTTTCAATCATCAATAACACACAATTCCAACTTAGATTTTCTTTCGAGGACATGTAGAAAACATCCTCAACTAAGACCAGTGTTTCCCCTATATACAAATAGTGGCGGCGCAGCGCCACTGCTGAAATATGCGCGCCGCTGCTAGGGGGCGCCAACCAGGTATTGTTTGTTATGTGGATTTCTAGTATTTGTGTTACTGTTAAAATCTTGAGACATTGCCACTGTATGTACTAGGCAGGGCCGATTTTTGGCATAGGCGACATAGGCGGTCGAATACGGCGCCAGATCTGGGGGGCGCTGCGCTGGTAGCTCTGGGAGGGGAAAATACCTTTTTGACCGTTGGTGCTCATCCTAATTTTCGGCCTTGATGTAACAACATTCATAATTAAGTAAATGTGACACCCTTTTCACCCCGGTTACACTTTTCATTTGCCCTGTACGGTGGGCGCTGTAGGTGATGAAAGTGGGGGATGTTGGCTTATTATTATTATAAGGATAAATAAAAACAGGTATGAAATCATTCCAATGCATTCTATAGGACAGTAAACCAAAAATATCGTTTAAATTTGGAGAAATTAAAAAATATGCATGAATAAATAAATGTTAACTAGGTAAAATAAGATATGAATGAACAACAAAAATAAAATAAGTTACATTTATTTGTTATTGGCTATGGTAGGTTATTGGTTATATTCATATACTTATTTGATTATTAAAATGTAAACCAATCTTTTTCATATGGGTGTTTTAGAGTTGTACCCCCAAGATCAGGGGCCGTATTCACAAAGCATTTTATCTTACCGCTAGGAGTGCTCCTAACTCGCGCTAAAACATTTTACGTAGGAGTTTTTTCTTAAAAGTTATTCACAAAGCCGCTGAGACCTACTCATACTAAGGATAAATCACTAAGAGTGAACTAAGAGTGACGCGCCGTTGCTATGGATTACGTCAATTCTCGTGCATGAGTTTAGAAGCGGTCAGTACGGTGATTGGTTGTTCAGAGCAGGCGGTCTCGGTGAAACTCATCCGCAACATCCCACAAACGAGCCCACTAAATCACCGAAAAACAAGGAAATAGCCTAGGCTAGAAATGTATTCCTATCAAATAGTTATGGACGGTGCAGTTAGCAGAATACACGCATGATGACAAGTTTGTGCAGACCACGATAATGACGTTGTATATGCACGTTAAAGAGAGAGAGCAAACAATAAAAATACGTAAATCGCATTAAATCAAGGAGGCAATTAAAAGCACCCTGCAAACTATTATCCAATGAGCATATTTCTAGCACTTAAACACTTTCAATAACAGCCCATACCGCCGTTCAAGTCCCCCTATCATGATGAATGAAAACAATCTGCGTGTTGATGGAATGTACTTTCTTTCTATTGACGAACACGTCTTCATCTTTTGATGGCGCAATTATTTTTATGTGCGTCCCGTCAATAGCACCGACCACACCGGGCATACCTGCAATTGCCATGAAGTTGGCTTTGATCCTGTGTAGTTGTTGATTGTCCAAAGGAAATCGGATAAACTGTTGGATGATATGTGGTCTAGAGAGCGCGTTGATGGTTTGGTTTATGGCACGGCTGACTGATGGTTGTGATATTCCTAAATCGGCGGCATTGCAAAGTTGCATTTTCCCTGTTGCTAAATATCGTAGTGTTGCCAAATATTTTATTTCCGGACTAATCGGGTTATTCCTGTTAGTCGGGGATGTTAATGCATCCCGCACTAATTCCACAACAAGTGTGATACCCTCACGATTTAGTCTATATCTCTTGATCAATTCACAGTCTTCCATTGTCTCCAAAACCTTTCGTCTCGCAGCCATTTTCAGATTCTTTGTGAATAGGTCTTACTGAGTTAGGAGTCCTCTCGAGGACTTTTAAGCTCTCCTAAACTTAGGTGCTACTTTTAGGCCTAAAATACTTTGTGAATTGCTCTTAGTGAATAAAATTAGGAGTCCTAAATGTAAGACTGACACGCCCATTATGTTTAGGAGTTTCTCCTAAATTCGCCAGTTAGGAGCTACTTTTAGCCCTAAGATCCTTTGTGAATACGGCCCCAGGTCTCTAGTAATTGTGTGCTGAAAGTGCAGCAGATTGAAGCATTTTAAAATGTTCAAAAAAATCTAGAGGATGTGACGTCCACCCCCCAATTGAACCATATTCATACTAGGGATGTGTATCTCCATCACTGAGGCCGATTTGATGCGCATCTCGATACGTTGTCATGATACGATACATTAATATATTTTTAAACACCAGGGATGCGATATGATACGATTCACCCCTGTTGCGATACAGTTCGATATGATTTGATTCAACATTATGCTATACGATGCGATTTAACAAGATGCAAAATAATGATACTTCAATATGGTACAACAGAAGATTTTTGTTTTATTCCTTAAATTCAGCAAATCATAAATTAACAAAAAAGTGCTTTACATATTTGGTTCTCTCTGCTAGTACTGCGCATCCCATTATGCTGTTTATTTTTTACCTTAAAAAACTCTCCAGAGTACAGTACAATTGTATAACACCTCACAGTTAAACAATTTTAGGATGCATTGCCTATGATTAACAATGTGCAAATAACAACTACCATAGTGTAATGCCCATACAGCTGCCAACCTGATGTGCTTAACACTCATTCAGGCTAACTCACCAGTGAGCAGAAAGCAGTGGTTTCTATATGAACAATAAAGAATACAAATAACCTTTCACAAACAGCTCTATCATAACTGCTTACAGTAAGGAAGACATTTAAACCATTATTGGCAGTCACAGGCTGCTGTAAACTAAACACCTCTCTCTCTGACAGAACACCTCACTGAGTGATTGCACTCATATGTCCAACTTTCAGGTTTCTCTTTTCAGCCGCAGACCCCATGTCGCGTCTTTATGTGCGTCGCTAAGTTCCTCGTACTAATAAAGCGGCACGGCATCGTTTACAATTTGCGAGCGATTTTTCAAGTTGACCGTCTTTCTTGAAAAATCCGAAGTGTTGCCAAACGTTTGATTTGTAGGTATTTTTCGGTGCGCTGTGTTTCTCTTTCTCCTCGACTTCCGTGTGTGTTGATAACTGAGCCTCTCGGCCTCCGTAGTGCGAAGCAATGATCAGAAATCGTCTCTGCAGAGTGCTGACAGGATGAGGGGATATTATTTGAATTAATCGTTTTTTTACCGGTGCAAAGACGCTACTCAATCGATGCATCGCGAGTTCAACCCAAACTGTAGACGATGTGCACCCTTTCAACCGGTGCACTCTCATCTTGAACGTTTATGCCGGTGCACCGATGCGAATCGGTGAATCTTAACATCCCTAGTTCATACAATACTGAATACATTTGAAGCCATTTTGACGTATATTACCTATGTCAATACGTTTCTGTAGTGTATTTGTCTTTTGTAGAGATTTTCCTTTATTCTTTATATATAAAATCTCGCCTAAGGCCGCAAATTGACTAGAACCGGCCCTGGTACTAGGCCTCAAGAGCCTTTATTGTGCTGGCAGACACATAGAAACAAATTGGCGGGGCGCACTTTGCACGTGTACACACTAAAAAATTCCACGCGGCCCACGCTCACGTTACCACAGTTTACCACGGAGCCTCAGTTTTGCCGCTGCGAGGCTCTGGTGCTCGCAGCTCACGCGCGTGCTCCACTAAAACCCCCCCCCCGCTCAGCGCGTCCAAATCGCGCACGTTCCGTGTTGTCCTGTAGCAGGCACCTTCGATGTCGGGGAAACGATCTTCAATACTCCGAAAATAATAGCACCAGACTCCTTTGCCCCTCCAACAGCGGGATGTCCTTGTCCTTTTTCCTCATTTCAAGCGATAAAAACTCTCGATCTTCTCTCGAATTATTAATATTTTTTGGACGTCATCGGCTCACGTTCAGGGCGTCCCGAGCTGAATAAGGGCATCAAATGACGGCAAGACGGCTCCCTGGTGGAAACGCTGCTCCGATCGATCGGTCACCGATCGAGATCGGCCGATACTCACTCTCTACCGATTGATCGGTGTTCTCTAAACATGCCGATCGCGAGAGCCGATCGCATGACGTAAAATACATGACACTTTTCTCGCGGCAAAACAAGCTCGCCAAAATGGCTTCACCGGTCTGGCATTATTTTAAGGAGTCCGAAAAAGACAGTAAAATAGCGGTATGCAACGTGTGTGTGAAACAGAAATCCTGCAGCTCCGCCCGCCGGACCGGTGAGCGGAGCGAAACAGACAAGAGTTAGACCTAACACACTTAGCTACTTTATCTACCTCTGGAACAAGCTAAACTAGTTATACATATATTTATTCTTCACTGTCAGGCAGTGTTGGGACGCGTTACAAAGTAACACGTTACTGTAACGCTACTACTTTTTGCAGTAACTAATAGCGTTACTAGTTACCTATTCCCATTAAGTAACGCCGTTATAGTTACTGTGATTTAAATGGGTGCGTTACTGCGTTACATTATGTGATGGAACTGAACCGAATCTCCCTGCGGATGTAACTTACAGGCGAATACAGCGATGTCCTCTCACAGTACCATGGAAAAGTGAAAGTAACCAGAGAGGAGTGATGATTGGTTAACACGGGGTAATATTTCAGGGTAAGCCAATAAGAGACAGAGTTGGGCGGGTCTTGCCTTATCGGGAAAATACACACACACGAACACTTGCTAATGCTAACACACACACACACACACACGGCAACGCTCATCACCAGCACACACACACACACACACACAATGCCAGATGCAAGTATCAGCGAGAGCAGCAGCGAATTTGCAACTTGGAAATATAACCACTATTTTCAATTTCTGGCGATAAAGGACGCAAAAAATATTACGGTAAAATGTAAGCTGTGTGCAGGACAGAAAACATTGTCCACATCGATTAACAGCAATGCCAATCTCCTGAAGCACCTAAGTAATCCTACTATAAAACTAGTCGCCAAAGACCCCACCGTCTCAACCACCGGCAGTGACCCAGATGGAGCAACACCATCTAAACAGCCAAAAAACGATGTCACATGTCACCCAGAGTCAACTAAACAGATTGATTGCCAGGTATGTTGTCGAGGACATGCTGCCCATCGCAACGGTCGAGTCTGTTGCCTTCAGAGATAGTCAGCAAAAAACAACACAAAAACTTATATTATAATTTAGTAACTAATAAAGTAACTTGAGAGCAGTAACTATAACTATTACTAGTTACTTTTTAAAAGTAATTTGCCCAACACTGCTGTCAGGTCACTCATTACTGGATCAGTGAGCAGCATGAGATACTGACAGGCTGTCAGGAGAGGGACGGCCCGTCCACACAGCGGCATTGGAAGCTTCTTCAGACACGCCCACCTCCAAGCTTTTTCCAAAGCCGCTGTGTGGACGGACCGGGAGAGAGGGGGAGAGAGAGAGGGGGAGAGAGAGAGGGAGAGAGAGAGCGCTTCCGCTAATTTCTCCCGTGTTATTATCCAAAGTTAATGTAAACTTGAATAATGTACTTCATTTGAATGTAATAATTAAGTTGATTGTTGTTTGTGGAAGCGCCAGTGAATGAGCCCCATTAACTGAGTTTTAAACATCACTTTAAATGGAAGATTTAAAGTGATGTTTAAATCTTCCATTTAGGCCCCGCCTACTCGATCGGATCGGCGATCGGCATCGGCCGATACTGATTCCGGCAATCGGAGCATCCCTACTAAATGCAAATAAAAAGTCAGAAATTGAGCCCAATAGGGCCCCTTTAATAAAGCTAATTATGATTAACATTACTATCTTCCAGCTCCTTAGTCATGAGGATTTACAGCTTTTCTATGTTTACTCCACTATAAATGTAACATGTCTCTGGGTTTGGACAGGCTGACACTGTTTGCTAAATGTATGTTTCTCTCTGATAGCTTTGGTCTTTACTGCTCATTAGGTGAAAAACGGGTGGAGTTTGTATGGGTCAGTTTCAATCTACCTCTTTTTTCCCCTCCCAATCCACTACTGGCCTCAACAACATAAATAATACAAAAGCTGTGACTCACAATGTGTGCCCCTTGGCAACCAATCTAAATTGACTAACGTCCGTCCATCCACACTCAATTGATTTGTTATTAGGAGAGGGAGCCGTTAACTGAACATTATTCAATAGCTAGGGTAACTATAGCAGCAGCTGGTTTCAAAGCCTGCCCTTCAAAAAAAGATGAACACACACCCACAAACACACAACTGAAAGTGAGTCAGCTCCCCTCAGGCTTCACGCACACCTGACGGGATCACCACCTGCCTCTGACAGCTAGGCAGAGAATGACGTAGAGACGATACAGAAAAGCCTGCGGGACTGGTTTGGGGGAATACCTACAAATACACGTGCACACCGAGGGGCAAATATGACCGGTAAAACTCCGTTGAGTAACAATAAAGCCAATATATTATGACTGTTAGAGCTGGAGATGGGAATTTGAATGGGGTTTTCAAGCTGAGCTGCTTGTCCTCCAGTGCCCATGATGCAGCACAGTGCATAGTGAAGGAAGTATTCAGATAGTGTACTTTTACATTAAATTGCATTTAGTGTACTTGAGAAAAGTAGTAATATTACAGTGAAAAAATAGTCTGATACAAGCAAAAGGCATGGAATTAAAATATTATTTAAGTAAATGTATCAAAGTATTGTTCTTCTTTAAGTACCAGAAGTGAAAGTACTTATCATGTAGAATCATATAAATTGGATAACTGGATTATAGTTAGTGATTCTTTATGCGTTTATCATTTAAATGTTGTAAGTGCTAAATATTTCTAATTAATTACTTTGTAAACCTCAGCTTAATGTATAATACTACAACATAATTGAATGGTTAATTTAAATGTGTTATCAATAATATATTTATGAAAATCATCTAGTAACTAAAATTATCAAATTAGTAATAGTTTCTCTAAATTAGAATAAAATAGCATAACATGGAAATAATCTAGTACTAGTGCATCAACATTGTACTTAAGTACATGGTTTTAGTTACTTTCCACCACTTTGCAGTTTGTGGAATAATGATATGAAATATAGTCATCACTGAAATAAGACTTAAGTTACATCTGCAGTATAGAAAGTCATTAAACAGGTTCCATCTTTACCAGCTGTGGTAAACACATGCATCATTATAATCCATTACTATATATGTTTCTGAAGTGGGCCAATCTGCATAATGAGTACTATTACTTTCTGTTACTTTAAGTATTTTTTGTATACTAATTATTTTGTGCTCTTAATCGAGTAACATGTTGAAAGCAAGACTTTTACTTGTTAAAGAGTATTCCTACACTATGGTACTTCTAATTTTACTGATTTACAAGATCTGAGTACATCTACAACCTATGCTGAGATCAACTTGCCGATAACAAATGTTCAATCATGGGGGTCTAACGTGTGTCTAGCCTGCACACTGTCTGCAAATAACTCAAGTGCAGCACCTGAACACCAAATTAAGCATGGCGGTTAGTCGGGGGATCCCACCTGTTGTTCCGATTTCCATTCATGAGGTCTCTGTCCGGATGTCCCGGCGCCCAGTGATAACTTCTCCCCGCACAGGTTAGGACTCGGCTACCCGCTGGCCGACACGCCGCACTCCGGCTCCGCGGTTCCCTGCTCCCCAGGCTTCGGTCTCTGCTGAGTGTAAGCGGGCCGCTTGAGGGGTCCCCTCGGCTGGAAGTGTTCTTCCCCACCGAACTGCCTTACCGAAACTGACAGCTCAAAGTAGTACAAAATGTACCCTAATCCTTCTTTGGAAGTTCTTTATGTTGTATCTGAAAGAAAAACGACGTCATGTTTAGAGTTGGAATTGTTTGTGACAGTTTTGTTCGGAGTTGGTTAAATGTAACTGACGGTGGTTAAGCTAACAGCGACAGTTAGCTTTAGCCGACGACAACTAGCAACTGACTGGCAATTCGACACACAGCACCGGTATGAATATTTACCCTGTCACCGGCTGAATCCGTCGTCCCGGTTGGTAAAATTGAATATCCTGGAGTTGTTCTTCTTTATCAAACAGATATAAGGGGTTCACTGCCCCGGCGTCCTCCTCGGTATTGGCGAGTACCCGGTCTGAAATCTGCACTTACACCGCCCTCTTGCTCACTAATGTAAAGCTAGCGAGAATATGAAATCACGGCATCCGGAATACCCTGTCAAAATAAAAGCACAAGTCTGTCCTATTGAATTTTCATGATCTTTGAAAGTCAAGAAAATAAACCAAAACATTAATAAAAACAAGAAGAGAAGAGTATGCTCAGAAGAAAAAAAATGTGTATAACATAGAAATAAAAATAGGCAGGCATAAGAGCATTAAAACATGTTGAAGATAATAATCAAAAGGAGAGTTGACATCCCTTTGGTAAGTAATCCCATAGTTTTGGTGCATAATTAAAAAGAAAAGTTGAGCTGCTGACAAAGAATAAGTGATGTTGGGCCTTGTCAAAGCCTTGTAAATATGTGAAATATCCACTCATTTTAGGTACTTCCATTATAAACTGGCCTACTTCATGCTTCTACTCGCCTCAACTTTGAATGTTTATGTTTGTTTTTTATTCAATCACATTTTTCTTATTAAGATTTTACATAAAAAATATATCGTAAACTTGTAAACATATTTAAAACAAACTAAATGCATGTATTATTGAAATGAGGCTATGTTTATTTGAATGTCAACCCTCCTTAACAGTAATTATTCCTTCTTATTTAATTATTTTAGAGTCCTTAAAAATGTAATTAATATATACATATTTGATGTCATCCAATTCTATACCACTTGATAAATCAAACTAATCATTTGCATTTCAATCTGTTAGTACACTAAAAATAATATACAAAAGTACATATTGATATACACATGTTTGAAAGGTCCATTCTGCACAAAATCCTGATTTACAGATAGTACTTCTGAAAATGCCTTTATTTTGAAGACCTGAATACATTTGTCCATGCAGGGATTTTACTAGTGTAGGCTATTTGTATTGCTACGTTCGCTAAGTATTTTGTATTGCTTCAAAAGTAAATGCAGATCAATACTATCAATTTATCAGGGAAGGTTGTGGTATTTTCGGTATTTGCCTGTTTAATTGTGTCTAACTTGACCATGCTGTTGCTACCTCCTCTACCTCCGAGGGAAATCCGTCAGGAAATACCAACTATAGAAAACAACGTCACTTCCGGGAAACTTTTTCTCATCTATTTACGTCATGAATGATGTTAAATAACTGCGTGTATTTGTTGTTGTATCCTGTCCTATCGATATATGTTATATAAGATGTATCTTATTACAAATTATGAAATTATTAATTAATAGCTCAGTGAAAGCCTACTGATAATGATGGACATACACACTCCATACTGTAGATGTCTCCAGAATACACACTAAACTTTATACAACAGCTCCATAGAAGTACCATAGAAGAAAATAACCAGGAAGTGATAGCATTTAGATTTAGCATGAAGAATTAGCACAGCTTTCCTGGGAGAAGTTGATGGAGCTGCCTGCAACAAACAGGTCTGATTACCATTGTTATACTCAGAGGTGGGAGAAGTACTCTCAGATCTTGTTCTTAAGTAAAAGTAGAAGTATTCTTGTGTAGGAATACTCTGTTACAAGTAATAGTCTTGCAATCAAAATGTTACTCAAATAAAAGTACAAAAGTATTAGCATCAAAATATACTTAAAGTAGCCTACCAACAGTAAAAGTACTCATTCATTGTGCAGATTGGTCCTTTTCAGAATAATATATATGATGTGTTTTATAATGATTGATAATTAAAGTGTTCTCAAAGCTGGTAAAGGTGCAGCTAGTTTGAATGACTTTGTATACTGCAGGGTAGCTTGTGAATTTACTCCAGGTGGAACTAAAGTCTGATTCAAGAGTTATAATATCACACGTCATTATCAACATCTGCATAGTAACTACACGTATTCAATACATGTAGTAAGTTAAAGTACACACTTTACCTCTGAATTGTAGTGGGGCAGAAGTACAACGTACAACAAGATGGAAATACTCAAGTATCTCTATAGGCTACTCTACTTAAGTACAGTACTTGAGTAAATGTAATTAGTTACATCCCACCTCTGCTTATAGTTACCATAATAAGCAGTATTTTGTTGGTGGTGCGGCAACAATATTACGTGTTTTTCCCCTTTTCAACATAAAATAACTCCCAGCAGATGTGACTCGTGAGTGACTGTTGGATGTTGCTCTTGTGTTGCAGTAGAATGGAAAAGGTGATCAGCTGCTTCATGAAGAGGCCAGACGCTGTGGCACGGCTCATCTGTTTCCCCTGGGCGGGTGGAGGCTCCATACACTACGCCCGCTGGGGGAACGTCCTCCACAGCTCCATAGAAGGTACCCTGCTGGCTGAACTTTGCCCTGCTTATCTCTACTGTTTGCACTATATTCACGACTAATCAGATGCTTGTTGATGTTGGCAGTGTAGTCTTTAATGTACAGTCAAATATAATTGGTTAAACAAAAGGTAATGTAAAAAAAGGGAATGGGACTTGAACTTTAAAAGGATATCCTTGTACTGTGATAACACATTGTACTTTTTACTGAACAGTGCTTCGTACAAGGCATACAGTTTCTTTAATTATTATTATTGATATATTTGTTTATATTATTATAATTTTTAACCTCAGAAAACACATTGATGGAGAACACTCTTTTTTTTAATGGTGTCTTGGTATATACAACCAATAAAGACACAGCTAAAAGGAAAAAGCAATATAAGAAGAATACATGGATATATTTTTGTAATAAAAAAGAAAAGAAAATTAGAAAGCAATGAAAGTTATCAGTAGGTTGAGCAAAAAAGCAATGCAACTGTCTCAGCAGTATTAATGAGACCATTCTAAGTCTTTTTGATGTTTATTCCAAGTATACAGTATTGGGCCCAGTAACAAAAAGTACATATTCCTACATGTTTGCACCATGTAGGAGCCATATGTTAAAATGTATATTTGAATATTATAAACCTTTGTTATTAGTGCTATCATATCATTTATTTGAACCAGCCGTGTGAAATTGACGGCATAGACGACCGCAGCTGTACGTGATTACGAGACGTTATAGCCAACGGCAGCTGCTGGTGATTGGGGTGTGAGAAGGAGAAAGAAGCACCGAGCAACATAGTTTTTTGAACTGAGAGAATATGTATTTGTATTTGATGCTTTTTTGTGTAAGTAAAAAACAAACTATCCTGAGACGTATTTTGTCCGAGTCAAGTTTATTTGCTATCTGTTAGCCGAATTTTGGATTACTGGAATTACATTTGTCAAAAAACTACGCTCTGGAGAAGCCGAGCTATGAAGGAGGGATTCCAGTGACAGCGTCGCATGACGATAAAGGTGAAGATAAAGACTGCTCTTCCACACACGGAGATGGGCACATTAAGTGGGACATCCGAGGAACAAAGACGGTGAAGTGGCCTGTTGTTATGTTAATGTTTGAAGACGGATGGGAGATCGCTACTCTCCGACAGAAGAGGCAGTCTGAATGGATCAGCTGATTTCAACTACCAGCTGATTACCTTTTTCTTTTCGTTTGTAAAATACATTTAACTAAGTTGTTCTTTAAGAAAGACAGTGCAACAAAGACATTTTCTATAAAAACGAAGCGTTTATTGTTGGACACCTTTAATTGAGTTTAAGCACTGAAGTAAGTTTAATTTGAAAGAGCCATGGAAGAACTAACCGAGAGGAGCCACAAGAGGGAGCCAAAGCCCACGGAAAAGGCCAAAGAGGAGAGGCTCCACAGGCTAAATGGATTAAGGAGAGCGAAGGTGGGCCAGCTCACCAAGAAGGTTAATGAGCTGAAACGTCTTAAAGAAAATGATAGCAATGTGGATAAAGTGGAAGAAGAAATTCTGAATGATTTTGCTAAATTATATGGAGAGCTTAATGACATTAACAAGGAGTACGTAACTCTCTTACCTGAAGAGGAGGCGTCTGAAGACCAGCAACACTGGTTTAATCCCAAGTCAGCAAACATTGAACAGTTTGTACGCATAACTGAAAAATGGATTAAAGGAGTACGCGAAGGCACAAAAGAGGACCGTGAAGAGGAAGCCTGCTCGTCTGAAGTAGATGATATCAGGCCTGAAGACAGCGCCTCCAGAGCCAGTAACCATACAGTGGCTTCGTCTACCGTTTCTTCTGCGCGCAGGAGGGCGGAGGCTGAAAAGGCAGTACTACTAGCTCGAGCAGCATCCTTAAAGAAGAAGCGGGCTCTTGAGGAAGAAGAAGCCTCTCTAATACAGCAGCAAGCAAAGCAGCTCCAGCAGCTCAAAGAGAACAATTAGAGTTGGAGGCAGCTGTAGCTGAATGTGATGCAAAGTTAAAGGTGCTTGACGGGTATGAAGACCAGCAGGATGGTATGAGCAGCTACCTCAAATGCAGCCAACATCATGGCAAGTCAGAGACATCTGGCACCGGATTCAGAACTGCTTCAAAACAAGCTAAATATGGTGAGAAACTTGCCTCAGCACACCTACTAAAAGGAACTGTCAAACCACGCCCAACAGAGTCAAGCATGTGGATGGACACGCAGGATGGAGCTTCTGATGCAGCACACGGACCGGGCCCCAGAGAAGGCCACTGTAGAGGGGAGGAGAGTAACAGCTACGATGTGATGCAGCGTCAAAGTCAGATTACTGAGATGCTAGTAAGGCAGCATAACCTGTCTTATCTTCCTAAACGAGACTTGCCTGTGTTCAAGGGAGACTCGCTCACCTACAAATCCTTTATAAGAGCCTTCAACCATGTCATCGACAGCAAGGCAGAGAGCAGCAGCGATAAAGTGTACTACTTGGAACAGTTCACCGGAGGGGAACCTCAAGAGCTTGTCCGCAGTTGTGAGCACATGGCGCCACAGAGAGGCTACAAGGAAGCCAGGGCTCTACTCCAGAAACATTATGGTGATTAACTTAAAATTGCTACCGCCTATACGGATAAAGCTCTAAAGTGGCCACAGATCAGATCTGAAGACGGAAAAGCTCTGATTACCTATGCCCTTTTCCTGATTACGTGCCGTAATGCCATGGAGGACATAGAGTATATGGACGAAATGAACAACCCAACTAACATTAGAGTCGTCGCCTCAAAGCTCCCATACAAAGTGAAAGAAAGATGGAAGAGTGCTGCTTTCGAGGTTTAAGAGAAAAAGGGACGAAGAGCAAGGTTTACAGACCTAGTGACCTATATATACAGACAATCACACATAGCTAACGACCCCCTCTTTGGAAGCATGCATGATACCAGGACAAATACGGAGGGAAAAGTCAAAGCTATGGCCACGGACTCTAAAGCTTGGAAGTCAGGCTGGCAAAGGGGAAGCAGTTTTGCCACAGCTGTCGCTCCAATGAGTGAAGAGAAAACTCCGCCCTCAAACTTAAAGTACAGCCCCTCAGCCGCAAAGCCTGTCAATGCTTTTCAAAAACCCTTTTTGTTCTGCCATAGAGACAACACACTCGATTCCTGCAGAATCATCAAAGAGCAACAACCGAAAGACAGGATTGAGTTTCTGAAAGCTAAAGGCCTCTGTTTTGGATGTCTTACACAGGGACACCTTAGCAGAAACTGCAATAAATGGATGACCTGTCAAGTCTGCTCCCTAAGACACCCAGGAATATTGCATGTTGAGAAGGACAGTGCTACATTTAGAAAGCCAGATGAGAACATCTCAAATGGTCTCGTGTCACTGACGCAGGAAACATGTGGATACACCGGGGCCGGAGAATGTGTACTGGCTATAGTACCGGTTAAAGTAAAGTCCAGTAAAAGTAAGAAGGTTGTGGAGACGTACGCCTTCATGGAAACAGGAAGTATGGTGACTTTCTGCACTGACTCACTGAAGACACAGCTGAACGTTCGAGGCAAGGAAACTACGATCCTACTCCGAACTATGGGTCAGGAGAAGCCTGTCGTCTGAAAGTTGAGTTTTATCCAAAGTGAGAACTGGATACAAGGCCCACGTTTCCTGTGGAGAAATAAAAGTGAGTGGCCAGAAAGACCAGATCTGTCAAGCCATGTTCTGGAAGATGACGATGAGGTAAAGAAGGCACCTGCAGTCTGTCTTACAATAATAGACGAAGGAGTTGCCACAGTGAGCAAGCTCATTGATCATTATTCAAAATGGTGTAAGCTGAAGAGAGCAGTGGGATGGTTTCTCCGGATTAAAGATCTGTTGCTGCAACTCAGTGGAAAAAGGAAAGAGTTCCAAGCCGCCTGTATTAAGTCAGAAGACAACCCTGCAAATCAAGAAACCTTTCTTAATCAGCAGATGAAGAAATACAGAGCCACACTGAACAAGAATCTGCTCACCGTGGAACATTTGGAGTTAGCCGAAAAAGCGCTTGTTCGCTTCAGCCAAAGGCAGGCATATCCGGAGGAGATCAAAGCTTTGGAGAAAGGACAGACACATGTCAAGACGAGAAGTCCACTCAGCAGATTGGATCCTGTTCTGGAAGACGGCGTACTTAGAGTAGGTGGACGGCTAAACAACTCTGCTATGCCAGAGGAGGCTAAGCGCCCCCTCATCCTCTCTAAGAACCAACGTGTCGCTACTCTCCTTTTGCAACACATCCACAGAGAAGTTGGACATGGAGGCAGGAATCATACACTCTCAAAGTTAAGGCAGAAGTACTGGATTCCAAAGGCTAATGCAGCAGTAAGATGGATCATAACTGATTGTACAGTGTGCAGGAGACTACATGCCAAGGCTGGTCAGCAGAAAATGGCCGACCTGCCCAAAGATCGTGTATTGCCAGATGAACCCCCCTTTACCAACGTCGGAGTAAACTACTTCGGACCCTTTGAAATTAAGCGGGGACGCAGCTTGGTGAAACGGTATGGCGTGATCTTCACTTGTCTGGCAATCAGAGCAGTGCATATCGAGGTGGCTTACTCCCTTGATACCGATTCTTACATCAATGCTCTGCGCCGCTTTATCAGCAGAAGAGGACAGGTGGCGGTGATACGATCTGATAACGGCACCAATTTTGTTGGAGCAGAAAGAGAGCTACGTGAAGCCAATGAAGAGCTGAATCGGTCCAAAATACACAATGCAATGTTACAAAAAGGAGTCAAGTGGATCTTCAATCCCCCAGGTGCTTCCCACCACGGAGGAGTGTGGGAAAGACAAATACGCACTGTTAGGAAAATTCTTAATTCAGTGCTCAAACAGCAAGCCATGGATGATGAGGGCCTTCAGACCGTGCTATGTGAGGTGGAGTCCATTATCAATGATCGCCCCATCACAAAGATTTCTGATGACCCCAATGACCTTGAGGCACTCACACCAAACCACTTGTTACTCAAGTCTAAATCAAGTGTGCCCCCAGGGGTGTTCAGGAAGGAGGATGAGTATTCACGACGCAGATGGAAACAATCACAATATCTGGCTGACCTGTTCTGGTCAAGATGGACACGGGAATACCTACCTCTCCTACAAGGGCACCAGAAGTGGACCACACCAAGGAGAAACTTCCAGCCAGGAAACATCATCTTAATTGTGGACCACTCAGCCCCTCGTAATTCGTGGGTGATGGGAAGAGTCCTTAAGACCATGTCAGACGCCAAAGGCGCTGTACGCAGCGTCAGTGTGAAGACCAAGACCAGTGTCTTAGTGAGACCGATCACGAAGCTCTGTCTGCTTCTCGAAGCAGTGTGATATAATTTATTTGAACCAGCCGGGTGAAATTGATGGCATAGACGACCGCAGCTGTACGTGATTACGAGACGTTCTAGCCAACGGCAGCTGCTGGTGATTGGGGTGTGAGAAGGAGAAAGAAGCACCGAGCAACATCGTTTTTTGAACTGAGAGAATATGTGTTTGTATTTGATACTTTTTTGTGTAAGTAAAAAACAAACTATCCTGAGACGTATTTTGTCCGAGTCAAGCTTATTTGCTATCTGTGAGCCGAATTTTGGATTACTGGAATTACACACCAGATAGGATGGAGGGTTTTAAAAAAAGCTTCATAAATAAATAAGAACAAATGCAGAACCCTCCAATGAAATGTTCGAACTATTTGTTTTATCACCCTCAGTGTTGTCTGTCAGACTTCCCGGCAGAGAGAGCCGATCCAGAGAGCTGTTCCATCAGAGCCTGCAGCAGGTTGTGGACGAGGTCGTTGCTGCGCTGGTACCGCTGCTGAGAGAGAAGCCCTTCGCTCTGTTTGGACACAGGTATGTCACCAATACAGGATTTATAAGTTATATCACAACTTGTTTTCTCTTAACATTGTCACTATCCTGATCTGTTTTCAGTTTTGGTGCCTTCACCAGTTTTGCTGTGGCAGAAGCTTTGAAGAGAGTGCATAACCTGGAACCTGTGCACATCTTCCTGTCTGGTGCCTCTGCACCTTACGTAAGTAATACATTTAAATGTATTAATCCAGGATTATCCACTTAGTATCACTAACTTTGTTAATATAAGGAGGCAAAACTTTGAAGACGCCATGAAGTCATTAAGGACAGGTGAGTAAAACTTAAAGGATATTTAGGGCCCAAACCATCTGGCTCTTAGGATATTATATATATATATATATATATATATACACACATACACATACACACACACAGTGGGGCAAAAAAGTATTTAGTCAGCCACCAATTGTGCAAGTTCTCCCACTTAAAGAGTTGAGAGAGGCCTGTAATTTTCATCCTAGGTACACTTCAGCTATGAGAGACAGAATGGGGGGAAAGAATCCAGGAACTCACATTGTAGGATTTTTAATGAATTAATTAGTAAATTCCTCGGTAAAATAAATATTTGGTCACCTACAAACAAACAAGATTTCTGGCTCTCACAGACCTGTAACTTCTTCTTTAAGAGCCTCCTCTGTCCTCCACTTGTTAACTGTATTAATGGCACCTGTTTGAACTCGTTATCAGTATAAAAGACACCTGTCCACAACCTCAAACAGTCACACTCCAAACTCCACTATGGCCAAGACCAAAGAGCTGTCAAAGGACACCAGAAACAAAATTGTAGACCTGCACCAGGCTGGGAAGACTGAATCTGCAATAGGTAAGCAGCTTGGTGTGAATAAATCAACTGTGGGAGCAATTATTAGAAAATGGAAGACATACAAGACCACTGATAATCTCCCTCGATCTGGGGCTCCACGCAATATCTCACCCCGTGGGTTCAAAATGATCACAAGAACGGTGAGCAAAAATCCCAGAACCACACGGGGGGACCTAGTCAATGACCTGCAGAGAGCTGGGACCAAAGTAACAAAGGCTACCATCAGTAACACACTACGCCGCCAGGGACTCAAATCCTGCAGTGCCAGACGTGTCCCCCTGCTTAAGCCAGTACATGACCAGGCCCGTCTGAAGTTTGCTAGAGAGCCTTAGATGATCCAGAAGAGGATTGAGAGAATGTTATATGGTCAGATGAAACCAAAATAGAACTTTTTGGTAAAAACTCAACGAGACGTGTTTGGAGGAGAAAGAATGCTGAGTTGCATCCAAAGAACACCATACCTACTGTGAAACATGGGGGTGGAAACATCATGCTTTGGGGCTGTTTATCTGCAAAGGGACCAGGACGACTGATCCTTGTAAAGGAAAGAATGAATGGGGCCATGTATCGTGAGATTTTGAGTGACAACCTCCTTCCATCAGCAAGGGCATTGAAGATGAAACGTGGCTGGGTCTTTCAGCATGACAATGATCCCAAACACACCGCCCGGGCAACGAAGGAGTGGCTTCGTAAGAAGCATTTCAAGGTCCTGGAGTGGCCTATCCAGTCTCCCGATCTCAACCCCATAGAAAATCTTTGGAGGGAGTTGAAAGTCCGTGTTGCCCAGCGACAGCCCCAAAACATCACTGCTCTAGAGGAGATCTGCATGGAGTAATGGGCCAAGATACCATCAACAGTGTGTGAAAACCTTGTGAAGACTTACAGAAAATGTTTGACCTCTGTCATTGCCAACAAAGGGTATATAACAAAATATTGAGATGAACTTTTGTTATTGACCAAAATGTTCCACCATAATTTGCAATTAAATTCTTTAAAAATCAGACAATGTGATTTTCTGGATTTTTGTTTTTCTCATTTTGTCTCTCATAGTTGAGGTATACCTAGGATGAAAATTACAGGCCTCATGTTTTTAAGTGGGAGAACTTGCACAATTGGTGGCTGACTAAATACTTTTTTCCCCCCACTGTATGTGTGTATATATATATATATATATATATATATATATATATATGTGTGTGTGTGTGTGTGTATATATGTATGTGTGTGTGTATATATATATATATATGTGTGTGTGTATATATATATATGTATGTTAGAAGATACCTTTTTGGTGTTGCTGTTGAACCATTCATATGTTGTTTTTAAGTCAGAGACGCGTATCAAAGCCCCAAAGAGAAGCGACCTATCAGATGAGGATTTCCTGCAGTGGATAATTTCGATCGGAGGAACTCCTCCTGAGCTGCTGGCCAACCCGGAGGTTCTGAAGCTCTTCCTCCCTGCGCTGAAGGCCGACCTGCATGTTGTGGAGAACTACAGGTGGGGCACATCTTTATTACTGATCTCTTCTCAACCATTCATTTTGAGGCGAGAGATTAAAGGCTAAGCACTTTTGTTCATGCTCTGAAATTCCTAGAGTTTGGGTTGACAGTTCTTTCAGTCTTCTACCCATCCATCCATCCATCTTCTCCCGCTTATCAGTGGTCGGGTCGCGGGGTTAGCAGTTCCAGCAGAGAGCCCCAAACTTTCTTTTCCAGGGGTCAGGGAAAAGAAAGAAAGTTCTTTCAGTCTAGCATCCAAAATACATATTTAAGTGTCCGTACCTCATTTGCATAATTCAACATAACTTCCTGATATTTTAAAATACTAAGGGAGTCGTACCAAACAGGGGAAGTTTCATTGTCATGTTTTAGTTAAACACATGTTACACTATTCACCTGCATTGTCTGCTAAATATATGAAATGTAGCATATCTTTAGGAGTGTTTGCACTCTGAGCCAGAAATCTCCAGTTAAAGAGCAACTTCCAGGTTAAAGACACCTGTGAATAAATGTGTAGGAAAATGATGAATACACTAGATTTTCTAAAGAATATACAGAAATATACACTAGTGACATCCGGCGGCGTTTTTGTAAGAAATGTTCACTTCCGCATTGGCAAAAGCCTCCCGCGTGTGACGTAACATGGGGGAAACAAGGGGGAGAGCGGCCGGTGTAACGTAATAATAAACATGGATCCCAATGCTAGTTTCGACACAGAAGACACGGAACAAGTTGAACATGAATATTTGAATGCATATGACGGACCACAACCTTATAATTATGAGCCTGCTAGGCGTCCAAGAGACCAGGAGCAGCCAAGGATTAGAAGAAATAACGGCCATCGGAGAGAAATTGAGCTGTGGTGTGAGGAGAACCAGTGGAGAACTGGGCAGCTATCTTGGTGAGTGACCGGCGTTAGCTACAGAATGTTAGCTAACGTCACATCAAAACATTGTGAAGTTAGCTATCATATATCAGGCTCTAACTAAAGTAGCATTGATAATATAGTAACGTTACTGGCAGGACTGTTGATACTGATCCTTAACAGAAACTAATGCGCAAGTGTCAGCCGTATCTCGCGTTACCTAATGCAACTCCACTGTGCTGTGTACCGGAGGGGAGACGCGAGATACGGCTGATACTTGACTATCTGGCGGAGAAAGGTTGTGGAGTGTCCGTTGATATGCCATTGTAAATGGCTTGATGGAAAGCAGGTGTGTAGTCGGGGAGGGTGCACAGCTGATTGCAGCAGGTGAGTGGAGGTTGAGCCGGGAGCCAGGAGTGACAGCCACCACGCCCACACAAACAACACAGACAGGGGGAAACAAACACAAAGGAGACGGCTGGAGCAGTACAGCCACCACAGTGTTACCTAATGCAACTCTGAGAGTGAGAGTGAGCGAGTGAGAGAGTGAGAGACGTAATATGCCGCGTTTGACGTATGACCTTAAAAAAAAGCCTTTTTTAAGAGCAGAGCTAAAAATTGCCCCTTTCCCTCTGAATTCCTGCCCTTATGTCTTTCTAGTTTTATTGCGATCCTATCTACGTTCTGTCGTTTTACAGAGGCCTTGTGCATACAGTTCATAACTGATTTATATAACATTTTATTTCTTAAAACAAAGGTTTTCTTTTATGGCTGTTGACGTTATCTCTCTCTGCGATATTAACAACCCCCAACCCCCTTTGAATTCTAATATGTTAAAAAAAATTAACAATTTTGGCTTCATCCAATGTTACATTTCTGTTTTCAAATGGAATGCAAATGAGAAGATAATTAATATAAGGCCAGATCCAAAGCTAATGCTCTTACTGGATGTCATCAATTGGGGAGGTTTAATCGAGATATAAGAAATACTTTTCAGAGATCAGATCCAGATGCAGAATGAATGTGTGTAATATGTGTTGTTGCTATTTCTCCTGCAGGTGCAACAAGCCAGAACATCCATTCCTCTCCTGCCCTCTCACCTGTTTTGATGGAAAGGATGACATTCCTCACGACTTACAAGGTCATTCCTCTCACATCCTGCAGAAATGCTTTATCACACACTCAATATATATATACGATATACTATACCATATTATATAAAGGAAGCAAGAACATTTCTGGATGCTCAGGGTCAGAAGAAATGGAACATTTGGTTTCAGGAATGCATTCTAGCTATAAAATGTAGCAGATTTTTTAGGTTATCTGCATCGGAATATTGAAATATTACTGATTTAATTCTCACATGTACAGAACAAGAGTCTTAAAATCACACATAAACCTATTTTATGGTCTACTTGACAAGCTTCTGTCTGACGAGCATACATTTGGGATGTGATATTTTCTGTTTATTTGTTATTTACCTTCTATTATGCCTACTCTTTATGTTTTGTTATTGTGCCTTTTAATCTGAACAGCTTCTGAAGATGCAAATTAAAGCTAGAATTTGATATGGACACTTTTGTGGTTTATAACTATGCACTATCCTTTTTGAATAGAATAAATACACTTCATCTTCATTAACAATAGCCTGCAGTGACACTAAAGCTAATATTGTTTGCATGCATATTAGACAATAAGCAAACAAATGTCATGCTGTAATTGCATTGCAGTGCTGTAACTGCTGATTGTAAATGTACTTGTTTCTAGGTTCATTATGTCATTAATTATATTTATGAATGTTATCTACAGCGTGGAAAAGCATCACTTCAGGAGATTTCACCATCAGGATGCTGGATGGATCCCATTTCTACCTGAAGGATTCTGGGAATGAAAAGATCATTTTAGACTACGTCACAAAGCAGGTGGAAACATCGGAAATGGACTATTTATAATTAAATCTGTGTAAATCTTTTTTTTATTAAATAATTGTATAAAAAAATATTTCTGGATGCATATGAGAAGTGTAATATTGTGTGGTAAATATTAAAGAGTGATTCATTAAAATGTAATTGTAAAGTGTTTTACTAATATTGTTAATGTATGGGTGAGAGTCGCGTATTTAAAAAAAAAAAAATCTTAATTGCACGTATTAGGGTTAGTTCTAGTTATCAGTTGGATTTAAATATGCCAGATTTAGCTCAAAAAGCTTTTTTTATCAACAGTTATAATACAAACAAGAGAAGAGCAGCCCATGTTTAGCTTTTTTTATTGATAAATGAATTAATCAATGATTATTTATTTATCAAATCAGCTGTGGATACATTTTTGACAAATTATTTCACATATACACAATGTTACTGACTATACAAATATTTGTATTTGTTCAATCTATAGTTAAAATGCATTCAATTCAAAGTAGTCAGTACAAGTGTTCTGTGCTGGAGGAATATATAATATACAGTATTTGTCAGTTTGTTTAGGCACAGATGTGTGAATAAATATAATATGTCTTTATCATACATGTGACATTTTTACAATGGTGTTATTCAAGTTTAATATTCAACCTCAGGCACTGTTCTGTACGGAAGCCCTAAACGGCCATCTTCAAACATTTTATAAACCATGTTTTCCTGTAATAACAAATTCAATAAATTGTATTCCCAAGTTTGAAAGTTATTTATGTTAATTTCCCCCAAAAACAAATGTTTTCCCGAGATAATGAGATGTTGTGTAGTATTAAACGTATTTCTTACGTTCTCGAGAAAGTTATTATCTCGATATCTTTAGCAAATTATCCTATTTTGATAAAACAATTTTTTTTATTTCCAGATAATGACATGAATAACTTGTGAGAGAACAATGACATTAATTCATGATTGTAGAGAAAACGAAGGAAATACAATTTTTGAACCATGGCCGTTTAGGACTTCCGTAGGTCTGAGACAAATAGGAAAAAACACTACATTTTAAATTATAGAGCTGGAATTTCCTTCATATCCCTCTAATTAAATGATCCCTTTATAAACACACAATTTATAAATATCTATATTCTTAAAAAAAGGTTCCTACATCACATTCACAGATAAGATACTCTATTGGGACTGATTTACGAAGTGCTGGTGAATAACCACAGTGCATAGAGGGTCTGTGCTTTACAGGCAGTTTCCCTTTGCCCAGTGGACGGTGAAGTTAGAGCAACAGGAGGAGCTGGGTGGGAGGGGGGGCACAAAGGTTGTGGGACTGTGAATGTTTCGTATAAACACTCAGGAGTGAGATTAAGCATCTGGCCGGAAAAGAAAACATTCCCTAGTCAATATTTTGAGAGTAGACGGTGCAAAGTCTGAGTTCAGGTTCTGAGTCTCCTGGAGGCTGCTACATGGAGCCATCATAATAGTATGTTGGTGGGGGGGGGGGGGGCGTGGCTGGGGGTGGAGGCGTGAGAGGAACGTCGGCCTGCAGGAAGGAGTCGTCTGAGCGGGTGCTGATGCGCGGAGGGGCCAGACGGCGCAGGTCGCTGGGCCCCCGCGGCAGCCGGACCTGGGCCCGCTGCGAGGGGGCCACCCTGCTGCTGTCCAGCTCCGACTCCAACAACCAGGGGAGGCTCTGCACCGGGGCCAGGGGGTCCAGGTCTGGCATGAAGGCCGGGTTCTCTATCCCAGCTGCACCAGAGGGAGACACTGATTAGTGCTGACAGGGTTTGGGGGAGCTATACAATGGTGGAGAGAACATTTGCTCAACTGCTCTACTTTACTTGAGTATTTCATATTTTATTTTGTAAAACCTCTTGATACCTTTTATTGATTAGAAAGTATTTAAAAGACAGTGCTTGCCAACATTTTGGGCTTATGTGCAACTGTCTAGTTCGGCCCCTATCCTATTTAAAAGGAGTTAATGGTACTTTTACCAAAGAGGGATTTCCCTCAACAGTTTGAAGCCCACAAGAGGTTAACTTCTAAATAATGTGACAAAAGTCGCAAAGCTTATAAGACATTTAATTTTTTGGAAAACATTCATGCAGTGTAACTTTATTAATTCCTTCTTATCCAACTATTTAAAACTCTAAAATACCTAACTGTACAAGTATTTTAAACTAATCCAAACTTAGGCATCTACAACAGTAAAATATTTCCAGACTTGGAGATTTATTCAAATTCTATTATTGTCGTATATATTCAAATCGGGTATTTTCGCTTGAAAAACAATACTCTAAGTATTTTTTGCTAATAATACTTAAATACTTATATATATGCAGTATATATACGAATTTGACTGAATTTATTTTACATGTAATAGCTTATTTATAAAAAGTTGTATTGGTACTCTTAGTAGTTCTTCCATCACAGGTTAAAGATAAGTGAAATAGATAATGGGTTTATTTACCTCCTGCCCTGTAGGTGACCCTCATTGGGAATGAATGGCCTGAAGCTTCGTAGCCAGAGGCGTTGACTCCCTCTGAGAACTCAAAATCTAGAAAAAACATTAACAATAGTTTTTCAAAAAGAAGGTTTTCATTAAACACTTGGGCTTTGGCTTCAGGGCATATAACAAGTTCCTTTAAAATTAAAACAGAAACAAACCTTCATCACCAGAATAGTTGGTTTTACTTTTGTCCCTTGATTTTCCATTTGACATCTGCAGGAGGTAGAATAATCAGTTTATCTTTAAATAACAACTTGAAAATAAGTTACAAAATGTGAAACGTACATCAATAAAACGCACATTTGTACTGTTAGGGCTGGGTGTATTTGCATTTAGTGTACATTTTTGGAATACTTTAATAAATATAATCATGTTGTCCATTTGATTAATAACAGCAACAATACCTAGACCTTTTGGCAATTGCCTAAAATCCCATGTATGTAATGAAATGACCTTCTGCTGCTGGTCTTTCTTTGGGTGCTTGGATATCGCCTTTGGTGGAGCTACGCCCATCTTCGTGGACTTAAAGGACTCCAAACGGCTCCTCATGGTCCTCTGGAAGATCTCCTGCACCTCGTTCTCATCTTTGTTGATGTCGAAGTGACTACGGCTGTATCTGTGGCGTTGCTGCACGCCAGAAATTGAGAGAGAATATGAGAATACGATTTTTTGTGAAGGGATTTTACACAAAATAAGAAAACAAGTTCAGTTTACTTGACAATTTGATCATTCTCACTTTAAAAAATAACTGATCATGACAAACTCAGGCAGGGAATGTAGGAAAGTGGGTTATTATATGGCAAGTGGCATGAAGCCATTATGTTGCATTATGGGAAATGACGGCTACTCCATTCCTGGTGCTAGCAGTGACTTAAAATCTGGATATTTTGCCCTCTGCTCTGAAGCATTCATTTTGACCAATCTTCCTTTAAAAACAAAATATGTACTCTTGTGAGTCATAGAGCAATATGGAAGTGCAATACTTTATTGCTGTAGTATCCTTTTATTGTTGTGAATGCAGTGTATAGTAATGAGACTGAGTATGTCTACCTGCTTCCTGCCCTTGTACAGGTGCTGCTGCAGCAGGTGGTGAGTGTTGATGTCCTCTGACTCCCTCATACCGTTCATGGTCTGCTCGTGCATTTCCAGGCTTATCGATGGCACAGGGTCTCTTCTACAGCAGGAATAAAATATGTCAGTTGTTATCACACAAAAGTACAGCACTCATTAATGGTTCTCATCAAATCTGGTGGAGATTTGGATCTGCATGGTCTGTGCAAGATCATTCCTACGTGTATGGTTTGTTTCCAAGGGTGAGAACAGATGATGTGACTGCTTTTAGTCACCAGGGAGCAGTGTCTAAGCAGATATCATGTAAGTAGATATTCAATCCAAATCTTTTAATGCTAGTTTTCAATTTATAAATAATCTATATTTATTGAAACTGAATAAAACTAATGAAAGGAATTCAAGAGTTTTGTAATTAGGTTATTTCTGGTTGAACTTGTTGGTGTATTTATAGACTGCCTTCTCATGTGATTGATGCGTGAATCAGGCTAATTATTTGCTCACCTCATAGGAGACATTGCACCGTGATCGTCTGACGTGCCCGCTGTGATGTCAGGCATGACCTCTGAGAAGTCATCACCAAACTTCTTCTTGAAGTCGATGATGGCAGTTTCATTGCGGATAAACTCCAGAGAGCCTCGACGTTCACCCTGCAACATCGAGAGGAGAGAACTTAGATCATCACTAGAGCTTACGTCTGTTTTCTTTGACCCTTGTGCCTTACTACGGACATTTCTGGCTTTTTCATTTGGAATTTTCCAATCATTACGGCTGTGTTAATGCATATGGCATACATTTTTGCAATGTTGTAGATTATTTTTTCCCAAATCCTGGGAAGTTCAACCTCAGCTCCTATTAAAAGTCTGTCAGTGATGAACTGAAGACAAATACAGACACTCAGAACTCAGCCGCGGCGCCAGGATTTCAATTGTGGGTGGGCCAATCTAATTTCGGCTGGGCCTGTTCAAATGTTTTCTCGCGATTCTTGTTAATAATCTAATAAAAATAGGCTATGCCTAGAATGACATTCGTGTTTACGGAGAGCATAGTCGATGTGTTTCCAGTCCCTGTAACCATGGCGACTGAATGTATCTTCTCCGCCGGCCCCGCCTCTCTCTCTAAAATGCCGGCACATTTTACCAAACACACTGTCCTTGCTAATGCTATACTCTGTAGTGACACGTTATT
Organism: Notothenia rossii; assembly: GCF_949606895.1. Classification (NCBI taxonomy): domain Eukaryota; kingdom Metazoa; phylum Chordata; class Actinopteri; order Perciformes; family Nototheniidae; genus Notothenia; species Notothenia rossii. The sequence continues at coordinate 26,888,846 of NC_136908.1, forward strand.
GGACATAATTCACCTCTCGTATTGTGTTGCCACACGGACCCTTTAGTAGGGAACACCTGTAACTTCAGCTGCCATTCCTGCTAGCGCATCAAGCAGAGCAGTCATGTGTTAACCTCTCTGATATTAATGGCTAATAAAGATTGGAACTCCATTCTGAATACACAGCCTCCAACTCCCTTTTCACCGCACTACACTGGTGACCCTGACGTGTCCGAGAAAGTTTCTGGGAAATTAACGAGCATGGCTGAACGCGATGTGTTCGTAAAGCTGCCGGAATTCTGGGAGCACGCCGCGGAGGCATGGTTCGCACACGTGGAGGTGCACTTCACCTGCCGACAGGTCCGTGACGGGGACCTGAGATACTACCATGTGGTGGCAGCGCTGGGAAGCTCCGCGTCGTCCAGGTTGGTGGGATTTTTCGCAGCCCCCCCGCACCATGGCAAATATGAGGCGATTAAGGCCCTTCTCCTTAAGACATTTAGCTTATCCGCTAAGGAGAGGGCCCGCCAGTTACTTGACATTCAAGGACTAGGAGACAGCAAGCCATCTCAGCTGATGGAGAAAATGCTAAATCTGCTAGGGGGGGAGGACCCCCGGATTTTATTCATGGAGATTTTCCTGCGTCACTTACCTTCCCGGGTCCAGACGGCGCTAGCCAAGACACCTTTCACGGAGCCCCGTGCTTTGGCTGAGGAAGCGGAACGTTTTTTGCTGGCTACACAACAGCCAGGTGCAGAGACGTTAGCCGCGACGCTCAGCGGCCCATCTGCAGTCAAGAAAGCGTGGCAGAGGCCGGACACGGCTGTGTCGAGCCGGCGTGGAGACACCGGAGAGTGCGTTTACCATGCACGTTTCGGGTCAAGGGAGAAGAGATGCGTCGCTCCGTGCAGCTACAACAGTGGTCACCAACCTTTTTAAGCCCAAGATCACCGACCTCTGCCTAGGTGAAAGGCGAGATCTACCTATTGGAAAATTGAGTGGAAAAGACGGCCCAGACAATGCTTCCAATTTGAGGCCTTTTATATAGGCTAATTGCATCTGAATTACTGTTACAATGAAGGCTCCATAATCAGCTCACGGCATATAGGCAGGGGTAAAGTGCTATTGGGGGGCGGACCTCACCTCCTCAAGGGGGGTCTGGGGGGATGCTCCCCCGGGAAGATTTTTTTTTAAATATTGAAGTTCAAAGCATCAATCTGGTGCACTTTGAGAGCAACATGAAGAGATCTATGGATACCTCTCTCAGCACCCAGATGAAACAGAACTGTAAACAGATTTACTTTATCTTTATGGATATTTTACAAATCACATTAAACTGTATTCTTGTTTTACTGCCATATAGTAGGCTATGTCATACCTGTTTTTCATTTATTCTCTTATTGTTTGTATAACTATAATGATCATATGAAGGTGTGCCGCGGAAATAATCTTTTGAATAATTTGTGACAAAACTGTTCTAAACACTCAAGAGTCCTTTAGCTCACCTGAGCCCCTCAGTCTGACAGGAGAGGACTCTCTTCCAGCTTGTTGTGGAAACAGCTCCTTATGTCCGTTAGTGCAGCTAGCTAACCAGATGCTAACATCACGGTCCCCGCTAGCACCGGTCCCTCTCTCTCCCTCACTCCCTCTCTATCACACTAAATGCGCTATCGCCACAAACACACAGAGCCGAGTTTGAATGACACAAGCACACGTGTATTTCCATGCAACTCTCTGATTGGTCTGGTGTGTTGCCTCTGTTGCGTTCACTGAACACGGGAAATTACAGTCCTGCCGTCGTCTCTTGTGTCATGATGAGGTTCACGTAAAGCACGGTTAATGTGTTATATTATTGAGGTGTCTCAAATATACGTCAATCAAGTGGCACCTGCTAACGGGGTGGTGGTTACATCTAAAAACGTATTTTTCGAACATTATTATTTTAATTTTATTTTTCTTTCTTTTGTTACTTTTTTTTACGGTCAACGATCTACCCGCAGCATCGACTGGTTGGCGACCACTGAGCTACAAACACCCGGGAAATGGAGGGGCCGGCGCTCAGTAGTGGCCCTGAGCCCACGTGCAGGCTCCTCTTCGTTAGCGACAGCATTTCGGGGGGCCTGTTTCTTTGTGACACGGGGGCTCAACGGAGCGTGGTTCCAGCGTCGAGTGAAGACGTCGCCCATGGTGGGCACGGCCCGCGATTGACGACGGCTAACGGCGGTTCCATTCGCACGTACGGCGTGAGGCCTATGTATTTGTGCATCGGAGGACAGCGTTTCAGCTGGAATTTCGTAACAACGGACATTTCTTTTCCCCTCCTCGGAGCGGATTTTTTGTGTGCTCATGGACTCTTGGTGGACGTTAAGAATAGACGTTTGGTTGATGCCTTAACGTTTTCTTCCCTCGTGTGCACACTTGGCAGCGCAGCTATCGGGGGAAGACACGTTTCTCAGACTGTTGGCCGAGTTTCCGGACCTGTCGCTACCCACCTTCTCTGCGCTTACCACTAAGCATGGCGTGGAACACCACGTCACTACCGAGGGGTCTCCTGTCTACGCCAGGGCCCGGCGGTTGAACCCTTCTAAGATGGCGTTAGCGAGGGTAGAGTTCGCAACCATGGAGCGCCTGGGCATTGTCTGCCGCTCCGACAGTCCTTGGGCTTCCCCCCTGCACGTCGTCCCCAAGCCGAACGGCGGGTTCCGCCCGTGCGGGGATTACCGCCAACTCAACGACGGCACTACGCCTGACCGCTATCCGGTGCCGCACATTCAGGACTTTTCGGCGCAACTGGCCGGTACGGGGGTGTTTTCCAAGGTGGACCCGGTGCGTGGATACTACCAGGTGCCCATGCACCCCCTGGACATTCCCAAGACAGCAGTGATAACGCCTTTTGGACTTTTTGAGTTCCTAAGGATGCCTTTTGGACTCAAGAATGCCGCTCAGACGTTCCAGCGCCTGATGGATTCGGTGCTGCGGGACCTGCCGTTTGTGTTTGTCTACCTCGACGACAAATTGGTCGCCAGCGCTTCAGTACAGGAGCACCTGTCCCACCTCCGAGCCCTTTTCACGCGGCTCAACGAACATGGATTGATCATCAATCCTGCAAAGTGCCAGTTCGGGGTGTCTGACACCGATTTCCTGGGGCACCGCGTCACCAAGGGCGGTGCGACTCCTCTGCCAGCGAAGGTGGAGGCTGTTGCGGCTTTTCCTCGCCCGCTCACAGCACGGTCGCTCCGTGAGTTTCTGGGGATGGTGACCTTCTACCACCGTTTCATCGCCCGGGCCGCACACATCATGCGGCCGCTGTATTAAGCGTTGAAAGGCAAGACCCCCGTCCAGGCAATCGACCGGACAGCAGAGGCGGACGTCGCTTTTGCTGAGGTCAAGACTGCGTTGGCTCGGGCGGTTTTGCTGGCACACCCATCATCTACGGCTCCCCTCTCCATCACCACGGACGCGGCGGACTACGCGGTCGGCGCAGTGCACGAGCAGTGGGTGGAGGGCGCTTGGCAGCCGCTCGCCTTTTTCAGCCGCCAGCTGATGCTTAGGGAACGCAAGTACAGCGCCTTTGACCGGGAACTCCTCGGGCTTTATCTGGCCGTGCGGAACTTCCGTTTCATGCTGGAAGGCCGTGAATTTACGGCGTTTGTCGACCACAAGCCGCTCACCTTCGCCATGTCAAAAGTGGCGGAGCCTTGGTCGGCACGCCAGCAGCGGCAGCTCTCCTACATATCGGAGTTCACTACGGACGTTAAGCACGTGGCTGGCAAGTCGAACCTGGTTGCTGATTGCCTCTCCAGTTGGGCTAGGACTATGCTCGCATGGTCACGGATCCCGGCGTCCAGGCTCTGGAGGTGGAGGGCATGGGGCTGCGCTTGGAGGACGTGGTGTTCGGCGACGCGGGCATTACTCTCCTTTGTGACATCTCTACGGGCCTGGCGCGCCCTGTCGTCCCTGCCAGCTGGAGGCGTCCTGTTTTCGAGGCTGTGCACGGCCTGTCACACCCCAGCGTTAAACCTTCGGTACATTTGGTAGCGGCGAAGTTTGTTTGGAAAGGGCTGAAAAGGGATGTGAGGACTTGGGCCAGGGAGTGCGTGGCTTGTCAACGCGCTAAGGTGCATCGCCACACGAAGGCCCCGTTGGAGCGTTTCCTGGTGCCTGAGAGGAGGTTTGATCACGTCAACATTGACCTAGTTGGTCCATTGCCTTCCTCTCAGGGGTTTTCCTACCTCCTCACCATGGTGGACAGAACGACCCGTTGGCCGGAGGCGGTTCCGCTCGTTTCGACATCGGCCACAGACGTTGCCCGGGCCTTCATTGCAACGTGGGTGTGTCGTTTTGGCAACCCGTCGGACATTTCCTCAGACAGGGGCTCTCAGTTCACGTCCGAGCTCTGGAACGCTGTGGCAGGCGGTTTGGGGGTTAAGCTGCACAGGACTACCGCTTACCAGCCTCAGGCTAACGGCCTCTGCGAGCGCTTCCATCGCTCCATGAAGTCGTCCCTCAAGGCCGGCCTTACGGACGGCAACTGGGTCGACAAGCTGCCCTGGGTGATGCTGGGCCTGAGGACAGCACCTAAGGAGGATCTGCAATGTCTATGGTGTCTACGGTCAGCCGCTGAGGGTTCCGGGGGATTTCCTCCCAAATGCATGAACTCCCTGGTCTGCCACGGCCCAGCGAGTTTTTCTGCGAGACGCAGTGGAGGCTTTCGCTCCAGTCCCGACTGCTTAGCACGGTGCGCCGGGGTCTCAAGTTCCCGCGGAGCTACGCTCGGCTGGGCACGTTTTCATACGGCACGACGCACACAGAGGCCCCCTGCAGTCCCCTTACGACGGACCTTTCCGGGTTTTGGAACACGGTGACAAACACCTGGTGGTCGACATGGGCGGCAAGGCTGAGCAGATCTCGGTTGACCGGGTGAAGGCTGCTCACTTGGACGTGGACCGGCCAGTGGTGCTGGCTCGGCCGCCGAGCCGGGGCCGACCCCCGGCTTCGATTCCGGCAGCGAAGCGGGCACAACATTAAACACACTCGTCTCTCTGAGGCGGCACCTGCTGTGAGGATGATGAGTGTGGTGGTTCCGATGTCTGTTCTTGTTCGTCTGCGCGCGGCCGCGAGACGTTCTACGATGAGTTTGCTCCCGCGCTTCGACTATGAGTTTGGCCTGATTAAGTTAATTAATGTTGCTTTTAATTTTATTTATTTTTTAAAGGGCTCTTATTTTATTATTTAATTGTTAATTTTGATCAAAAATGTTGGAAACTATATTTTTGCCCAGTCATTTTTGATCAATGAATGGGTGGGCCCAGTGCCAAAGTGGGTGGGCCTAGGCCCAGTAGGCCCACCCAGCGCCATATAGATAGAATTCTATCTATATGGCGCTGGGCCCACCCATAACGCCGCGGTTGTCAGAACTGCAACAAGATTACAAAAGATAACAACAGATGTCTTCACTGAAATCCATTCATGCATACTAATGTTTGCTTTTTCCTGGTTTCCAGCAGAAAAAATCTGAATGATTCAAAATCAATGTTGTAGCTAATCCTCGACATACACCAAATAGTGAAAAAATGAAATAAAATAATATTTCCTAACATTTGGAATACAGAACATCATTTAATTGTTTTATAAAGAAGAACAGTGGTATTTTGAAAACAAACTTGCATTTAAAAGGTTAACATTATGAAAAGGTATAATTATTTGGAAGCTTTGATCAAGACTTTAGTTGGTTGAAAGATTTAACACATTAAGTGAAAATTGAACATATTTTTAAAATATAATGGTATACAGCTCCAAAACAACTTTTATAAAATGGAGTCGCATGGGTTAATGTCCACCTGAACAAATTACACTTGAATCGGCTTGAGACTGATTTTGCTCCTCACCTCCTCCACGTAGCTCATAGCATCCTTGAGATTCAGTTGATGGAAGACGTTGAAGACGTAGTCGCGGCTCTTCCTCGCCGACGGCTTCATCAAAATCCTCGACATCCACTTTTCCTCAAAGTGATTCCACCTTCAGAGAGAAAGAGGAGATGATTAAAGCTTCACGTAAACAGTTCATCTAATTTATTAACGTCATATTTTCAGATGTCTTTACATACTTGTCCCTCATGTAGTTATGTCCTATTTGTCCGGAGATATCTTCTATTGCTACAAGCATGTGATCGAACACCTGCACAACAGGAGCAGAGATTCTTTAACAGCTGGAGTGCAGCCATGTAACTTATTATTCTCGTTGCTGTTTAACTTTGACCTCTACCTTGTTTTGGAGCTTTTCTACGAGTGTGATGTCAGTCACTGCAGCCCTCTTTACTTTAAGCCAGTTGACCAGAGGCTTCATTGTTATTCCCTGCAACAGAAAGAGAGATTGCCAAATGAAGCTGTGTTTGTGGAGGAAAGCCACAAAAACACTTTATTTATTTTATTTATTTAGCCTTTACTAAATCAGGTGTCCCTTTCAGATCGTATATATAACTTAAAAGGGACACCAAGCAAAAAATGGAAACAACATAGAGTTTCAACAATTAACCCAAAAATACATATATTAAAGATTTATTTATAATGATCAAAAACTAATTTGCACATAGACCTGCTGGACTGAAAATATTTCACCCTTGCTTTAAACTCCTTCAGAGTTAGGCTACTATGTTTTGAAGTTAAAGATCAGTTTTACATTCAGTATGTACGGTGGCCTACAAGTGCAAACACGATACAACGGCCAAAAAACCTTCCATTAGGAAAAACTTGCTGCTCCTTTAAAAACTATGCAAATAGAAAAAAACGAATGCGCCAAAACATATACAAATGAAGAAAAACGTTCACCAAATGGATAACACATGCGCATGCAGCATTTAGAAAAAATTCATCAACTTGACGAAACACGCGCATCATTTACTAAAAGTGCTGCACAAACAAAGTGATGCATAGCAAGGATTCAGAAATTATAAAGTTGGCCACTGTTGCAGAGTTTGTCTGCTTTCTTTCATTTGTAAGTGTTTTGTCAGTATATTTGAAATGAATAGGTTAGCTAAGTTAGCTAGCTTACAGCAGATCTGCAATAATATCGAAAGAATCATGTGGTCACATTGTTAAAATAAACCAACGCGTTACACTACTCCGTTACCGACAAAAGCAATGGTTACTTTGTAACGCGTTACACCCAACTCTGCTTGTCGGCCACCGTATGCTGTAAGTATGTTGAGAAAATCTATCAGTTCTGACATAGGGAACAACTAAACGCAAACAGTACTGCACATTTTAATTGTAGTGCCCATTATTACATTTTAAAAGATAGAGAGAAGTAGAACACTAGGTGCCAATCATTTGTTTTTAGCTTGGTGACAACATTTGTTACCTGAAGAATTACAGTGAAGTACACGACGATAAGAGAAGTGCAGACCATCAGATTCTTCTCCTTTATCTTGGCCTCATCTAGCATCGTAGCCAGGCCGTATGCGACAGCACCTCGCAGGCCACCGTAGCTCATGATCAGCTGATCTATGAACTCCACTCGGACCAGTCGGTACCTGTTCAGGATCCAGGTGAGGAAAAAGACCCCTGCAGCACATACACATACAGACTGGTTGTGACCTCTGATATAAGATATCGTATTGTTTGCTGACAGCAAAAGATACAAATCTCACCAATGAATCTGTAAATGAAGATGAAGAAGAGCGTGAGCAGGATGAAGCCCGTGTTCCACACCCAGATTGTCTTATCAATGGCCGAGATGCCGAGGAATACAAAGATGATGGTTTCTGATCCGTTGGCTAACACCTTCATCACATATCTGACTGTGGTGACGGACCGCTCGTCCATGTTCGTATTGATGTACTTCTGACAGCACATGCCACAGAAGACGATCCTACAGACCAAAAACACAGGAATACATTTATTATAAATAAACAGTTGTATAGATAAATGTCTCCTTCCATAAATCAGGGTTCCTGTAAGTTCTTATGGGCCCAATTTCCTCAAATTAGATTACTCAGCATCATTTCTATAATTTCACCAAAAAATACCTAGGCCCAGTGGCGTCGCCTGGCCTGAGCATTCAGGGCTTTAGCCCCGAATGTTTTTTCTGTAGCCCCGGACAATTCTCCCTCAATAATATAATACTGTGCCAGTGGTGTTTTCTCCTGGAGGCCAAGGGAAGCCAGGCTTCCCCTGTTTTTTCGGATTGTAGTTATAATTTTAATAAATAAATAAATACACTTCGTTTAGTTTCGTAAATTCTTTGTTGTGTGTTGCTGCCCGTCTCTCCCCCATTCTCATTGAGTATTTTACAAATAGTGAAATAGCGCCCCTCTAGATGTTATGGTGAAACAGTAGATTGCACTCTCTGTTGCGAGAGGAGGCCAGCCGAAATTGGCTTCCCTTGGTGAAAAAAAATTGAGGGATTGACCAATCAGATGAGGCTCACGTCATGCCCCTGCCAACCTGTGATTGGTCAGGGCCATGCCAAGGGAAGCCAGAGGCGGCTGGCTTCCTTTGCCTCACAATCCAATCAAATTGCATCAATTTAGTGGTGCAGTGACGCGTCCCAAAAAGCGGAAGTAAGTTGCTCAGTTTCCCTCGACAAAATAGCAATGGGATTTCTCCATAGGATTTTGGAAAATAGCTCGAAAAAAGGTCAGTGGAAAACGAACCTGTTAGGTAAATGCACGTTTTGTTCAGTCGGATAATATCCGCATGTCTACCCTACTTTTATAATTTTCGAATCATAAATCTAATCGATAGAAGATAGATAGCGTCACTGCACCACTCTCACCGCCTTTAGCAAGTAGCAAGCAACTGAAGCAAGTGCAATTATGGAGGGTGGAGATTTGGAGTATTTAATCAAAAATAATTGTACTAAACTTCCGCTGCAGCAGCAACAACAAATACAATCTGATAACAGGCCAAACCGGAGCTGTGTACAGCGCGGAACCGGACGTAAAACGTTAAAGGTCTCCTGATTTAGTTTGTGAATGAATGCTTATTAGAGTTTCGGCTGGACAGTGCGTGCGGACCTGTCGGTCAGATAACAGGCGTGTGTAAGTCCTGCATCTGTATGATACAAATGTGTGTAAAATGATACCGCGCGCTGTAATCACTCATCTGGTTACGTTATTACATTGACCACCACACCACACCCCCCCACCCCAAAAGAAAGGACGTATTATTGGCTTCCCCTAATTTTTTCCCCACGCCACGACCGTGCTTTACGTGAACCTCATCATGAGACAAGAGAGGACGGCAGGACTGTAATTTCCCTTGTTCAGTGAATGCAACAGAGGCATGACACCAGACCAATCAGAGAGTTGCATGGAAATAAACGTGTGCTTGTGTCATTCCAACCCAGTCTCACAAAAAAAACTAGGGCTGTCAAACGATTAGATTTTTTAATCAGATTAATCACAGCTTAAAAATGTATTAATCATGATCAATCACCATTCGAACTATGTCCAAAATATGCCATTTCTTTATGTTTATTGTTGTGGGAATGGAAAGATAAATGAAAGAAGGCGGATATATCCATTTAACATACAGTATGTAGTAGTTTATTATAACATTGTTCTGTGTGTCAAAATGAAAGACAGCCCACACACCCATCAATCATCAAACTGTGGGGTCTTATTTCATTACGTGTTGTATCGATGTACTTCAGCAAAAGTATTATCCGTCGGGACTTCCTGCTACACCACGCCGTTATCTTGATTCTGATTGGCCAGAAGACATTATCAAAGATGTTCTATTGAGAAGACGATCACTACGTGACAAAAGTTTTTTCAAAACCGTTTCTAGTCTTCGGTATTTCCAGACAAGTGACTACTGAAATCAATCTTACTAACTGCTGTCTGTGCAATTTACTCGGCGCGAGTTGGCGGACTTTAGTTTGCTTACTTTAACATCATTTTTCATAGTGGGGCTAAGCCATTTCTTGGTATGGCTGTAGCCTACCCCAGCCATACCCCAGCGCTGCCACTGGTTGGATGTATGGGGCGGGCCATTCTGCACATGCGTTAAATGCGTTAAATATTTTAACGCAATTAATTAAAACAATTAATTACCGCCATTAACACGATAATTTTGACAGCATTAAAAAAAACGTGTAATAACTACGTTGGTCCACAACGTAGGACGTAGTATTTCTACAAAAACGCCTCTGAAATTGTAGGATCCCTAAGTTTTTTTTCACCATTCATTCCAATGTCTGGCGTCTATGTCACGTGATTTTTAAATTTCTCCCTGCAGAAAAAAAAAACATGGCCAAACTTTGTTCTATTCTCGGTGGAAAATGCCTATTTTAGAGTCAGTTTGGCCATTAAAATGCATTTTGATGTAATTTGTTGCGAGAAATATTTTTTTACAGATTATGTTTGCAGTGGATGTACATGATCTTTAGTTTTCTAGTTATTACGAAGATTTACGTCATAAAACAAATACCTGAAACAGACCGAAAAAAAAAAAAAAATAATAATAATACTTTATTCCGAGTGTACTTGCTTTTCTCTTTGAAAGTCATCACATAACGGCATTGTAATGCATGGTTCGGCTGTATTAAATATTACATATCTGCCGTAGTTCTTTATTTATAGAGCCCTGATATTTGCGTTACATCAGCATGTAACAGTTGTAAATATGCAGTGGTGTTTAATTGTAAATCATTTAGTATAATCACACAAATTCTGTGTTTTATATTTAATAATTCTGTGTTCTTTATTTATTGATTGTTCAATACCTGACAAGGCCGGAGATGAAATATCTACATACATCTTATAAGAGTATAATACATATGTATAATATCAGTTAAAATAAGTGCTTCAACATTAACATTGCTGGAGGTATGCACAAATATTGATAGATGTCTTTTAATGCACTATTGTGGAACCTGCGACCAGTGTTGGGTGTAACGCGTTACAAAAGTAACGGAGTTACAGTAATATATTACTTTGTGCTGTAAAGAAGTAATGTAACGCATTGCTAATGAAATGTGGGTATTATATTACCCGTTACAATGCTCAGTAACGCAGTTACAACACATTTTAACCCGAAATTAAATGGTGTTTTGTTTTTTAAGAATGTACTAACATAGCGAGACATTCCGACACCGGACAAATTGTGCGGGTAGATTAGTAAACCTGGTGTTTACCCTTCAGGCTTCGCGTCGAGATCTTCGGGGAAGTTGAACGTTATGCAACCATTCAAAAAAGAGAACGTAGCGAAAAAATACAAACAACAAATTGTGTCAGGTGCGAGTGAGCTGCTCCGCTGCGCGTGCATCATTTCCAAAGTGCTTCCACAGCAGTGACACACATCTGATCTGTGGATAATCATTTATACGAAAATGGTTAAAGCAACCATCACTAAACGCCAGCAACACTGCATCTACTGCAGACAGTAGCAACAGGTCAGATGCGGACATCACGTTACCCTCCGTTGTGGACACTAGCTTACTCCCGCCTGACTCGCCGGCCCCGAAGCAGCAGTCTTCGTCGCCCGAACTACGCCGCCCCTCTGCGGCCCGCAGGTGCCAGGTATATCTAAACAACTACCCGCCTGTACAGTGGGGTAAGGCGGTCATTTTGCAGCTTGTGGTATAAAAATAGACAATGGCTAGAATATTCATGTGAAAATAGTACCATATTCTGACATGCCTGTAGAAATGTTGGGTCAAAAATAATGCATACAATAGAACAGATGCCTTCACCACGAATGGCTTCCAAAAATATCTCATATCCCAAGCTTATTATCAACGAGCTGATGTTGCAGCTGAAATGTTCTCCAGGTCACAAAGTCAACCTCACATGATGATGTGATACCAGTTTTCAAGCACAGTAAATATTCTCTTCCCAGCATATATGATGGGACCAAGGTGATGATTTAGTAGGCTACATGGTTTTAATAATACTTTTGCCTTTCAATGTTTGCCATTTCAAACCATGAGCATGGTTTAAATAATATTTGCCTTGATTTACAATATGTTAACCTTCATTATAGTCCTTGACAGCGGTCTGTACTGCTGTATTAACAACGTGTCACATGTTAAGAATTTACAATCAGAATCGAGTATTCAACTAAGCCGTGTAATACAAGTTGTTAGTAGCCTTAAGGGCCTACACAGTTGTTATGCTATACCACATTGCCCTTCACTGGATGCATAATGAGCTGCACTAAACTACATTTTAGCACTTAAAATACCTAGCTATTCTTTTGCGGTTATTTTGGTGAAAGTAACTAAAAAGTAACTAAAGTAGTGTAACTCATTACATTTCAGAGACAGTAATATTGTAATGTAACTTATTACTTTCAAAAGAGAGTAATAAGTAATATGTAATATATTACATTTTGGAAGTAACTTGCCCAACACTGCCTGCGACCCAAGTTTTTCATTCATTGCATAACTACACAGTTTGTGTATATGATATGTCAATAAACCTTAGAAAATCTTGAAATCTTGAAAGGGATGTGCAAAATAGTCATTATATAGTCTTTAATTAATTATTAGTAGAGAATAACGAGTAATGAATATACTTTATAGGGATCCTATTAATATCTAAGAATAAAAATAATGAAATTCAATAACATGCTTTAACCACCAAGTGTCCCTTTCTATCAGCTGTGCACCTTTATGGTGTAAGTACAGCCTATCTACCAATTGGATCAAATATAAAAGTCAGCCGAATTAGTGTTGATACTGCAAGGAGACATATTGTGTGAAGAGAAATGTAAGATGTTGTTTAATTGCTGATATGTTTATGATCCACGTCACGTTTTCAGTTTTGGCGGCAGTTCCTCATGTTTGTCTAGAAGTCTTCTCATCAGGGCTCTATAAATAGAGAACTACGGCAGATATGTAATATTTAATGCAGCCGAACCGTGTATTACAATGCCGTTATGTGATGACTTTCAAAGAGAAAAGCAAGCACACTCGGAATAAAGTATTATTTTATTTTAAAAAAATGTTTTCGGTCTGTTTCCGGTATTTGTTTTTTGACGATGTGATGTGAGATGACCACCTTGGTAACAATGAAAACGTTGTATAGACACAATTTCCTGAAGTAATCTTCGTAATAACTAGCAAACTAAAGATCATGTATATCCACTGCACATATAATCTGAAATAAAAACTAATATTTCTTGCATCAAATGACATGAAAACGCATTTTAATGGCCAAACTAACTTTAAAATAGGCATTTTCCACCGAGAATAAAACGAAGTTCTGCCATGTTTTGTTTTTCTGCAGGGAGAAATTTGAAGATCACGTGACATAGACGCCAGCCATTGGAATGAATGGTGAAAAAAAACGTAGGGATCCTACAATTTCAGAGGCGTTTTTGTAGAAATACTACGTCCTACGTTGTGGACCAACGTAGTTATTACACGTTTTTTTGTGAGACTGGGTTGGTCATTCAAGCTCGGCTCTGTGTGTGTGTGGCAATAGCGCATTTAGTGTGATCGAGAGAGAGAGAGAGAGAGAGAGGAGAGGGAGAGAGAGAGAGGGACAGAAGGAGAGAGGGAGAGAGAGGGACCGGTGCCAGCAGGGACCTTGTTGTTAGCATCTGGTTAGCTAGCTGCACTTACGGACATAAGGAGCGGACACAACAAGCTGGAGGAGAGTCCTCCAGGGTGGGTGCTAGTGAAATAATCTCAGAAAAAAAAAAGAAAGTTTGAGAAACACTGCGCTAGTGGTTTGTCAAAGAAAAACATTTCTATGCTAATGTTATTATTAATAATATTTTTTTTTTTTAAATTATAAAAAAAAGTAATCAATTCTTTTTAATAATTTTTATTTTTTTTATTTTCCATTTTCATTTTGTAATCATCTCGCGACCCCCACTTTGGGAAACCCTGAGCTAAAGGACTCTCTGAGTGTTTAGATAGTTCACTTTAGTCTTGCATTCACACCTAACGGCCCGTCCACACAGCGGCGTGCGTTGACGCTTCACAATTCACTTTGAATGGGGTGACGTCACTTTTTGCCGAACTGCATTGTGGGAAGCAAAACGGAGCGTTGCTGGCGTGGCTCGCTGCAAAAGTTGAGCAATGTTCAACATTTGACGCCTCGGCAGAAGCGTCAGTCAATCGAATCATATGCCAGTACAAGCTCTAGCCAATCAAACCGCTGCTTGTGAGTCAGGGGCGGGAGATTCATGTGATTGGTTGGTGGTCGAGCTTCAGACACGCCCGCCGGCAAGTGACAATGCACGCCGCTGTGTGGACGGGCCGTAATAGTCGCTTCTCAGGTGCGCACCTGACCACAGTTTGTTACATTGTTTCATTTTTCAGAAGGTTCGGTTTGCGTTCACACAGGCAAAACTCAAACGGACTATAAACATAAGTCATGTGCACGGCAATGCTGTTCAACCATTGGTCAGACATTAAGGGGGTAAAAACGTAAATCCCGGCAATTTCTACCGGAGCCTCCGCCAAGGAGCATCGGCACTTTCGGCAGGTTATTCTCATGCTGCTGTTAATCTGGAGATCAACAGACACTAGCGGTCCGCGCGTATGATTATATAATCAGACAACGTCCGTTAAAAAACATTATAACACATATAATGAGACGTTCTACAGTAAGGAGGGGCGTTTCAAAGACGACAGGTGTTCTTACTTTTATGTAGCTGACAGAGAATTTTTACTTTACACGACACTGTTCAACACTTCATTCTGCTTCACTCTTTAAATTAACAACCGCGGATGTCTTGAAAGGTTCTTTTGCTAAAGATTTTTGAAGAAATCTGCGTTCTTGTGACACGTAAATACTACGCCTCCTGCGTTCACACCAGCAATGAACCGCTCCAGAGTTCGCAAGCAAGCGTTCCAAGACCACCTATTTTAGCGGACCAGGATCCGGTTGTTTAGATCACTTCAGAGGTCTCGGACTGTGTTCACACCGACCCAAATGAGCCGCACCAAGCGGCTAAACGCACCAGGGTTCGATTCAACCGGACTATACAAGGCTGGTGTCCAGGGGCGGACTGGGAGGAAAAAGTGGCCCGGGGATTAATTGACAGACAGGCCCACTTAATACGCGGCATGTATCGGCCGGCCGGCAACGAAAGTATGTTACTTAACAAAAGAAATTATGCATTTAATGTTATTTTGGACCATTATTCATATAGTAATCACATTACCTGAGCCCTTGAGTTGCCTAGAGCAAAATAGTTACAGCATATATTTATTCATTTTAATGTTAACAAATCATTGATGCAATAACATTTGGACCCAATTTGCCTGACTTGACGCATGGAATAAAACATGGGCGTAGGAAGCATCCTCAATGTGGGTGAGCCAATTTAACAGGGGGTGTGGGCAGGTGGTGGACCTCACCTCCTCTAGGGGGGTCCGGGGGCATGCTCCCTCGGGAAGATTTGTTTTTAAATGTTGAAGTTAATTGCATCAATCTGGTGCACTTTGAGAGCAACATTACGTATAACGTATCTTTATGTTCCAACATTTTTTCTCACTTAATAAACTTCACTTCATATACACTTTATTTTATTACATGTACAATGGAGTTCATAAGCTAATAAAACATATATTGCTCAGATTTAGAAATATTAAACTGCTTAAATTCTCATGATTTACTTCAGCCGTCATTGTTTACGGTGTGCAGAGCAGCTTTTTATCCTCGCGCCAAATAATTACAAGATGGATCGATACGTAGTGACAATAAATAAAGAAACACGCCAGCCCTCAACAACACAGGCAGGGGTGACAGAACATGATGGAACAGCAGTGCAAAAGAAATCTAAAAGCAGACAGTACAGAGAAAGCTACCTTCGGTATGGTTTCCCTGGACTGGGGATGCTGACTGCCCGACGCCAGAATGCCTAATCTGCAGAGAAAAATTATCCAACGAAGGAATGGTGCCAAGTAAACTAGCAAGACACTTTAGCAGAAAACATCCTTCTTATAATTCCAAGGACATTGAGTATTTCCAGAGACTGAAATCACAAAATGAGAAGCAGAGTCAACGTATGCTTTCGTCTCTACGTGTCTCTGACAAAGCATAAGAGGCCAGCTATTTGGTTGCTGAGTTAATTGCCAAGGCAAAAAAGGCCCACATTATCGCGGAAAACCTCATTCTACCGCCATGTAAAGGTCCTGACACACCAAGCAGTCACCAGGGAACTCGCCGATGCCGACGCCGACTGTTGCGTCGGCGTGTTCTCCTGCGTCTTTGCCATGTGTCGCACTGGAACACACCGCAAAGACTTCAGCCGAGTACGTACGAACTGCGCATGCGTGAGTGGCAATAACTCTCCAGCAGGCGGCGGTAGTGTGTATTCGTCATTAAAAACAGGCAACAACCGGAAGACAGAGAAGAAGAACAGACTATGTGATATAAACAAACAACAAATAGCGTGTGTGTTCCATTTTCACTCTCGTCCATCGAAAACATGTTTCGTGCGGTACTGGAGCTATCAGCCAATGGAGTGTTGCTTGTGGAAGACATTCTCAAGCAACCGTTTCGCTTCTCATGCACTGATTCGCTAGCTGAACAGCCAATCAGAGTGATTTCTTTGTCCGACTGCCTGTGGCCGACGCACGGACGACTCAACATGTTGAATCGGCCATGAAAGGCCAAATAAGGCGTGTCACGGCCGACGGTGCGGGACACACCAAATTGAGTTTGGGCGACAGGGCACGCTTCGTCGTCCGACTAACGAAAACGGCCGATTTCGGCCTGGTGTGTCAGGGCCTTAAGGAAATTGTCAGGGTAATGGTAGGGCCAGATGCTACTAAAGAAATCGATAAAATTCCATTATCCAACAATACAATCAAACGTCGCATCGGTGACATGTCAGTAGACATAGAAACTGTCCTAACTGAAAAAATACAGAGAAGTGGCAAATTCGCTCTGCAAGTTGATGATTCAACGGACATAAGTGGCCACTGTCAACTCATTGCCAACGTGAGATATGTTGACGGAGAATCCATTGAGGAGAACTTCTTTTTTTGCAAAGAGTTACACACACATGCAACCGGAGAGGAAATGTACAAGACCACAGCTGATTACCTGACAGAACAGGGTCTAAACTGGGGGATGTGCCACAGCATTTGCACTGACGGGGCTGCCTCAATGAAGGGGAGGGTGAAAGGCTTTGTAAATAAAGTGAGACAGGTAAATCCCGATGTACAGATAACCCACTGCATGTTACACCGAGAAGCCCTTGCCGCCAAAGCTATGCCACCAGACCTCACTGCAGTATTAGAACAAGCTGTGAAAATATTGAACTGCATCAATATGGGCTCAGAACAGTCTCATAATACACACATGCACACAGAAGGATTCACACTTGTATTTCATGATCCGCAAAAGGATTCACACTTGTATTTCCGGATCCACACTTGTGTTTTTCCATGCACACACAAATGTGTTCCATTTCATATACAGTACATGTAAATAAAATCCAAAGACAGAAAAAAGTTTTAAATGTGTATTTTTGATCCACACATATTTGTTTTCCGTTTAAAACCTCTGAACCTGCAAACACAAACCGCTTTCTGTGCATTGATCGCTGTGCATTCGTGTGTGGGTTTTTTGAGACTCCCCTGACGGTCAGCCGATTCGTACTTGTAATTGTTTCTATCTATAGCCAATCAGATGTCTCCTCAATTCTAAGCCAATCACATGAGCGCGCCCCCACGAGGGTAGATTTCTTGCGTTCATGACGTAGCGCTTCATGTTAGGCTTGGGCGGTATGACGGTATTACGGTATACCAGGGTATTTCGAAATACCGTCGGTATGATTTTCAATACGGTGACGTCACAGACTGTGCGCCAAATCACAGATGCGTTTCATTCTATTACACTGACACAGAGTTTTGACAGGGACGACATTGGTTGTAATGCACAGCACGCGCCAGCAGAGGGCAGGGGAGGACAGTCCGTCTTTCCCGCTCTCAGAGCTCAGCACAGAGCTGAGCTGAGCAAGATGGCGGCAGCATTTGCCGGCCCCGAACTCGGACAACTAGTAAAAAAGAAAAATGCCTCTGCGCCTGTTTGGGACTATTTTGGGTTTACTCGTCGCCAGTGACTTCATCCAGCACAACGAGAGACAGAGGCACTTCTTTGGGAATGTTTAAGGCGGGGTGAGTGAGTGTTGACATTTTTTAATCCTATGCAACTGGTTGATGGTTTTGTAGTCGAGGTCGGACGGTTTTAAAAACGAAAGCTTTTACGTGCTAAACATTCATGCGAGTAATCCAATGAATCAAATGGAAATAAGGTTTTTAACACATGCACGGAATAATATTGCCAAACTAGTTAGTGAATATAGCAAACTTTATTCAATAAGTCAAGTATTTACTCCCGGAAAATGTTTATGTATGATGATATATTGTTAACTTAGCTCACTATAGAAACAACGTCGGACATCTACAAACGCGTCCTGTATCCGATCTCAAAATGTGCCATTTGCACAATGTGTCATGTATGCAGCCCTTGTTTTGCACTTGCGCGCACGTCGCGGCACTTTGCGAGCGTCTACCGGCTCGGGCTGCATTTTACACCGAACATATAATATACCGTTCGAAACATCTATTTGCCGCCGAACGCCACCTCACTCAAGTCGACCCAAGTCATACCGTCAGTGGCGGCTGGTGGAAAATATTTTTGGTGGGACATCATACCGTATACCACGGTATGATGTCAGCAAGGTATGACGGTATGAAAAAAATGATACCGCCCATGCCTACTTCATGTACGCATTTTGCGCAGTCCGGAGCTGACAGGTCCATGGAGTCTGCCTGCAGGCGCTAATCTCAGGACCCCTCCACTCTCAGTACATTGCCACTTTCCGAACAGGAAATGCACGCAAATACAAGCCTTTATATTATTAAGGTACAGCGGCACTTTCCGAACCGTTAATGAATGCTTGTGTACACAAAAAGGCAGGCAAACCGTTTTAAATGTGTGTTTCCTGTATGGCGAATACAGCTGCTTTATTTATGTCTGTATGAAGTTGTTGTGAGTGTGGAGGGAGCAGCTACAGGTTAGCTTAGCCTAATCGATCAGTGCACTACGAAGCCAGTGCTAGACAGTGAACTGTCAACGGGGGGGAGCCCCGCCGATCATTATCGGACGATATTCACTCTAAATAGTTTGATCGGTGCTCTCTATAAAGGCCGATCAGGAGAGCTGGAACTGATCGATATGGACATAAACACGAGTGAAGTATAACCGGACGCGAGAGAGAGATCAGATCAGCTGCTGAGTCTGACGGAGACACGCAGCTCTGCATGATCACCTGAAGCTCCGCCCTCTGTTTAGCGAGTTTACCGGACTGCGCAAAATGCGTATATGAAGTGTCATGAACGCAAGAAATCATACCCTCGTGGGGGCGCGCTCATGTGATTGGCTTAGACTGGAGGAGATATCTGATTGGCTATAGATGAGAGAAATTACAAGTACGAATCGGGTGAGCGTCAGTGGACTCTCAAAAAACCCACACACGAATGCACAGCGATCCATGCACAGAAAGCGGTTTGTGTTTGCAGGTTCAGGGGATTTAAACGGAAAACAAATATGTGGGGATCAAAAATACATATGTAAAACTTTGTTCTGTGTTTGGATTTTATTTACATGTATATGAAACGGAACACATTTGTGTGTGCATTGAAAAACACAAGTTTGAATCCTTTTGCGGATCATGAAATACAAGTGTGAATCCTTCTGTGTGCATGTGTGTATTATGAGACTGTTCTGAGCCCATACATCAAGTCCCGTCCGCTGATGTCGCGGTTGTTCAGCACATTGTGCAATGAGATGGGGGCTGAGCACCATGGCCTTTTACTGCACACGGAGGTCCGCTGGCTGTCACGGGGCAAGGTGCTGTCCCGTATCTACGAGCTCCGCGACGAACTTGTTGCATTTGCAAATGAGCACGACTTACCCTACAAAGAACACATGGATGATGAATCGTGGTGGGTTAAGCTTGCATATCTGGCAGATATTTTTAGCCACCTCAATGACCTCAACATCAGAATGCAAGGGAAGAATGAGAATATCCTGACAGCCACAGACAAACTCAATGATTTCCGATCCAAGTTAAGACTGTGGCAAAATAAAGTCGCCAAGAAAAACATTGAAATGTTTCCGCTGACATCCAGTGACCCAGCGCACAAGACAGCATTTTTTCTACAAGTTGTAGCTGCTCACCTGAGAGTGCTTGAGGAGAGGTTTGAGTCATATTTCCCTCCTATGAATGAAGACTTCGATTGGCTCTGGGATCCGTTTAATCCTCTGTCATTAATATCAGCCACAAGTTTAAACAGCAGAGCTCAGGATGAACTCGCAGAGCTATCTATGGACCGCTCCCTGAAACTGAAGCAAAGGGAACTACGTCTGGATATATTTTGGCTGCTTGTGGGACACAAGTATCCATCCCTCTCAGAGAGTGCCATCAAGGTGCTTTTAGTTTCCAACCTCCTACTTGTGCAAGCTGGCGTTTTCCTCACTCGCATATGTCAAAAACAAGGCCCGCACCCGGCTGTCAGTGGAGCAGGACCTCCGCGTTGCGCTGTCCACTATCCCCCCACGCATCAAGAGACTCTGCTCACAAAAGCAGGCACAAGTGTCGCACTAGCACCGTGTAACGGTCTGAGAAATGTTTATGTTTGGATGTTAATTTGTGTGCCTCTCTTATAAATGTATGATTTATGATTTTGTCAATCAGTATTATCTGGATAGCGAAATGCAGAATGTTTCATATTTGGGATGTGGTTGATGAGTCACATGACCACAGTCAGGTCAGAGGGCATTGTTTCATCCCTCCAATTATATTAAGTTATTATTTAATCTAAGTGATCATAGGCCTGGCTCTTTTGAAATCCAAATATAAAATAATAACTGTATTGATATGTATTTGGGTTTTTACACAGGTAGGCCTACTATTTTCAGCCAAAACAAAAGAGCCTACTTAGTAGGCCTGTTTATAATATTGAATTCATCATAGAAATGGTGTTGACATTTTTAGTCTGGTTCTTGTTATTATGTGTGAATACATTATTTGTTCTATAAAATGTTCTATTCAATTAAATACACATTTGAAAACCAATTTATGGTGTATTTATTGTTTTTAGTTTAAGCTCTGAAGTGGTTTTTAAATCTATAAAAAGTTGGGGTGCCTTGGGGTCGAGAAATATTTTCAGGGGTGCCTTGGTAAAAAAAAGTTTGGGAACCACTGGCCTAAACTCAGTAACAGAATGTGGGCAAAACGTTCTTCTCCAAAGCTGTGCGACCTCTGAGTCAGTCGTCACTTCCCCCTTTTCTATCCTACAGGTACATCAAAACGAAGGATAAATTCTTCTTCAAGGCAGGGAAGGTTTCGCAGTACGCAGTCTACTGACCCGCAGCTGCTGCCTCTCTGTTGGACTCCGGTACTGCACCTTACTCACGAGACGTTGCAAAAAAAAAAAAATGGGTGGGAGGCGACTGCAGTAACAACTCCGCCAACGCCACAGTCACCCCCGTCGTGCGGGCCAGATGAGAATGTCTGGCGGGCCGGATATGGCCCGCGGGCCGCCAGTTGGTGGTCACTGCTGTATACTGTATACACAAACTATACAAAAACGCCTTTACGCTTTGGAGTGTGTTTATCCATCTGTAAGCAACTGCCAGCTAGGTCTCTCAGTCATTCACTCCTGATCGTTCACCGCGCAGTGACAGCTGCTACGGGCCTGATGTGTGAAAGTGAAACTATCTGATAGATAGAACATAGGTAGCCTATCAAAACGGCCCAGCCCAGCCCAGTGGGGTGTGGGCCACACCCCTCCAGGGAGTGGCTGGAACACTTTATAAGTGTAAACATTATTATTATTATTTGTTTTTTGACCCTCCGGCCCACGCACAGCACCGGCCCACCGGGAAAACTCCCGGTATTCTCCCAATGGCCAGTCCGCACCTGCTGGTGTCAATGCGCCGTTTGGTCGCAAATTATTCAAAAGATTATTTCTGCGGCACACACATATGATCATTATAGTCTGTATGGCAGTAAAACAAGAATAGAGTTTAAAAGGGGAGTGATTTGTAAAATATCCATAAAGAAAAAGAAAATCAGTTTACAGCTCTGTTTCATATGGGCGTTGAGAGAGGTATCCATAGATCTCTTAATGTTGCTCTCAAAGTGCACCAGATTGATGCTTTTAACTTCAATATTTAATATTTTATTTTTGGGCTAAGCCCCAAATGTTTTCAGGTCCAGGCGACGCCCCTGCCTAGGCCTATGTCTATTTTCAAAAAGGATGAGTGCCTTGATTTTTCCATTTTAATTCACAAATATAAGGGCTTTCAGGACCTGTGGGAACCATTCGCCCAGAGGGTGTAATAACATGGACACAAAAGTAATAAAACAAACTGACGAAAGGATGGCCGACAGGGACAGCATCTCCGCGGTCAGGTAGGAGAGGTATCCCAACACAAAGACGAAGCCAGGCTCGATGATCTGGATGTTTTTGGTGCCTCTGGTCAGAAAAGAGATCAGCAGGCCGAACACAAAGCCAACGAGAGAACCTCCAAACGCCACCACGAAGAAGGAAACTGCAGAGAGAGAGAGGTGTAAAAAGTTATGTTCAGCCACTAGGGGCACCCTAGCAAAAATAAATAAAAATAATAATAATCTCAGTACACCGTCGCCGTGATAAGTATGTTTAATTAATTTTGTTAACATGCCTAGATTGCCTACTCTCAAAGTCATGTATTATATTATTGAGTCAATAATATAATACATTAACCATACTTTACCTGAACCTCATCATGACACTAGAGAGGACGGCAGGAATGTAATTTCCCGTGTTCAGTGAATGCAACAGAGGCAAGACACCAGACCCACCAGAGAGTTGCATGGAAATAAACATCTCTCTCATTGGCTGACTGGTACCTATCCTGTGAGCTGTGACAATGTTTAAAGTGTCAGTCGGACTCAGAGTTTTTGAAGATGGACAAGACGACAATTCTCAAGTGGTGGTTCACACAACAACCCCAGAGCCACCAGTTGCGCCAGGTAAACAAGGTATGTAAATGTCAGTAAACTTCCAAGTTATGCGAGCATGTAAGCAAAGCATAAATTACAGCTACGTTGACGTTACATTGAATCGGAGGAGTAAGCTAAACCGTTAGCAAGTAGCTATAGCTAGACAGATATGTGAAATAAACAATTTGTCATACAATCTAAATGTAATGTTTTTTTTGCGTTACCTGGTGATTTCAAAGAAAGCTCTCTGGGAAATGTTGACTTACTGTGCGACATGAAGCTAGAAGCTACCTTACAGTACACAGTTGATCCGGAGTCCCGTCAGTTAAAGTGTTTCATAGTTAGCTTAGCTAAGCATCAACCTAGCACTGAAATATATGGATGTTATGTGACAGTATTTCTGAGAAAAAGTCAGCTGAAATGGTGGCATAGTTGCAACTGCTTTACGTGTCGACAGCATGTTTGAACGTATTTCAGGGTTGCCAACTTTGGGTAACTGGCTGGAGTGAGATTTTGATATCATGGGTTTAATTACACATATGCGCACTAAATGACTGCTATCGTGTCAGTAGCGGGACCTTAGCATATATATATATATATATATATACATACATATACAGTGGGGCAAAAAAGTATTTAGTCAGCCACCAATTGTGCAAGTTCTCCCACTTAAAAAGATGAGAGGCCTGTAATTTTCATCCTAGGTATACCTCAACTATGAGAGACAAAATTAGAAGAAAAGAAATCCAGAAAATCACATTGTCTGATTTTTAAAGAATTTATTTGCAAATTATGGTGGAAAATAAGTATTTGGTCACCTACAAACAAACAAGATTTCTGGCTCTCACAGACCTGTAACTTCTTCTTTAAGAGCCTCCTCTGTCCTCCACTTGTTAACTGTATTAATGGCACCTGTTTGAACTCGTTATCAGTATAAAAGACACCTGTCCACAACCTCAAACAGTCACACTCCAAACTCCACTATGGCCAAGACCAAAGAGCTGTCAAAGGACACCAGAAACAAAATTGTAGACCTGCACCAGGCTGGGAAGACTGAATCTGCAATAGGTAAGCAGCTTGGTGTGAAGAAATCAACTGTGGGAGCAATTATTAGAAAATGGAAGACATACAAGACCACTGATAATCTCGCTTGATCTGGAGCTCCACGCAAGATCTCACCCTGTGGGGTCAAAATGATCACAAGAACGGTGAGCAAAAATCCCAGAACCACACGGGGGGACCTAGTCAATGACCTGCAGAGAGCTGGGACCAAAGTAACAAAGGCTACCATCAGTAACACACTACGCCGCCAGGGACTCAAATCCTGCAGTGCCAGACGTGTCCCCCTGCTTAAGCCAGTACATGTCCAAGCCCGTCTGAAGTTTGCTAGAGAACATTTAGATGATCCAGAAGAGGATTGGGAGAATGTCATATGGTCAGATGAAACCAAAATAGAACTTTTTGGTAAAAACTCAACTAGACGTGTTTGGAGGAGAAAGAATGCTGAGTTGCATCCAAAGAACACCATACCTACTGTGAAACATGGGGGTGGAAACATCCTGCTTTGGGGCTGTTTTTCTGCAAAGGGACCAGGACGAATGATCCGTATAAAGGAAAGAATGAATGGGGCCATGTATTGTGAGATTTTGAGTGACAACCTCCTTCCATCAGCAAGGGCATTGAAGATGAAACGTGGCTGGGTCTTTCAGCATGACAATGATCCCAAACACACCGCCCGGGCAACAAAGGAGTGGCTTCGTAAGAAGCATTTCAAGGTCCTGGAGTGGCCTAGCCAGTCTCCAGATCTCAACCCCATAGAAAATCTTTGGAGGGAGTTGAAAGTCTGTTTTGCCAAGCGACAGCCCCAACACATCACTGCTCTATAGGAGATCTGCATGGAGGAATGGGCCAAAATACCAGCAACAGTGTGTGAAAACCTTGTGAAGACTTACAGAAAACGTTTGACCTCTGTCATTGCCAACAAAGGGTATATAACAAAGTATTGAGATTAACTTTTGTTATTGACCAAATACTTATTTTCCACCATAATTTGCAAATAAATTCTTTAAAAAATCAGACAATGTGATTTTCTGGATTTTTTTATTATTTTTTTCTCATTTTCTCTCTCATAGTTGAGGTATACCTAGGATGAAAATGACAGGCCTCATCTTTTTAAGCGGGAGAACTTGCACAATTGGTGGCTGACTAAATACTTTTTTGCCCCACTGTATATAGGATATATATATACAATATATACAAATACACAATATTGGACACAGACCGTAAAGGGCACAAAGTTTCATTCACTAATGAAAGTCAAACACATGTTTGTTTCCACTGTTTTATTGTGTGCATAGGCCTGTCGCGAGAAACAATTCATTGACTTATCATACTATAAATAAAAATGAACTCCATAACTTTTCTGACCTCGATAAATTGCCATTTACATGAGGATGTGACTAGTAGTTTGAAAGGATGTACTTGAATTATTATTATATATTATCATTATGTCAGTGGTCTAAAATGGTCATACAGCGGTGCCGACAATATTATCGTTTATCGCAATAATTTCCGGGAAAATGTATCCAACAAAATTATTATCGTGAAAGGCCTATACATGAAACACACACAAACAAATCTACAGACTTACTCCAAACTGCATAATATATTAATTAACACACTCTCACTCTCATATACTCTTGGACTCTTTTTTGGCCTAGTAGAATGTGTAGTAATGCACGAGTCAACACGTTCCATGCTCTCTTGAGAAATCTGATGTACAAATTAATCTTTCGATTGAATGTTTCTCATAACTCTGTCATTATGCTGCTTTCAAATCCGTGTCTCAGTGCTATACGATACCAGTCACCTCTGTGGAAACATTGGTATAACTGCCTTTTTTTATTTATATTTGAGTGTTGTATGTCTTTTAATAATGGACCAAGAGTCTCTTTAAATAAAGCTGATGATGAATAAGCAGCAGACTTTTACTTCTTTATCATTTCTACTGGATCTTAGATCTGCGCATGCGCAATACGGGTCGGAGATTGACCAACCGGCTCCCACTGCTCTGCTGTCTGTTAACGTTGTTAAGAGTGGTGGGAGCGGGGAGGGAGCGAATCTACAGCTTGAGCAGCTGTCAACTCAACATTGTAAATAACCAACCAAAAACGATCGCCGGTTCATCTTGTTTTTGGCATGAGAATAGTTTGGGCAGCGTGAGAGCTTGAGATTGAGAGTGAAAGCGTGTGTCACACGCCAGATGCATGAGAGCTGGCAACCCTGCGTATTTGCAGCAGTAAATGTGGCTGTTTGGCCACTGACGTTGCCATAACAACACCTGAATTTAAATGTGCAACCTCTTTTTGTGACAGGTTTTTGCATACAATTATAATTCTTCTGAATGATATTCCTATTGTAGTTTCTATGTGAATATTATGAGATGGATAGCCAGAGAGAATAAATGAAAAACAGTTATGAAATACTATATGACAGTAAAACAAGGATACAGTTTGAAAGGGGAGTGATTTGTAAAATATACATAAAGAAAAATCTGTTTACAGTTCTGTTTCATATGGGTGTTGAGAGATGTATCCATAGATCTCTTAATTTTGCTCTCAAAGTGCACCAGATTGATGCTTTTAACTTCAATATTTAAAAAAGAATCTTCCCGGGGGAGTATTAGCTCCACGGTGTTTACATATTTATACAATATGTGTGCTTATGCTAACATCATAAGACAAAAGTTGGTTCTGTGTTGTGTGTTGTGAGAACGAGCTGGAGTGAGGGGGGCCCCCCAAGCCAAAGCTCGCTTAGGGCCCCCAAAAGTATGGGCCGGCCCTGATCCTCACGATCATTTAATGTATCATATGTTCGCCGAATTGACATGAAAGCACTAACAAATATGAATTTGCTATAGTCAACTTCACTAAAACGTTATTAACGTGCCTGAACTCAGTAATTCACTAACAATAGGTTTATTTTTAATGGAGCCTCATCATCTCACCACGGGCCAACAAGAATATGTACAGTGTTAATAGTTTACTGTATTATTACTGTTTAATATTACTGCTATAACCATTGAGTTCATTGTTGTGCAATGATAAAATCAGACCGTTGTTTTTTAAAATAGTCTTTATGAAACTCGGCAGCTCTCAGGTGATTAGCTGATCAGCTGTGTGTGACTCTCTTTGTTTACACACCTAATGTAAATCATGACTTTGTTGGTCCAAAAAATCTACTTCAAAAGGTAAAAAGAATTGGACATATTAGAAAATGTGTTGGCTAAACTAATCTGTGTGATATTAATGTGAGAGGCATTTTGTAAATGATTTGTCAGATGTATGAATGAATGTCAGAAATAAACAATTCAATCTTAGAATTTAAGTTAATATCAATTAAGGCCTCATTTTTAGATCAATTAAATACATTTAATTTGATTTTTTAGGACCATCTACACACCACACACCCTAATACATTATTCCATACTAAACGGTAAGTAAATGCCTCTACTTACTTATTCCTTTAATGATCTCCACTGCATCAATTTGTGGTCCTCCCAGCGACACAAACGCATCAAAGACATTAAAGAGCACCTAAGAGAAGAAGAAGGAAATGAGGAAAATCAATGATATAATAATAATTACGGGACTGATCCACGTCTATTCATTTGAAATGCTTTTACTTGTCCTTATTTGTTCATCTTATTTATATGCAATTTGTTTATAATGGTCTGTCTTTGAATTACTGTACACATGGTTTCCTTGTTTTCTTTGATTTGAGCCCTTCTTATTGCACTTGTGTGATATTATTCTATGCAGATACATTTACCTGACTCCTTGTTTTAAAAGTTAAGAAATAATACAGTGTTTTTAGATGAGATGATATTGTCTCTCCCAATTCACAGATTGTGTGCCGTATTTTCTTCAAATAAAGGTGTGTTTACACTCCTGAGTAATAATGTCCATATAATATCATCTAATCTTTGAAGAACTGAGAAAAAAACAGTAGTTTGCTGGTATTTCCTCGTATTTTGGTTTGGATTATTGACAGTAAGGTGTGTTAAGTTTAAAGACACTATGTTATTCTTTTTCAGTTCTAATTGTAGTTTCAGCAATGTATAGAAAGGAACTTAATGATTTATAACGCATACAAGCAAAATGTGCTATTAGATCAACCTCCTTAAAGAGCAGAGTGATTCAGGCGAGGTGACAAAACCTCAGTCAGGGTAAAGGTCCTCACTCTGAAGTGCACACTGTTTGTATTCAAATCTGAGAAGTGTACTTTCCAATGATGGATGTCTCAGCAAACTCACAACCTGTTCTGCTTCACAAGAAACAATACAAAACTAAAGCATATAGCATACGAACCACGGTCACGCCGTCGTTGAGCAGCGACTCTCCGAACACCAAGATGAAGAGCACCTCGTTGACGTGGACCTGCTCGAACACGGCGATTACGGCCACGGGGTCCACGGCCGCGATCAGACTGCCGAAGAGAAGGTACTGCAGCAGGCCGATGTCCAGGTCGCCTGCAGCACAGAGATACACCACATGTGGCTTTAGTTAATATATGTAAGAAATCAGGTTCTTTAATTGCCCTACAATCATGGGCCTACTGTGAGACACTTGGCCTCTGGGTCCTACATAGGAGCAAGATACCTACAATTTGCGTGTCTTTGTAGTTCTTATGCATCTTTTTGTAGTTTTGTGTGACTTTGTGGTTATTTTCCCAATGTCTTTCTCCATTTTGCTTCTTTGGCCCCTGGGTGCCCATTCAGGACTCCATCCATGCCTGCAATCTGTTTTTTTGCCTTAAAATCCAATGACGGGGCTTGCTGAATCAATCCCTGCCCTCTATTAATTCAATGTTCATAGTCATACAAGCAGCAAGGCTCTATGGATGGCTCAGTACAGTAGGTCTGACAGTCCACAGTTTTCATCCAGATTGTAACATCTCAATAACTATTTGATGGATTGCAATTAAATGTGGTTCACAAGGTGTGTTACTAACTATTACAACACTATTTCAGATTATTTATGTCACTGTTCTTTCTTCGTGACACATGCTTGGTGTTTTCTGTTTTTTCTGTTTAGTGTTTTCCCTTTCCTCTTGTAATCTCTCCTAAATTAGCAAGTAGCACACCTAATTATTCATATTTATACTATGATACTTGATCCAAGTTGAAAATGTGATGATCCTCCAGTAAGTTCTGGAGTCCAAAACTTGGAAGCAGATGTATGGTCATTGAATTGCTAATTGCTGTTGTTTTCATAACACCAGCATGCGTCTATCCATTTCCCCTCATACAGTATCTTTGCATCATGTATCCCCCTCTGTTCCCCCGCCCGTCCCCAGAGGACAACTCTTGCCTCTTTAGCTTATTGTGTCACTATCAATAACCACTTCCTATCTTCCACCCCACTCAAAATGAAACTCAGTGTGACTTAAAGCGTTTGAGGCCCCTACATGTTAAAAGCTGGAATGTCTCTTACCCATGGCTCCTCCCATGTGACACCCCCACAGCGACAGCCCCAAGCTGGCAGCGTTCCAGCAGGTCCCGATGACGGCGTAGATCAGGATGGCCCCCATGTTGCTGAAGAACAGCTTGTTGGGCATGGAGTAGCCTGCGTCCAGGATGATTTGAGGCAGCAGGTAGAAGAAGAACACGTTCGGGGTCAGCGTGAAGGTCTGCACCCCGTCGGCACCCCAAATAATCCCCCCCAGGACGAAGCCGAAGCAGATGAGTAGGGCGCTCTCCGGGATGATGTTGGTCACATGATGGTTGGACTCAATCACTGAGAGAAGAGAAGAAAAGAGAAAAGAAGGAAAGAGAAGACATGAATTATTGACAAGAAAAAGGAATAGAATTGATTGTCGGTTCTTTCATTGCATCATAAATACACCATAAAAACAACGGTTTGTGAGGTTTCAATATTTGCAAATGATCAACTGTTGCACTCGACTGAGAAGGGTCCACTTTTAGTTCTGGGTATGATTAACCATCATGGTGGCGCGTATGAACGTTTCTTAACCCCTCTAAGTAACTAAACACAGACTTTTGCTTCAGGTCAACTAAACTTAATGGTCTGTCAAAGTTTCACTGAAGCTTATTTAATAATCAAACTAACTGAAGCATAAAAAGAGACCCATTTCAAAACGATTTCTGTTTCCAGTCCACAGAGCTCCGGTTTTGTTGTGCCAATATGTTCCATTCAGAAGTATTTGAAGTTATGGAACATTTGGATGAAGGTCTAACATGATGCAGTTTTTGTATTTGTGCTTGAGCCTACAAACTATCTAAGCTGTATCATGTTTACACAGATCTCACTGGATCTGTGTAAACATGATACAGCTTAGATACAGTTTGTGGTGTTCAATAAGAGCAAATATTATACAATGAGGTTGTTATAAAAGGTGTAACACTGTGGAATTTATATTGCAGTAAAAACAGAAGAAACTCTTGTGTTCTCAGGAACAACATGCTGCTTTGATAACACACACTCATGTTCACTCTGCAGGAAGGCACACTGTTCGTTACAATATTAGAGACATATCATGCTGCAATTACAAAAAATACACTTACCCAAGACATCCTTTCTAATTGTTAAAGACCCTAATAAACAATTTCTCAATCATATTTTAATTATTAACAATGTCGTTCTAAATGAACATGAAATAAAACTAAAGTTAGACGTTTTGGTTTTGTTAATCCACTAACACGCATTCACATATAGCCCCTATTATGCTAAGTGTTACTCTGAATAAAAATAGCTTTGATCGATAACTGACATATCATGTCAGGAATTTGTCATAAAGAAACTGTTAAGTTAAAACATTTTTAAGGCACTTAAAGGCAAAAACATATTTGCTCCTTATGTTATTTACAAAGTTACAAAACAAAATTCCATGACGAGATGATACAAATAATTAAAACTTAGGCTAACATGCAGAAGAACCGAGTATTACAGGGTATGTTACAAAAGGAACATTGTAGTTATTTGACATTATGCTGGTTAAAAATAGCTCAACATCATCTTGTTTCAAAGGACTCTGTCAAACTGCAACATTTAAACTATGCATGATATTAAGCTTGAAGCTTTGCTTTTTATTTCATTGTTATATTTGTGAGATGAGAAAATATTAGGAACTGGCAGTGGTGAAATGTCATTTAGTACATGTACTCAAATATTGTACTTAAGTACAATGTTGAGGTGAAAGTCAATAAAGTTTAAAATAAATGTATTACAGTCCAGCTCAGTGGATAGAGGAACATTTAAGGCAATGTCATCCACTCTATATGAAGGCTCTCTCAAAATATATTTTTAAGAATAAATAAAATAAATGTGTTAAATACAATATTCAATTATATATTTCTGAAATTGGACCATTTAGCATAAAAGTTCATTTTAATATTGGTTTTAAGTTTAGTTTGATGCTAATACTTTTGTACTTAAATGTCATTTTAAATGTAAAACCTTTACTTCTACAATGTGGTATTACTACTTTTACTAAAGTAAAGGAGAAGAAGATTTTTTACAAAGCTGGAAATCGGTTACTTGTAGTCCATATTTACCAGCCTACATCAAAAAACACTTTCTAGCACATTTCAACTGTTTCTTACATACCCAATTTACCCACACAAGCCACCAATATCCATAACGCAATAACATAAGGAGTCTCCACATGGTGCCATTTAAAAGTCACGACGGGAATTCCTGTGATGACGCTGGATCCATGGCCGTGTTCAGTCTGATTTGATTTTAACTCAGATGGCGGCTTCGGGTGGGGTTCTTGATGCGCCACGTCCCCCTTCACCTTTGTGACTCCTGATATGAAGAAGATGAGCAACACTGGCCCCAGCAGCCAGAGGTGTACATACCCACAGCGTTGCATTTGACCAATTTAATTTAAAAAAAACAGAACCAAAAAAAATGAGTCCTTTATCTCTGATGTCAGGGAGGGCAACTGTCTGTCCCAAGGCCAGACTGAAGTGTGTCACACCTCTGATCCCTCCTTCTTTTCTGCTTCCTCTGTCTTACTCACTCTAGTTTACTATCAGTTATTATCTTTTCACTACTCTAGTGCTCTATCCTTCTATCTCAGACTGTGAATGTGTCCTTCCACAGTCTGTGGTCAGCAGTGTTCAGGCAGTTCAGAAGAATGCAGAAGCCTCTATGACCAAGGTTGTGTGTGTGTGTGTGTGTGTGTGTGTGTGTGTGTGTGTGTGTGTGTGTGTGTGTGTGTGTGTGTGTGTGTGTGTGTGTGTGTGTGTGTGTGTGTGTGTGTGTGTGTGTGTGTGTGTGTGTGTGTGTGTGTGTGTGTGTGTGTGTGTGTGTGTGTGTGTTTAGGTTGGAAGATTAAGGGATGAGTAACGGATGTCCAAGAAAGGTTTCTGGTTATTCAGTCACGTTTGGAACATTTAGTCATTACTCTGTTTGGTCTTTCCGGTCTCAGATAAACTGAAGTTTGTCATGTGTGTGTCTCAATGGCATTGAGGGAGTTAGTGATGGAGCAGAGGTCATTTGATGTTAAGCCAACACCTGTCTGTGTGTGTGTTTGTGTTTAGTAACATTTCCAAGGGCTTCATCTCAAGCAATGATTGACGCTGATGTTACTCAATCCTGGTTAAAGACTCCCAGTTCTTGACGTGATAGTCAAGAAAGCCGTCTTCTGGCAGTCCGGAAATAAACTTCAACTATCTGTGATTTAATGGAGCTACGATTGACTTACTGTACTGTAGTAAACGTATCCCATTAAATGATAAGGCAAGGCAAGGCAAGTGTATTTATATAGCAAATTTCAACACAAGGCAATTCAAAGTGCTTTACAAAAATGAAAGACATTAATAGCATTTAAGAAACATATTATGAAATTATATCTAAAAAAACTGTTAAAAGCCACGTGAGACTGAACCAGGCACTGGAGTTTACATTGCCAAAATGTTTCATATTCCATTGATGCAGTCATTATTCCTGGCAGAAAATGTGTGTTAATGCTCAGCTGAAAATACATTTAAAAACAAGGAATATTCACTATTGTTTTTGAGTAACGTTTGATAGAAACAACACAGAACCAATGGGCGGGTCATGTTTTTTCATTCACTGCACCGATCTGAACTGTCGTGCCAAACGTCAACTTCATGCTTTATAGTAGCAACATTTTCCTGACTGAGTTCTATCTAAGACTTGAGCTCACCTGAAACAGCAGGAACAGCAAGATGTGGGTTGACTCCGCACATTACTGGTAGCCAGCTGTTTATGGTGGAAACAGATTACCTTTTTAACTTCCCCAAACTACAACGAAGGGCAAACTCAATTTTCTTTTTCCTCCTTTTTTTTATTTCAACCGCATTTGCATTAATACTCTTCGGCAACGGTAAAAGGTAACAGGGAATACAAAATAACTATCCATAATATCTTTTATTGGCAATTCCTACCTGGCAGAAGGGAGAAGTGCAAAGAGAAAGCAAGGCGTAATATAAATGTAACCAATATTTATTTATTAAATTTTTTAAGCCACTAGAGGGGGTGAAACACACAAATGGTCCCCAGGATGGAATCAAACCCTGGCCCCCACGGTGTGGAGTGAGCCCCACATGGGTTAGAAGCTCTACTGGGTGAGTAATGTGGCAGCATACAGGACTCTCTCAGAAAATTAGAATATTGTGATAAAGTTCTTTATTTTCTGTAATGCAATTAAAAAAACAAAAATGTCATACATTCTGGATTCATTACAAATCAACTGAAATATTGCAAGCCTTTTATTATTTTAATATTGCTGATTATGGCATACAGCTTAAGAAAACTCAAATATCCTATCTCTAAATATTAGAATATCATGAAAAAGTATACTAGTAGGGTGTTCAACGAATCACTTGAATCGTCTAATTAGCTCGAAACACCTGCAAGGGTTTCCTGAGCCTTGAAAAACACTCAGCTTGGTTCAGTAAACTAAATCACAAGTATGGGGAAGACTGCTGATCTGACTGCTGTCCAGAGGACCGTCATTGACACCCTCCATCAGGAGGGTAAGACACAAAAAGAAATTTCTCAAAGAGCAAGCTGTTCACAGAGTGCAGTTTCAAAGCACATCCACAAAAAGTCTGTTGGAAGGGGGAAATGTGGCAGGAAACGCTGCACAACCAAGAGAGATGACCGCAGCCTTAACAGCATTGTGAAGAAGAGTCGCTTCCAGAATTTGGGGGAGCTTCAAAGACAGTGGACTGAAGCTGGAGTCCAGGTATCAAAAGTCACTGTTCACAGACGTGTCCGGGAAATGGGCTACAATAGCCGTATTCCCATGGTCAAGCCACTTCTGAACTCAAGACAACGGAAGAGGCGTCTGACTTGGGCTAAGGAAAAGAAGCACTGGACAGTTGCACAGTGGTCCAAAGTCCTCTTTTCAGACGAAAGCAAGTTTTGTATTTCATTTGGAAGTCAAGGCGCCAGAGTCTGGAGAAAGGCTGGAGAGGAGCAAAATCCAAGTTGCTTGAAATCCAGTGTGAAGTTCCCACAGTCAGCGATGGTTTGGGGAGCCATGTCAGCTGCTGGTGTTGGTCCACTGTGTTTCATCAAGCCCAGAGTAAATGCAGCTGTGTACCAAGAGATTTTAGAGCACTACATGCTTCCGTCTGCTGAAAAGCTCTATGGAGATGAGGAATTCATTTTCCAGCATGATCTGGCACCTGCCCACAGTGCCAAAACCACCAGTAACTGGTGTACTGACCATGGCATTACTGTCCTCGATTGGCCTGCAAATTCCCCTGACCTGAACCCCATAGAGAATATGTGGGGTATTGTGAAGAAGAAGCTGAAAGACACCAGACCCAACAATGCTAATGAGCTAAAGGCCGCTATTGAAGCATCCTGGGCATCCATAACACCTCAGCAATGCCACAGGCTGATTGCCTCCATGCCACGCCGCATTGATGCAGTAATCCGTGCAAAAGGATTCCCAACCAAGTACTGAGTGCATTAATGGACATTTTCAAATGTTTGATTGTGTTTTGCTGTTATAAATCTTTTTTTTTTACTTGGTCTGAGGAACTATTCTAATTTTTTGAGATAGGATTTTTGAGTTTTCTTAAGCTGTATGCCATAATCAGCAATATTAAAATAATAAAAGGCTTGCAATATTTCAGTTGATTTGTAATGAATCCAGAATGTATGACATTTTTGTTTTTTTAATTGCATTACAGAAAATAAAGAACTTTATCACAATATTCTAATTTTCTGAGACAGTCCTGTATAGGGATCCAATGTTAACGCTGTTGGTAATTACATTATGCTATTGTGCAGCACTTCATAATAAAATATTAAAGGAGGAACTTTTGTCTACTGCTACACATCCAATGTAACTATTAGAGAGAAATGATTAAAGATCTGTGTTCAGCAGAACTCAGTGGGCTTGGTGCTGAGAAACACACACGGGGGAGGAAGGTGTAAAGTATGAAGAGATGGACATTGTTGGTTTTCATCTTTTCATGAGATTAGAGTAGACCATAAGAAAACTATAGAATACCAACAGCATTTTCCTTTAAGTTCCAATGACCCTCTCCAAAGTCAAGGTATATAAGTTTACTAAAACTACTACATACAAGTACATACTGTACTAATTCCCAGAATTCCCAAGCATTGATTCACTGAACTGGTTGCGTTATTACTGGATGTTTTTTTAGGCCAGGTGTCCCATCCTGTTTGAGGACAAAGGACAATAGTCTCATTGGTAAGATGGACTGGTTTGATGATTAAGCAGTTAATAAGCTCTCACACAGAAACAGGTGTGAATGAGTTTATCTGAAAACATCTCAAGTTTCTCATATGGAAATATTTGAGAAATATAATATGTATTTTCACAAGTTTGTAACACAAACTGCCCTGTTTTCAGCATTGTGCTTTTTCCATCTGAAGAGGATTTTTAAAAATGTTCATTTAGATTTAAAAAGGAGGATAGTTTTCTCAACACTTCAACTAGAAATTCACTGAGCACAAAAGGGATCAACATTTTTTTTAATCTTTACGTAAAGCAGTCGAAAAACGTATAAACTTAAAAAAATTATAAAATTGCATGAAATGAGTACAAGCATGTGTATATCAGCGCTGTACTTTTTAAAATGTATCCTTTTTAGTCACATCCCACCTCTGGCTCATTATGTGCTCTAAATGCATTTAGCTGCACAGTCGAGCATGACCGGACCAATTCAGCTTTATTAACTAATGACCTAATAATCCTGCTGTACAGTGGCTGGCCTTTAGCTTAAACCTTTCAATCATTAGAAGGTCATCACAGATCTGTGCACACTTTTAGCAGAGGTCAACTTCATGGTGGAACTTGAAGAGAGGTCATATGTATGTATAGGTGTATGTGTGATTTAGTGTGATGCTATTCCATTTAAGGAATGTCAAATGTGTAATTATTTTTAAGTTAAAGCAAAAATGTTTTAGAAAGAGGATTTCATAATGTTGTATAATGAGTCAAATAAGATCAGAGCATATAGTGAAAGTAAGGAGGAAACTTCCAGTCTGTAACAGATAAACAAACCTGCGTTTAGTGTCCATTGTTCTTGGATGAGTACAGAGAAATGCGGAGGATGAAAGAAAGCCAACATTGTGACTCTGGAAAGAGGAAATAAGATCTGAAGAAAGCTTATTCCATTGTGTGCCCTTGTGTGAGTAAGTATAAAGTCAACATTTATACTGTGCACATATTGTTTGAGTTTACACAAATTAATGAAAGTTTTTCTTTCTTTTTAAAGTGCCTTTCAAAAAATGTTCTTCAAACATCAACAACTATGCTCTTCTGGAAATTCACAGTATGCTTAAAACCAAATGTGCACGTCAAGGTTCTAAACATAAATTAAGGTTTTGAAAAATAGCCCTATTATTCTTTTGTTTTTTTTCCTTTCCCGTAGTGTGTTATATAGGTTTGTGTGCATGTAAATGGTCTCCCACACTGTTTAACACTCTATTAGCTAGCGCTCTAACACATACGTGATAGGCTTAGAGGCGGGATGGGTGGCGCAGTGGTCTGTGCGTTTGATCATCAGATCAAGGGGGTGTTGGGGAACTCCAGTTCGAAACCCGCTCCCGCCCCGCTTCGTCAGGCCGCTGTGTCCTTGGTCAAGACACTTCACCAAAATTTGCTCCTGTGGGTATTGTCCACAGTAGAGGACCATTACATGTATTTATGATCTGTGTTTGTAAAGCGCTTTGAGAGTCATTGATAAAGCGCTATAATAAATATAAAGATTGTTATTATTATCTCTAATTGGTTGACCAATCACAACAGAGCCGGCCATCTAACCAATCAGAACAGGTTGGGCTCTGGTTTCAGACAGAGGGTGAAAAGAGGTGCTGCAGCACAGGCAGTATGAGAACAATAAAGAGCTTTTTGAACATTAAAGCAAGGGGAGACATGTCCCAAAGACTCTAAATGCTGATATGAACTGAAAATGTGCTTAATACGGCTCCTTTAATGTTAATGGCTTCCATTTAACAATCCCAATTATTAATCCTTCTTATTTAACAAAATCAATAAAAACCCAAACTCCATTTTTTTATCCATACATATTTGTGTTGAGTCAGATTTAATGTACTTTTGAATTCAAAAGTAAATGCTAATAATCTCTCAAACACGGCTGTAACATTTTCAACCAAAGCACAGCACAAATGAACGCTGAATCTGCCAACACAGACTTAACGACTGTAACTACTTGCAAACTAAAAAAGAAGACAGTGTCAGATATCATTGTTTGGTTATCAACACCATTCATTTCCTGCAACTTTTACAGATGACCACAGTCCCATATTTATGTCAGTGAAGGTGTACACAAACACACAAGTCAACATAACGGCATTTACATTGTCCACACTGCAACAACCCATTTGCCTCTGTTGTGAACACATGAAATGCTAATGCCAGAGTTTGTACAAGTACTTTGGCTTCACCTGCTGACAAGTTTAATAGAGGTCAAGCTTTTTCTCGTCCAATTCATTATTTCAGAAATGGATTTCGTCCATGTCTCTTCAAAGCATTTTGATTTGAAACACCTCAGCCAAAATGCAAGAGGGTTTTCTTTAAAACCAAAATATTGATTTATATATAATTCTATCTATTTTAAAATGGTAATATTGAATAAATACACAGTGGGTGGGCGTAGTTTGGTGGAAGAAAATAAGTTCCTATGAAAGTGATCACAATGAGGTCAATGATTTATCTTGAGTAACCAGGTTGTGATGTGAGACCTGCTTGCTTTGAGCCCAACAGGCCGAATGCTATATAGTTCTATTATATTTGAAAGAAGGCGAACATCTCTCCGGCCAGATCTCAAACAATCGGCAACTCACATAAAGCAAGTGAGAAATACTCAGGTTAGGGTACATATTAACATTTATTTTTAATTTAAATTGGAACTGTCCCTTTAATTTAAGGATCTCCTTGAAAGAAGTCTTTCTCCCACAGCTACCATCAACCACCCTAACCTTGAAAGCGTTCATTCTCCACTGACAGACTAATCTATCATCCAATATCACTCAAATTAAATCACAACCACACTAAATACGCTAATAACAGTTTGCGGTTCGAACCCCTCCATGGACAATATTTGCTGGGACTGACCGATTTTGCAGAGCCAGCTGACCAGGACCCACAGGACCACGATGTACGGAGTGGAGACATGGTGCCACTTCCAGCTCACGATGGGTAGAGTAGTGATGGGCTCTCCTTCGTGTCCACTCTCTCCATGACTACTGTCCTCTTCTCCAGTCCCATGACTGGAGTCCGTCTGGTGCCCGGGGCTCGAGGTGGTCTCAGCATTGCGTCCTGTCTCTTCATTGGCAAGGCTTCTGGACAACATCAGGGCCATGCAGAGAAGAAGAGCAAATCGCCATGCAGCTCCCATGTTTGGGGGAAGTTGCAAAAATACTTACTGAAAAGGTTATTTAGACTATAGACACAGGTGCTATGGTCAACCTCAGTCTTTCATTCCTCTCCTGTGTATCCTCCTTCCCTCTCAGGTCACTTTTGTTCCGTCTTACATCCACATCCTTCTCTGACCTGAGCACTGTGGCCTCTCTGTGCTCTCCTCTGCTGAAGATACAGTTATACAGCAGGTGAGGCTCAGCCCATTCTGATGCTCCTCTGTCTCCTCCCACTCTGTACCCAGGTAACCTAGTTTGGCCACATTACTCAATGGAAGATTTGATGCTCTTGTCCTTTCTCTATTGGCTGTGATTGCAGGTTTTCACCAATTTTACACTTTTTCTACAAAATGTATTGGAAAACACCATAACTTATGAAACTTTGTATTATGTGAATAGTCCTTTTTACAAACAACAAACTTGAAATCAAATTAATCAATAAATACATGACAAACCAAGTTTTGTTTTCTTAGTTTTGGCCATGATTTATATGTGTATGTGCCAGATTAAAAGGGACACCTCCATATTTTACATTTATATCTTAGTTTAAAAGGTCAACAGAACATTATTTGGCATCTTTGATTATTAAATGAATGGTTTAAGTATTTCTTACATAGAAAATGCCAAATATTGCCTTTCCAGTGCCTCAGTTGTGGGCATTTTACAATTGTCTTTGTTTTCTAATAGCAAACTGAATATCTTTGAGTTTCAAATTGTGACTTAGCGAAAACAAGTGTTTTCATACCACACCTTAAGCTTAAGGAATTTGGAATGGGCACTTTTCCATACTTTTTGACATTTTACAAAGCATTATTGATTAATCAATAAGGAAAATGATGGTTACTTGCATGCCTTTAGTTATGGCTCAAGACTTTGTTATATACTTGGGGCGTATAGTCTCAAGGCAAACAAGTGAGAGAGCATGCAAAGACTCTTTTTGTTTCATTATAGCAAAGGTAGGATCAAGCATTATTAAAATCTCAGGGTCTGCACCTTTCTTATTAAAGATGTGACAATATGACACAGCATTCAGACTGGTTCTGTTTAGTTTACCTTTATTATCTAAATCAGTGGACCAAGGGGTCCCATGGTGTTTGGTAATTCATTGGCAAGTAATTATCCAAACTGTTTGGGTCACTTCCTGGTTCAAAGTGTACCTATCGGGTTCACTGTAACATTTAATGTACATCATTTTATTGTATATTTTCATACCTTTATTTCATTTTCTACTATTCTTTATTTATGTTTCTTTACTTCTGTATTTTTCTGATTTCTTCCTTTGTACTATTTTTATGTTGTACACCAAAACAACAAAGCACATTTTGATTCTGTAATTTTACCACACATTTTCTTAAAGAAGACATATTCAATTTTATCATAACGGCATCTTCCTAGTTAATTTAAGTGAAATAAGATGACTTTATACTGCCTCCAGGTGGCTTCTCTCAGTACAACTGACCGTTATATCCCTCTAGTCTTACATAAATGTAGAAAGTACTAGATGAATCTAGGGCAGGAAAGCAGTTGGACCCGTTTGTCTCCCTTATTTCAAAGGAGCACCTGCTCCCCGTACATCCCCTTCTCTCGGCCACACTGCACAGTGACTGTGTTGAGCCTTTATTGCCACTATTCATGTATGTGTTTAGGTGACAGAGACTTGGAAATGAACCTTAGTTTCAGGGAGGTGCCGTTTCGTTTTCATAATCGTTAATCAAGGTTTTGCTCCTTTCATGGCACAGTTGCTTAAACTTATCAACCCTGAGCCTGTTTTTCAGGTCTCAGGCTCGAAAATGACATTCCCAGAACAAATGACCATATTTTCCCTTCTAAAAGGGTTAAATTAATAATATTTGTTCTCAAAGTAATG
Organism: Notothenia rossii; assembly: GCF_949606895.1. Lineage (NCBI taxonomy): Eukaryota > Metazoa > Chordata > Actinopteri > Perciformes > Nototheniidae > Notothenia > Notothenia rossii. The sequence continues at coordinate 26,929,582 of NC_136908.1, forward strand.
ATAAACCTGTGAGTTGGATGTAGAAAAGTCAGAATCAATATAGATGTTTTTATTTTAAAGAAAATTCAGATTAAACATAGTAAAAAACTGTAAATTATAGTGTCCGTCCAAACATTATTTTGTACTTATAGTGAAAACTACCCTTTGATGATGGGTTAGTAGAGTAAAAGCTTTAGGAATCCAAAGTGCAACATATAATAAGTACCCTGTATCATGATTGATGCAAAACAAGTGACATTTGACCTTTTTAGAGAGATTTAGCAAAAAAAAACACTTCTGGGGTCATTTGGGTGGATTTTCCATATCTCTGGCCCCCCTTGCTCGATTTTGACGAATGAAATCTCTTTATAACCGCTGGAGCCAATGGAATCGACGGAAAGTTCTACACACACAAACACGTTACCAAATAAGGAGTCAGAGTGACGCGTGGCCAAAACCGGAAGCTGCATATACACTGTTGGCTACCATAGCAGCTAACTTTTTTTCTCCGATTTTTACATAAAAATTGAATTATGGATTATAAATAATTTTTTCATAGCGACAGACACATTACTAAACTATGGATTAACCAAATCAGCCGCGTTTTTTCTCGTTTTAATGCCATTGAACACGTCTTTTGATCAGATTGACAGCTACGGTGAGACGATCTCCCGTAAAAGCTCCGTAAAGGTACGTGTTGTGATGTCTGTGTTTGCTTCCCCTGTCGCGAGTTCGGTTCGCTCAGTGATGATACTATACCTATATAATCTGTGGAGTCTCAGCTTTAATCGGATATATTGTATGTGCAGTTACGATAAGTAATAAGGGTATCTTTATCTTGAGTTCTGTGCCAAAGTCAGCTCAGGGGTCATTTAGACGCTTCTTATGAGACTTTTGTTTTGTTTTGGTAAAAATGGTTCATATTTTCCGTTAGCTGAGTTTCTTCCCATTAATCTGGTGCTACACTTTAATAGTTTCATAAATGTTAAAAAGACCTGAGACACAGTCTCGAAAAAAAACGTTCCAGGGCTTAACAGGTTGTAACAACCATAACAGCCATTGAACCAGGAAGTGACCCAAACAGCCTCTAAAATCAATGGGGGGATGTTTTATGTATTTGCACTCTGAAGAAATGTGCAATTTAGGCCTTTCCAGGAATCCATTGTTTTTCAATGATCCCATTGTTTTCCTTTTAACTTGTTACCAGAATTATTATCTCACTCTTTCAATAAAGAATACAATTTTTTATCTCCCATAAATCTGAAATCAAGTATTTGAAATAAATCCATAACCAGACAACTCTAATGCCTACAAAGATGCAAACAAAAAGAGATAAAACAAAATCCCTATTTCTTCCACCCTGTTACCATTAACTGCCTTAAGCAGGAAACAAAACTCTTCCATACACATGAACGCACTGAAACCTGCTCTCTTCTGGAACACCAGCATGGACTTCAGGGGAGCTGTTTGCACGGCAGCTCTGTTGATAGTTTATGAGTAAACTAGCCTCATTGACTGATACCAGGGCTGAATATCTGTATCTAATGTCACGTGATAAACAAAGGGTCTCTGTGAGGGCAGCCATTGACAGAGAGGTGAGTGGTTGGGACTTCCCATTCACTTTTAAACGGAAACTGGTTGAAAGGAACCAGCTAAGACTCACACTAAGCCATCACGTGGATAGGGGTACAAGTAAAAGGATGAGCTTGGTGTGATATCATAAGAATTATATCTACTTGTTTCACAAATGTGATAAATCAACATCAATTTATTTAAGGAAACACACCATAGAAACACATTTTTTGTGCATTGGTGAATTTTGAGAGTTTGCGCTATTTAGATTCCATAGAATATCTTCATTCCGGCTTGGATGGAAAGGCCATCCAAAATAAACAATTATGTGTTTATTTTACCACACTTCGTTTGCGTCTGTAGATTACTCAAATTGTTTTCAAAAGTTAGCATAAGATAGTGTCGCATTTGCACATTCAGAAAACTTCTAACTGAAAAAAGTTATTAAGAGGGGTATTTTGATGGTGATATGTATTAGTGACATGTGTTTACCCTAGTGTCTCCCCTAGAGTGTATTGCAATTTTTACAAGTCAACAATTACACTAAGCAAAATTTCAACCAGTCTGAGATTCATTTATTACTCTGCAGAGTATATAGAAAAGGTGTAGTTCTCAAGATGAATGCTAACATTTATATACTTACATGTTTATGTTTTGCAGGACTAAAGCTAACAATGTTCAACATCTTAGTCTAATATGTTAGCATGCTAACATATTAGACTAAGATCAAGGCATAATTAAAGTTAATACAAATGATCCTGAGACGATCAGGAATGTCTGCAATAAATGAAATGTCAATCTATTTATAAGTTGTCCAGAGTATTTACACCATACATTTTAACTTCATGCCAGAGATAAAGGTCAGGTGATCATCCATGTCATATTCAACATTTCAGGTTAATCCACCTCGTAGATGTTAAGATCTAGATGTTCAATTAAATGTATTATTCCTATTATTTATTTATTAAACTTACTGGAAATATTGAGTTTTAAGCAAAAATTTGAAATATTCTCCAGTTCCAGCTTGAAATGTAAAGAGTTGCTGCTTTTATTCGTCAAATATGAAGGTTAATTGAATATATTTTGGTCACTAACATACCATTGTTATAGCCATGTCTTAATAATAGTATTGAACAGGCATATCTGCAGTTCATTGATCGTAGGCACAAATGGACTACCGTGCTCATAGGAGACACATTGCCACATAAAACCTGAGCACCAGACCATATACAGCATATCGCTTCACACATTTACACAGGCTACAAAAGCTCATCATGACTTGCATGTTATTGAGGTTTCTGTGGAGAATGATGAATCACTGAAGGGAAGAAACATCTGAGAAATTCCCAAGGAAAATTACATTTCCTCATACTTATTTTTTAAACGCTTTCAGAGTCAATATTTTGATTAGTGCTTGGTCGAAAAAATCCCTTATTGATAGTATGAAAGGCTTGTGTCTGCCAAGAGATGTTGAGAAATTCCCAGTGAATCATGTAACAGGTTATATGCAGGAATCCTGAAGTCAAATGTAATACATTTTAAGACCTCATCGCCACACTTTACCTCACATTTATTGTCATTCTTCCTTATCTTCCAACCATTTGGACGCAAACTTGCATTTCCCTATAACGATGTTGTTTAACAACTGGCGTAAACGGACCTTGGCGCGCTATTAGGGATGGGAAACGATTAATCGAATATTGGAATATTCGAAATTATTCAGGTATTCGAATATGAGTTATTAATATTTTTATGACTTTTTTTTTTTTTTTTGGGAGGGATGCCTAAGTTGATTACATATTATCAAATTGAATAATTCAATGTATACGACAGTGCCATAGCTAAATGTGTTCGGTGACGTCTAAAGGTGTGTTTTGCTCCGCTCACCGGTCCCTCCCAGCGGGCAGAGCTGCAGGTGCTGATCTATGATGAATTGGAAATGGGGGACCCTGATGTAAACAAGACGAAAGTCTTTCTCTGGTCTGCATCCCCTTAACAATTGTATGTTTTGAGCTGTACTGTACTGTACCCAATATACAAGCTGTTAATAAACTTTTCAATCAATCAATCAATCTCTCTCTCTCTCTCGCTTCCGGTTATACTTCACTCGCGTTTATATCCAAATCCATCAGATCTAGCTAGTTCTAGCTAATGATATGGCTGCTGCCCCTCCCTACAAGCAGATCGCGCGGACTCAACCCTCATCTTATGCCCAAATCCGGCGCAAATGCGCTCCGCAGCCGTTGCGAGGTTCCGGCGCTGACAGTTCATGAGCGTGCTCCCCCGCCCCCTGTCAACACTCGCGACACATGAGTGGCCAGCCTAAACAACAATACGCGCTGCTTGGCAACCGTGTGTGGCGGCAAAGTACATAAACATTTTGACAGGAGAGATTTAGTTTCGCCGGTATTCAACATATATCATAGTCCGGTAATTATTTACACTCTAAGAAGAGTCCTACACAACAGACATGGCGTCAAAAAGGAGTAATGTGTGGAAATATTTCGACGAGGTTAGTGAGTGCGGTGTAGAGTGCAAACTATGCCAAATGAAACTTATATACTGTGGTGACTCTAGTTAACCATAATTCACTTTTGGGTCACAGTTCCTACACGGACCTTGTTTAGTGTAACACCGGAGATTTAGGTTGCCAAGCTAGAGCTAGCAAGGCACTCTAACTTGACTCTCATCACTGAGTACATGTCTGATATCACTATTGCTTAATGGAAAATAAAGAGTGGAAATCCTTCTTAAATACTCCGCCTCTGACTCCTTCTTACCGGCACTACACTGGTGACCCTGCATTTTTCTAGATAGTTTCAGAAAAAAATTTGAACATGGCTGAACGAGATGTTTTCGTTAAGCTGCCGGAGTTTTGGAAGCATGCCGCGGAGGCATGGTTTGCAAACGTGGAGGCTCACTTCGCTTGCAAGCATCTCCACGACGAAGAGCTGAGATATTACCACGTGGTGGCTTCGCTGGGGGTTTCTACTTCAGCCAGCTTAGTGGGTTTCATCGCAGCACCCCCACGCCTCGGCAAATACGAGGCTATCAAGGCTCTTCTCCTGAAGACATTTGGTTTATCGACGAGAGAAAGAGCCCGCCAAATTATGGACATTCAGGGCCTCGGAGATGGCAAGCCATCTCAGTTAATGGAGAAGATGCTAAGCCTGCTAGGAGGGGAAGATACCCAGATTTTGTTCATGGAGATGTTTCATCAACACTTACCTCCCCGGGTCCAGACGGCGTTGGCCAACACACCCATCACGGAGCCCCGCGCGCTGGCCGGAGAAGCGGACCGTTTCTTCCTGTCTACACGACAGTCTGGTGCGGAGGCGTTGGTTGTGGTGCACAGCGGCCCTTCGGTGGGCAAGAAAGCATGGCGGAGGCCGGACACAGCGGCGACGAGTCAGCGAAGGGATTCTGAGTGCTTCTTCTACCATGCACGTTTCGGGACGATGACAAAGAGGTGCATCGCTTCATGCAGCTACAAGCCTCCGGGAAACGGGGGTGCCGACGCTCAGTAGTAGCTCTGAGTGTCGGCGGCACGGGCAAGCTCCTTTTCGTCAAAGACAGTGTTTCAGGGAACCTGTTTCTGTGCGACACGGGTGCGCAGCGGAGTGTGGTTCCCGCGTCGAGAGAAGACATCACTCGAGGCGGGCACGGCCAACGGCTAACAACGGCTAACGGCGGACCCATTCGCACGTACGGATTACGGCTTATGTGTTTGTGCATCGGTGGACATTAAAAATAAACGTTTAGTGGATGCCTTAACATTTTCTTCTCTCGTGTGCACACTCGGCAGCGCAGCGTACGACGGGCTGTCGGGCTCGCTGTCTGGGGAGGACATTTTTCTCAGACTTTTGGCTGAGTTTCCTGATCTGTCGCTGCCCACTTTCTCCGCGCTCACCACCAAACATGGCGTGGAGCACCACGTCACCACTGAGGGGCCTCCAGTCTACGCCAGGGCCCGACGGTTGAACCCTTCTAAGCTAGCCGTAGCGAGGGCGGAATTCGCAACCATGGAACGCCTGGGCATCGTCCGCCGCTCCAACAGCCCTTGGGCCTCTCCTCTGCACGTCGTGCCCAAGCCGAACGGCGGTTTCCGCCCGTGCGGGGATTACCGCCGACTCAACGATGCCACTACACCTGACCGCTACCCGGTGTCGCACCTACAGGACTTTTCATCGCATCTGGCCGGCACGAAGGTTTTCTCCAAGGTGGACCTGGTGCGTGGATACCACCAGGTGCCCATGCACCCCCTGGACATTTCCAAAACGGCAGTAATAACGCCTTTTGGACTCTTTGAGTTCCTGCGGATGCCTTTTGGGCTCAAGAATGCCGCCCAGACGTTCCAGCGCCTGATGGATTCGGTGCTGCGGGACCTGCCGTTCGTGTTCGTGTACCTGGACGACATTCTCGTCGCCAGCGTTTCAGTGGAGGAGCACCTGTCTCACCTCCGGGCCCTGTTCACGCGGCTCAGCGAACATGGATTGATCATCAATCCTGCAAAGTGCCAGTTCGGGGTGTCTGACATTAACTTCCTCGGGCACCGCGTCACCAAGGACGGTGCAACACCCCTGCCGGCGAAGGTGGAGGCTGTTGCGGCTTTTCCTCACCCGCTTACAGCCCGGTCGCTGCGTGAGTTCCTGGGGATGGTGACTTTCTACCACCGTTTCATCCCCCGGGCCGCCCACATCATGCGGCCATTGTATGAGGCTCTGAAAGGCAAAACCCCCGTTCAGGCGATCGACTGGACAGCAGAGGCGGAAGTCGCTTTCACTGAAGTTAAAACCGCGCTGGCTCAAGCGGCTTTGCTGGCACACCCTTCATCCACGGCTCCCATCTCCATCACTACGGATGCTTCGGACTACGCAGCCGGCGCGGTGCACGAACAGTGGCTGGGCGGAGCTTGGCAACCGCTCGCCTTTTTCAGCAGGCAGCTGACGCCGAGGAAACGCAAGTACAGCGCTTTGACCAGGAGCTCCTGGGTCTTTATTTGGCTGTGCGGCACTTCCGTTTTGTGTTGGAAGGCCGTGAGTTCTCGGCGTTTGTAGACCACAAACCGCTCACCTTCGCCATGTCAAAGGTGGCGGAGCCTTGGTCGGCACGTCAGCAGCGGCAGCTCTCCTACATTTCGAAGTTTACCACAGACATTAAGCACGTGGCTGGCAAGTCGAACTTGGTTGCCGATTGCCTCTCCAGGGTCGTTATCGGAGCCGTCCAGCTGGGCCTGGATTATGCTCGTATGGCGGCAGACCAGGTCACCGACTCCGGCGTCCAGAGTCTGAACACGGAGAGCGCTGGGCTGTGCCTGGAGGACGTGGTTGTCGGCGAGGTGGGCATCACCCTTCTGTGCGACGTCTCTACGGGCCTGTCACGACCGGTCGTCGGTGCACGGCTTGTCTCACCCATGCGTTAAACCTTCGATGCGCTTGGTGGCCGCGAAGTTTGTCTGGCGTGGGCTGAAAAAGGATGTAAGAGCTTGGGCCGGGGGCTGCGTGGCTTGCCAACGCACTAAGGTGCACCGCCACACGAAGGCCCCTTTGGAGCGGTTCCTAGTGCCAGAGAGGAGATTTGATCATGTTAACATCGACCTGGTAGGTCCGTTGCCCTCCTCTCAGGACTTTTCCTACCTCCTCACCATGGTGGATAGGACGACCCGTTGGCCGGAGGCGGTTCCTCTTGTGTCGACTTCAGCCGCTGACGTGTCTAGGGCTTTTATTGCGACGTGGGTGTGTCGTTTTGGCACCCCGTCAGACGTTTCCTCGGACAGGGGCTCACAGTTCACTTCAGGGCTCTGGGGCTCGGTTGCAGACAGTTTGGGGGTCAAACTGCACAGGACTACCGCTTACCACCCCCAGGCTAACGGCCTCTGCGAGCGCTTCCATCGCTCTATGAAGGCGGCGCTCAAGGCCGGCCTTACGGACGGTAACTGGGTCGACAAGCTGCCTTGGGTGATGTTGGGCCTGTGGACCGCGCCTAAGGAGGATCTGCAGTGCTCCACGGCGGAGATGGTTTACGGTCAACCCCTGAGAGCTTCAGGGGAATTCCTACCCGAGGCAGTAGTTCCTTGGTCTCCTACGGCTCAACGGGTTTTCCTACGCTCGGCTGGGCACGTTTTCATCCGCCACGACGCGCACAGGGGCCCCCTACAGCCCCCTTACGATGGGCCTTTCCGGGTTTTGGAGCAGGGGGACAAGCACCTGGTGGTCGACATGGGTGGCAAGGCGGAGACCGTCTCGGTGGACCGGGTGAAGGCTTCTCATTTGGACTTGGAGCAGCCGGTGGTGTTGGCCCGTCCGCCACGACGGGGTCGATCCCCGTCTTCGATTCCCGCTACAGTTTTGAGTCCTGTGTTCCCGGTTCCAACTTTGCCGGGAACCGCACGTTCAGGAGTTGTTTTGCCTGCCCCCATACTCAAGAGTAGAGGGGGTCGGCGTGTTGTTCCTCCCCGCCGCACGGACTTTGTTTATCTGTGAATTCTGGGGGGGCTTGTGTGGTGACTCTAGTTAACCATAATTCACTTTTGGGTCACAGTTCCTACACGGACCTTGTTTAGTGTAACACCGGAGATTTAGGTTGCCAAGCTAGAGCTAGGAAGGCACTCTAACTTGACTCTCATCACTGAGTACATGTCTGATATCACTATTGCTTAATGGAAAATAAGGAGTGGAAATTCTTCTTAAATACTCCGCCTCCGACTCCTTCTTACCGGCACTACAATACATACTATACCTTGCTATACCCGCAACCTCCGTTCCAGCTGAGAGGGTCTTCTCTACAGCTGGCCTGATTGTGAATCGCCTCCGCACATGAAAGCTGTAGGTCTATAGCTGTCAAACTGTGATCACCAGTTCAATACATTTGACAAATTCGACTTGGTTTCTATACTTATTTGAACATGTATTTATTTATTTCCAAAAGTTATTTTTTATAGGATATGTACATTTCGGTTAACCGGTTAACCGTTTTTTGGGGGGTCGAATATTCAAATACACATTTGCTTTCAAATTCCCATCCCTACTATCAAGCAGTGAGCGTGCGATGTCCTGTTCAGATGACGTCAAATCCAACGGGATGCCATAAATAAACTACAAAGAATCACACTACACACCTACGCAATGATTACATTCAGGCACATTTTAGAATAACCTCTTTGGACAATGTATATACTTATTAGGCGCATTCAAACCGCATTACCTTTCCCACAAAGGTTAATCAGAACTTAGTTCATGAGAACTCTTTAGTTCTCATGAACTAAGTACAGATCGCGTTCACACCGGAATAAGTCCTTGAGGGAGGATTAGGCAAATGAAACCGCTGACGTCACTTCTTCTTCTGCTTTGGGTTTACTGGCAGGCCGCAAACGACTTCACGGCGTATACTGCCACCCAAAGTCCTCGGCCGGAAGTCACCGGAGTTGGGGACTGGCTTCAGTAGAAGCTGCTGGGACTCCCAGCCATGGATGTATAATAAGAACTGGATACAGCGTGGGAGGCGGGGCCTCATTCATTCCTATGAGAGTTGCTCATTGGCGCATGATGATAAAATGGCCCAACTTTTGAGAGAGCTAAACGTCACAGATTACCCGGCATGCCTGAGAAGTACCCGTATGTGCGCGCAAGCGCAACTTTAACCAAAATGCTCGTTCACATCAAGCACGTCAATTTGCGTACACGTAACAGCACCGCTGTAATGATTTGTTATTATGATGGATTTGATATTAACGAGGCGGCAGTTAGCAGCTAGCTAGTAATTATGCTAATGTACACATCAATTGTTATGTACTTATATTACACTGTAACAGGATAGAGTGATATATTTAGCATGAAAGAATTATTGCACTGTATATATATATACAGTGCAATAAGCTTCTTTGTACAATAAGAAGCTACAGGGACGTTAATCTAACGTCGGTAATATTAACTTTATTTAATACAACATTTACGGTACAATATTTAATCATACAGCCATGTAGTATAATAATGAATTACAGCAAACATGTGCAATATATCCATTATTACAGCTCCGTGGGATGGCAGTAAGACGATATGGGTCCGTTCTTATTGTGCATCCATGGGTAATTATAAACGCAACTCACATTGGTTTCTCATACAGCATTCTGTAAACTACGTGTATTGTATTCACTGAATTTCACTCTCTGCCTTTAACGGCTCGTTGTAGCTCCAGCCCCCACCCTCCCTGTGAGCACAGTGTGCTCTGATTGGTCGGGACCATGCTGAACACGTAACATGAACGTGCCGGGCGGCGCGGTCACATGGGTTAGATGCGCGTTCATAATGCAGAGGGAAATAACTCTCAGAATAACGTTATTAGCACATTTTTACAACTTGAGGAACGAATGTTTTTAATAAGGGCTATACAAGTGTTCATACTGGGTAGTTTATTTATTTAAAAAAAATTATCCAACGAATTACAGACCACTCTTTCCCCATGTAAGTCAATGGGAAAAAGTGTTTCCGGGCCTGGCAACCAAACGGAAGTGTAGTACCGCCGTTTGGCCACCACGAATATTTTTATCTGAGTCCGGCGCGCTTCCTGGGGGCTTGCTCTCAGCAGCTTCTACTGAAGCCTTCCGAGTAAATCGCCAGAACACCTCCTCATCTCCAACGCTCCCATTTTTTTAATTTTGTGTTGCCATAAGTTAGTCTCTCTGCGTTTCTGCGCTGGGCTAATGCTAATGCTAATAATGCTAATGCGAGGATAATAAAATGGCAGCTTCACAAAACTTTTTGGGAGTTTTACGGGGCGTGGTTTGCATTCCGCCCAGCCAATCAGACATAGGAACCTTTTTCTCCCACGAAAGTACCTCTCTAGCAGCGGGAAAAGGGGGTAAAAAAGGCTCCGATGAACTAATTTTAGTTCCGGCTCTTTTGGTGGCAACGCGACCTTTCGGAACTATATCGGAACTAAAGTGGGAAAAGTACTGCGGTGTGAACGCGGCTATTGAAACAAGCTACAAAATTGAATACCTTGGAAAATGCCGTGTAATACTTTTTAATAGCCTTAATTTTCGCGAAATTGATTTATCAACTTTTAATACTTTTTAGGACCCAGCGGACACCCTTTGTAAGTGAGTGATTTAAGTTATTTTTTGTTACCCTGAGTCTGTAAACAAGTTTCTAATATGAGACAATTAATAAAGATGAGGTCAAATGTGGGGCTTTTTACCATGAATAAAAATGACAGGGCTTCTTCTTACATCTGGCCCACTGTGCTTAATAGTTTCCAGATAGCTGACCCTATTGTGGCAGAAGCTGCTTAGTAGTATGTAGTATGTGAATCTTGGAACTACAAACACAACTGTATTGTTATGGCCAGGGGTGCACGTAAGTGGTACGCAGGTACGCATGCGCGGCAACAATCTGAAAGGCGTACCGTCACTTGTGTCACAAAGCGCATTTGCGTACCGACGTCCTTGTGAAGCTTTTCCAGAAGGCGGTTAGATCACCGGACGACAGTCGGCTTCCGTGTGCACAGACAGGGCTGCTGTTAACGTCGGTCAGCCCTGCGCTAACACAGCTGATCACAACGTTCACACGCTCTGATCACGAAGCTCTGCACTCCACTACCCCCCCCCCCCCCCCCCCCCCCCCCGTTGACATTCGCGATACAGAGGGCTTCATACTCCACTAGACCAGGGATTCCCAAAGTGGGGGTCGCGAGATCCCGAGTGGTCTGATGATTACAAAATAAAAATGGAAAAAAAAAAATTATAAAAAAAATTGATTATTTTTTTTTTATAATTTGTTATTTTAATTATTATTAATAATAACGTTTGCATAGACATTTTCAGGGGCGGACTAGCCATCTGTATAATTTCCCCGCAACGAGGCTCCCCTTTTGACAATCCACTAGCGCGCAGTGTTTGTGCGGAGAACTGAAATTCCCCCCGCCCCCCCCCACCGCTGACATTCGAGATACAGAGGGCTTCATGGGAACTTTGAGGGGAGCCAGAAGTTGGAATACCAAACACTGACTCCAGGTACTCATCTGAGTACCTCACTGACAAAGTTGTGTGCACCCCTGGTTATGGCAATCTTTATTACAGCATATTTCTGGCATATTCATTAAGGTCACATGGTAAGCTATGATGTGTGTTACTGAGTTGGGTCACACAGAGTTAGAGAGACAATGGTCGTTCTGAATTATCAATAGATGTATTTTAAGTGAGCTGACACCGAGGTTAGAGGAAGTTCAGAGAAGGCCTCACACTGTAAAAAATTGCAAATGGAAATCCACAGTTATTTACAGTGTTTGTGCACAGTAAATTACTGTATACCATTTTAGAGTATAATACTGTGTTTCCAACCAAAACTTACAGCAACTCTGGAGTTACTGTAGAAATAGCAGTAGTAATGTCCCAACTGTATAAAATCACAGTAACCAACAATGTACTGTAGATATTCACAGTAACCAACAATGTACTGTAGATATTCACAGTAACCAACAATGTACTGTAGACAATCACAGTAACCAACAATGTACTGTAGATAATCACAGTAACCAACAATGTACTGTAGATATTCACAGTAACCAACAATGTACTGTAGAACATCACAGTAACCAACAATGTTCTGTAGAAGATCACAGTAACCAAAAAAGAAAGAACCAACCGAAAAACGCAATTTCTAGAATATCTAGAAATATCTCAAATATCTTAAATAAACCAACATCTTTTTCTTAACATAATCTTGATGCAGTGTAATTACTAGTTTGGCTATACTAGATATGTTATATACTTAGTAGATATATATTTTTAAGATGTCTTTGCAAACCGGAAGAACTAAAACTGTGGTGCTTCCGGTTTCTGAGATAATGATTTTGGGGTTTTCATTAGCTGCAAGCCGTAATCATCAAGATTTACAAAAAATAAAGCCTTGACATATTTCCCTTTGTGTGTAGTGAATCCATATAATATATGAGTTTCACTTTTTGAATTGAATTAATGAAATTAATTAAACTGGAAATTGAACTTTTCCATGATATTCTAATTTATTGAGATGCACCTGCATATAGTGGCTTGGCCAAACCAAGTTGAAACCAAGGGATAATTAATAGTAACAGAATACACAAAGGACACTGACAAAAACCCAAATCCCCCCTTTCACGTGGAAGCAGGTGGTTTTATCCCAATCTGTCCCAATTGGCTCCTTGCAGTATTTATTAGTCCTCAGCGCTCAGCCACACCCTTTACGGGGTCTCTTTTTGAAGTAACCTCCCCCAACAGCTAGGGGTGGGCGATACCACAAAACTGGATTAGATCCGATACCAAGTATTTCAGGGCCAGTATCGCCGATACCGATACTGATACTTTTTTTCTAAATGAAAAGCGTCTTATGTACTTTCATATAGGGGAGAGCTGCATGACATGATTTTTGAGCTGAAATCATCATAAATAGACTAAATCTGAATTCATTTTCATGAATAAAGACAGGACAGTTTTTTATAGACAAATAGACGTTGAGCTTTTGCAAATTTAAAGTGCAAACATGAAATATAACAATACAAAGTGGCCAGAATAGCGAACTGTCTTCTTGCACACATCACGGTTCGCTAAGTTTGAATTGCCAGTTGTGAAATTGCTCCACACAACGTTGCTCTTTCTCTCAGCCATCATGCGCGTGTGTGTGTTGCACTCGCGAGTCGCTGGCTTCTGCTGTCCTGCCCTGCTGGCTGCTATCAGTCAGTTTCAGTGGCGGCTGGTGGAAAATATTTTTGGTGGGGCTATGGAAATGGTGACAAAACCATACTAGGGCATTTAAAATCAGGAGACTAAATACGAACATTGTGTGTGTGTGTGTGTGTGTGTTTGTGTGTGTGTGTGTTTGTGTGTGTGTGTGTGTGTGTGTGTGTGTGTGTGTGTGTGTGTGTCATGCTTGCGAACCCTCCCGATTTTCGTGGGAGACACCCGCATTTCTCCCGATTTCTGACAAAATCAGATTTACTCACGACTGTTTCCACTCGGACTTTAATACAGGTACACCATTGTTTGGTTTCCATGGTAGCGCGTCTCTTTAGCAGCGCGCGCAACTCAAAGTCTGAGAGGGTGAGGAAGATGAAAACTGAACAAGAATCGACAACTCGACCCTCTGATCACTCCCTTTCCTGTAAAATACAGGTCCAGCCCACACATATGCTCCATGGTGCCACAGGCCTTGCCCTTACAACTACAATAAGCATGCAAATGTTAATCTACAGCTCCGGCGATCCACTAGCACCGGAGTCTACAACTGCAGACGCAGCCATCCCCTACTGTAGCGTCACCTTGGATACGAGTCTAAACAGACACACAGGCCAGGGCACTGAAAGGGCGCCCTTTGAGCATCAGATCTGACGACGCTGATTGGTTGAAATTATGTTCGGCGGCATAGTTTACAGATAGCAACAGTCAGCTTGTTGGTTGCAGCTGCTCTGGCTGAGGGCTCTTTTCTACCGCCCGGACGAGAGAGGGATACACGCTGCGGCCAGGCAGGAAACATGTGACTTAACAGTAACTTTAGACATCGTAAAACAATTTAAACAACTTTTTATTGGAGATTATACATTTTACTGATACCAACTATATAATATTACCTTGTTCTTTAAAAATAAAAACAAAATAAAAAATATATATTTTTTGGAAATATATTTTTTTATGAATTTTTTATTTTTAATGGCAATCAAACATGTGGGAAGAGGGGGGGCGGCGCCCCTAGCGCCCCTATGGACCGGCCGCCACTGGTCAGTTTGATAATCGGCGATCAGGCAGGGAGCGTGCTGCGCGTGCGCGAGCCTCAAGGAGAGGAGGACAGCAGCGGAGAGAGAAGAAAATAGCATATACTTGTGTTCGTCTGCACATAGTTTTTTGAAGAAATTGACGAGTAGAGGAGACGGGGAAAAAAAGTATAAAAGTATCGATCCTATTGGCTCTAGTATCGATATTTTGAAACGTAACGTAATACTCGAAGTATCGATATTTTGGGGTCGATCCGCCCACCCCTACCAACAGCCACGGTAACTCAAGAGACAAAGAAAGTAATTAGTACACACTATTTTGTCAGTTAATTTATGTAATCAAAATGTCTTACACGTGTAAGGTTTGAAAGTTCAGTACAGGGTCCATTCCTGCATGCATTTGGTTGTTTGCATTCAAAGTGTTTTAAAATATTGTGTATTATCTAAGAATAGTGATAATGTATTTGCCAAACAGTGCCTTTTTTGTTGTGTCTCGTCAAATGTGTTGTGTTTATGTATTATGTCTGTCATTTCATGTTTAGTCAGGTTTTCATGTTTATTCACGTCATGTCAAGTCTGTCTATTTATGTGATTAATCTCTAGTTAGGTCCCCGTATTTCATTTCATTTGGTACTTACCTCTTGTCTCTAATTCAGGGCCTGTTACTTCCTCCCTTTATGTGTTTTCCCGCCATCAGTCAGCGTCTGCCCTGATTGTTTCCACCTGTTCCCACTCACCTCATGTTTAAATAGTCCTGTCTCCCCCTGTCCTATGTCAGTTCGTGTTTGTTCCACGTGTAGTCGTGCCAGGCCTCTGCAAAGAGAAGATCGTTTCCAGTCTGTCAGGTTTTGTTGTTTTGTTCTTTTAAGTTTATCTTAAGTTCTCTTTTTGTTGTGCTTAGTTTTTTCCTCCTTGTGAGCGTTTTTTTTGTTATTCCAGTACTTACTCTGTTAAGAGGGATTTTCTGTTCAATGACAATTTAAAAACACAATTGTTGTTACATTCAAGACTGTGTCTCTGGGGTCGTGCATTGGGGTTCTCCAGTCTGTGTCGAGGTTGTGACACCTTTTCAACTACAGCACGTCTCTAAAACAGCTTGGCAGAGAAATGGCTTCATATGTTGTTGTTTTTGTTATCGCCACTGTTTTAAAAATGCAATCTCCATGTTTTTGGATATTAATATTGTTTTATGGATGAAAATATTTATCATTAGCACAATAAAATACATGGTCTTGATACCGTTCAACAATTAAGAATACATTGTTAAAATGTATTGTTTGCTTTCTCCCTGCAGTTATTGGTGAGCTTTAAAATTGTGTCTGGTAATCTGTAAATTACGAGCATGACATGAAGTATGCTATAATAAATAGTTTTACAGTTACAATACTGATACTGTAACTTAAAATTATAGCATTAAAGTTTCTATTTTACAGTTGAAACACTATTACCGTAAACAAAAATACAATGCTTGGAAATTACTGTGTTTTAATTTACAGCTATAACACTACTGATGTAACAAAAAATAAAGTAATTAAATATTACTGTTTCATTTTACACTTAAAACACTATTACCGTAAACAGTACAAATACATTACTTGGAAGTTACTGTGTTTCACTTTACAGCTATAATACTACTACTGTAATACCAAATAAAGTAAATGCTATTTACTGTGTTTCATTTTACAGTTAAAACACTATTACCGCAAACACAAATACAGTACTTGGATTGGAAGTTACTGTGTTTTATTTTACAGTTAAAAGACTTACCGTAAACAAAAATACCTTACTTGGAAGTTACTGTGTTTTATTTTACACTGTTACTGTACATAAAAACTTGTAAATACTGTGATTATCTTTACAGTATTTAACTGGCAGCAATTGACAAGTTACTTACTATAATTCATTTTACAGTATTTAACTGGCAACAATTGACAAGTCACTTACTATAATTCATTTTAGATTAGATAGAGCTTTATTATCTCCCTTAGGAGAAATTTGTCTTGGGCATCGAGATAATAAACATAAAACATTTAGGACAATCAGTCATAAGCCGCGTTCACACCGGAGTACTTTTCCCACAATAGTTCACCAGAACTACGATATATTTGCGTTCACACCAAAAAGCCTCAGGAACTAAATTAGTTCATGAGAACTTTTTTACCCTTTTCAGTCTCTGCTAGAGAGCAGGGACTTTCGTGGGAGAAAAAGGTTCCTATGTCTGATTGGCTGGGCGGAATGCAAACCACGCCCTGTCAAACTCCCAAAAAGTCTTGTGAAGCCGCCATTTTATTATCCTTGCATTGCATTATTAGCATTAGCCCAGCGCAGAAACGCAGAGAGACTAACTTATGGCAACACAAAATAAAGCAAGGGAGCGGTGGAGATGAGGAGGTGTCGGCGTTCTGGCGATTTACTCGGAAGGCTTCACCCTAATTACGGGGACTTCCGGCTGGGGATTTTGGGTGGCAGTATACGCCGTGAAATTGTTTGCGGCCGGCCAGTAAACCCAAAGCAGAAGAAGTGACGTCAGCGGCTTCATTTGCCTCATCCACCTCCAGCGACTTATTCCGGTGTGAACGCGATCTGTACTTAGTTCATCAGAATTAAAGAGTTCTGATGAACTAAAGTGGGAAAAGTACTGCGGTGTGAACGCGCCTACACTACAGATTACAGAACAGAGATCACATATCACATGGCAAACAAACAAACAAGAAACATACAGGTACAGAACTTTCCCTATTGCACATACATAAATCAAATATTGCACTTTTCCCTATTGTATTTATACATAAATCAAATATTGCACCTTCCCTACTGCATTCATAACACAAATCAAATATTGCACTTTCCCTATTGCACCTATGCATAGTGTCCGTGAAATTGCACATATCCCTATTGTATCCATACCAATTTACACATATTGCACTTTCCCTATTTAACCTTCTTGATTGCACAAACTACACTGTAAACATTGCACCTCCCAACAGCTCCTAACACAGCATAATCACAATTGTTTCTGACTGTTCTGCAGCTTGATTGACAGTGGAATAAAGGAAAACGTATACCTGTTCAATTTACAATTTGGTAATCTATACCTTCTGGCAGCAACTCAAACTCTCTATACAGGATGTGTTTGGGGTCGCATGTGATTTTACGGCCTTGCTTTCTCACCATCTCCTCAAATATCTCCTGATGAGAGGATGGTGGAAGCATGCCAATTATTTTTCCAGCCCTTTTTATCATTACATTGCATTTAGCAGACACTTTTATCCAAAGCGACTTACAATAAGTGCATTTGACCAACAAGATACTCCCACCTGTCGAGTACGGCTGTGCTGAGGTGGTTTTCCCCTGGAGACGTCGCGAAGAGACGGAGCGGCTCCACCTGTTGCTGCCTGCGATCTGCGATCCGCGGAGGCCTGCTCCCACCTGTAGAGTACGGCTGTGCTGAGGAGGTTTTTACCCCGGAGTCGTCGCGGAGAGACGGAGTGGCTACACGCTTCGGGCTTGGCCTGCTTCCACCGGGCGTGTGCTGCTGTGCGGAGGAGGATTTTACCACGGCTGGGGCCTGCTTTCCACCTGTCCTGTTTCTGCGGGTTGCGGAGGCCTGCTCCCACCTGCCGTGTGCTGCGGTGTCGTGTGCTGCTTGCTGAGGACACCTTTCACCCCGGGGATACCACGGAAGGACCGGAGCGCTTCCACGCTGCTGCTTTCGCCTGTCCTTTGCTGCTGTGCTGATTTGCCCCAGGAACATCGCGGATACTGTGTGCTGGTCTGGGGAAATGGCCCATATCGGGATTCTGCTGTGCGTGTTAACTATTTTGGACTATGAGAAGATCTCTAGTCATTCTGAGAAGTCTACTGGATTCAGGTCTGTCCTGCCACCCGCAGTGGGCATCCCCTGCAAAGGTTTGGATGTGTTACACAAACAATTACCGGTTGCCTTGTCACAGACAATCTGCTCGACAAAATATATTTGTCTTTTTTGTTTTACTGCGATGATGGTTCTTCAGGACTGCTTCTTAAACTCTAATCACACTCTCGCATACTTTTCCGGTGATTCTAAAGTAGATGACAATGTATGTGTGTCAATTAAAACCTGTTAAGCCCGAGAGACCCCGGTACTGGGGGCCTCCTGCAACATCTTGCAGGAAACAGTGTCTGAGGGCATGTTCATTTAATAAACTATGAATGTTTTATATCCATGTAACGGAAAAAAACTCCTGAAACTGATCATTTAAAAAAATTAATTAAAAAAAACCCCACAATGCTAACACTGAGCCTCTGAATTAGCAACGAGCGAAAAATGCTAACAGATGAATGCACCGAAATTCAGTCACAAAACCTTATTATTTATCTTTGCTGCACATCTCAACCCATCGTTTCACATCGTGAGGGGACACAGAATCGAGGGGTAGCCTACCCTTCATTATCACTCAATTATACGGACTCTCTGAGATAATAACAAGAACACACATCAAAACATATGGAGCTAGGTAGCTAGAAACGCTAACATGGCTCACCTCTGTTGTAGTCTGGTCAAAAGTGGTCTTCAATGGCATTAAAAAGATACAAACGACACTGAGGTTAATCCATAGGTTAATCCAATGTGTCTGTGTCACTTTGAATGATTTCTGAAAATCCATGAGCAATAAATCTGCTTTTCGGTTTTGAGATGTCAGACCTAGAGACAGCTTCACTCTGGAGCAAAACTGTGTGCGCGAAGCCCCCACCTTTTAGTTTTACCATGTGTGTGTGTGGGGGGAGATTCCCCTACGATTATATTGGCTCTAACGGTCAGAAAGAGATGTCAATCACCAAAATCGACCAATGGGTTCCAGAGAAACGGTAAAACCCCCATTTCCACCCAAATCACCTCAGAGGTGGAGTTTTTTTGCTAAACCTCTCTAAAAAGGTCAAATGTCACTTGTTTTGAATCAATCTTGATACAGGGTACTTATTATATGTTGTACTTTGGATTCATAAAGCTTTTAGTCTACCTTACCATCAACCAAGGGTAGTTTTCACCAGTGGTGTTGGACGCGGGGGTAGGCCGTACCCCCACTTATTTGGAGCATGATCTTTTTTTTAATAGCCAATTTCCTTAAAAAATTATGATTCACGCTCTTGACCCTGCGGCGAGCAGATTGCAGCCCACCGATTTTGCGGCAGCTCTTTCCCTCAAGAACGCTAACAAAAAAGCTCTATAATGGCAGGCAAACATTTTTTACTTGACTTCGTTTCTAAAAATAATATAATTCACAAGAAGAAAGAGGCTAGCAGCACCGAAGCTACAAGTGAAGGTGCTACTAGACTAGTACTACATCATCACAAGAGCCGCCTAAGGACGTGGATAATGCTAGCACTAACGTTAACATTAGCTGCGCTAGCAACGTTCCCCTGGCTAGAGGTATGGACGGAGGAGATGTGGCAGAGGAAACAAGAGGAATACCCGTGGATAGACTGCAAAGCTGGGAAACTGGGCTGTAAAGTTTGTTCATACATTTCGGATTTATCAGTCTTCAAAACGCAAGGTGTGTGTGTGTGTGTGTGTGTGTGTGTGTGTGTGTGTGTGTGTGTGTGTGTGTGTGTGTGTGTGTGTGTGTGTGTGTGTGGGGGGGGGGGGGTGTGTGTGTGTGCGCTGTCTGCTTATTTGCAATGTAGGCTAGGCCTAATCAGAATAATTTCAAGTCCAGATTCAATGTTGTTTGCATAAGTAGGCTATATTTTTCGTTTCGTTTATTTAATAAGTTAATTTCAGGACAACTTTGGGAATTTTGTTTGTTTGTTATGAGTTTTAAATAGATTTTGAAAGTGGAGAGAGAGAGAGAGAGAGAGAGAGAGAGAGAGAGAGAGAGAGAGAGAGAGAGAGAGGCAGCGCTGTCTGCTTAGTTGCAATACTGTAGCTCAGGGCTATTCAACTACACATTCAGTTGGGCCAGATTTTATAACTACAAAATTCAGCTGGGCCAGACATTCAGCGGCCTGTAAAAAGCGGATAGTGACACATTTTAAACCAACACATATTGCTGCGATGAAAAACATGCAATTTTTATTCATTGTTCATCTAACAAAGGTAGGTCAAAAAGTGCATAAAAACACAACATATGAGCATTAATTTAATAGAATCTGAAAAAAAAGTGCAGTTGTAGCATTACATTTGTTTGCTTTAGAAGTCAAATATTCAGGTTATTTTTGTTTAACCAGGCACATCACAAAGTGCATTTACTGAATACAATAATAGCAGTCTTAATAAATGTCCTCACATACAAAAAAAACAGCTAAAGAGCTCCAATGCAACACAAAGAGGTAGTACTGTAGCAATACTATTTTTTCACTTTTCAAGTAATAACAAAAAAATCATACATTTTGGTCACATTTGACCCAGACACATTACAAAGTGCATTTAAATGAATACAGAAAGAACTGTCAAACCCTTCAGTGCACAAACCCATAACAAGGGATACGGGTAACTATATGAATGAATACTACACTACACGTCTACTATAGTAAACTAGGTGCTTACTATCACCTCATTTGTGATTTGTCATCGCTGACTTTTCTCAATGGGAGAAGGGACATTTTTAGGTTTGAACAAGAGTGATTTTTGGCTCATAGGATGTCAATGCAATCAATCAAGACATTGGTGAAGAGTGCTGTCAGTCAGGGAGCAGCGAGTGCTACTTTTGATTGAGTTCATGTGTGAAAAGCTTGATTCACATGTGTATGTTGATCCAAACATACTGAGCACACAGATCGCTACTTTCTGAACGTTAGGGAACTGCTGTTTTTTGACATCACTCCAAAACTTCACTGGCCCGTTAGTGCGCTGCATGTCAATAAGTTCCAGTGCATATTTCCCCTTGTCGATGCAGTGGACCACTTCCTTTGCTCTGGTTCAGCGGTTTTCAAAGTGTTAGGCGCGCCTCCCCTGGGGGGCGCCAGAGAGCTTCAGGGGAGGCGCAGCGTGAGACACAAAAGAACGAGAAAAAGACGAGTAAAGCGACACTTGCCCACTTATGGCTGTCTGTGGAGACAGAGTTCCCCCACCTCGCCAAAAAGGCTGTAAAAGTGCTCATTCCCTTCACCTGTGTGAGTGCAGGTTTTCCGCATTGACTTTGATCAAAAGCAAGTACCGGTAAAGGCTGCAGCCAGAGGATGATCTGCGTTTATTCCTCTGTGCATCAAAGACGCAGACTCATTGTTCCCACTAAAGTAGGGGTGAATGTAATAAGGAGGCAAAGTTGACGTTCAGTGTGTTGCCGGGATTATATAAGGATTTATCCACCATGTTGAAAATGTTAAAAAGAATATGTCTTGAGAACACGGCGTGCGGAAATATACGGGTCGTGCTGCAGCTAGATGTGCCTATCCTCTGTAAGAAGGTGTCGGCGACTGACATGCAAGGAAGAACGGCTGTCCACAGGCTGTTCCAACTTTAACAATTGTATTAACTTCCAGGGTAGTGAATTGAACATGCAATTGTAATTGGGTGTGTGGTATATTTTCATGCACGGACACGCATGTTCCACAACACACAAACTGAACACTCAATTTTCCGATCGCTACTAGCGTCCTTGCGATCTTGTTATAATAACAAGTGCACGTTACTGATGCAATATGGTTGAGACCATTCGGGCTTATTCTAGAGGGGTGCAAGGAATAGTCCAAGTAGTGGGGGAGTTTTATACAATATGTTTAAAACATAAAAATAAAAAGGTTTAAAAAGGTTATTGTTGAATGTTTTAAGGAGGTGACGCTACTCAGCCAATCAAATCGGTGCAGTCAGCACGATAGATTCAAACACACACACACAGAGACGAGACAAGAGGAGAGAAACAGTCGGAGTAATTTCAAATGGCGGAAGGTAGACAGCGAAAACAGAGCATTTAATTACATTTTCTCTTACTGGACCTCTTTGAAATGCAATTGAATACCCCTGCATTATAGCAACAACAACAATAATAATAATAATAACAGCAATAATAATTGGGAGGGGGGGCGCGGCTGTTCTTATGTTCTCTGAGGGGAGGCTCACCTACCCCCACTTTGAAAACCCCTGCTCTGGTTGATACGTCCCCCTCTATTGCAACAGTGAAGGGGTCTCTGGCAAAGCCCATCATCACCTGTGTGGGCAGAGCAAGTCCATCCAATCGACCGACAAAGTTCTCTTTCAACCTCGCAATGAAATCTGTCATCACATCCGTGATTTGTGCCACAAATGTGATGTGTTTGGGGAACGTCGGAAAATGCAGCATCCGACCCGTGCTCAAGTCGGTCGCGAAAAGGTCCAGCTTGACTTGGATCTGCTCCACAAGATCAATGACCGATTTGTCTCTGTTTACGCTTCAGAGTTGAGAGAGACATGTTTTAGAGTTGCTGTCATAGGACCACCGTTACTAGCACCACTAGATGCACTTTCAAAAAACGTGCTGCGTTGTGGTTTGGTGGTTTCTATGCAACGCGGAGTGTTGCGTTCATGGTCTGTACTAGTGTAGGCATTTGGCTACGGGAGGCTGGGCCACTCGGGAGTTGGTTCTGGGCCGCATCTGGCCCGCGGGCCGCCAGTTGAATAGGTCTGCTGTAGTTTATGCAATTTAGACCTATAAATTGTTTATGTAACTTATGTGCCTGTGTGTCCATGGTTTTGAGTCTGTGTGTGTGTTGAGCGTAGCGCCCTCTGCTTTTTGCAGTAGAGTAACTAAAGTAGGACTAAGCATACCGGTAGTTTCTGTGGACCTGTCTGCCCGTTTTGTGAGTGCACTGCGCGCATGCGCACTTGTCTTACATTGTTTGGGATGACCTAATTAAAATAGCGTCCCCCTAGTAAAAAAATCCCCACTACACCACTGGTTTTCACTGTAAGTAAAAAATAATTTTTGGACGGACACTATAATTTACAGTTTTTTACTATGTTCAATCTGAATTGTCTTTAGCATAAAAAACATCTATATTGATTCTGACTTTTCTACATCCAACTCAAAGGTTTATCATTACTTTGAGAAAAAAGATTGTTAATTTAACCCTTTTAGAAGGGAAGATATGGTCATTTGTTCTGGGAATGTCATTTTCGAGCCTGAGACCTGAAAAACAGGCTCAGGGCTAAACTGGTTAAGAGGAAAAGATGCATGTTTTTTTTTATTTGCTATTACTGTCAGGAAATGTACAACTTAACCCTGGTCCGCCCAGTAGTAGTAATCAGATCGCTACTCCTGCTGATTTTAAAGCTAGGTCTGGGTTGGGTTTCATCCATTTGAATGTGCGCAGTCTGTTAGGTAAACTAGATTTTGTCCGCATTTGGGCAAGCTCAACTGACGCTGACGTCATTGTTTTATCAGAAACATCACTAAACAAATCTATTTTAGCCTCTGACATTGCCTTAAATGGTTATAATGTGTATCGTTCCAACCGGCCTAATAAAGGTGGTGGCGTTGCCATTTATGTAAAGAATAAGTTCAGTGTAACCACATTAGTTTCCAAATCTATCAGTAAGCAATTCAAATGTTTAGCCTTAAATATAGAAGTGGCAAAGGGGCAACAGGTCATGGTGGAGGGCTGTTACAGACCCCCCTCAGCTGTCAAGGACTCCTTGTCTTCGCTAGCAAATCTTTTATCGCAACTACTACAAGGAAATAGTGCTACTTGGAGATTTTAACTGGGACTGGTTAACTGCAGTATCAGAGGATTTTAAAAACCTTTGTATCTCTTTAAATGTTACTCAGATTAATAATCCTAGGAAATTTTGGAAAGCCATAAAATCGATATCCACCGGTGAGATCCGTAATGAGCTACCTCCGTGCCTTACCACAGCATCTGGCACTATATCGGACAAAGCCACCATGTTAAATGGCTTTAATGAGCATTTTGTGTCCTGTGGCTCTCTTTTTGATTCTGTTTCTAACTCTGCTTCTGTGAACACCAGTCTGTGACTCTGAACAATGTGGTCTGGAAAACCCTTTCAGTTTTACTCCTTTTAGTGTTAATGTTGTTCATGAAGCCTTAACCAAGCTAGATCCTAAGAAACCGGCTGGCCCGGACAACGTAGAACCTTTCTTTATAAAGATAGCTGCAGATTTTATTGCTCCTCCTCTCACTACTCTTTTTAACCTCTCCCTCAGCACAAATGCAATTCCAAAAATATGGAAGTTAGCTTATGTCTTGCCTTTACTAAAAGGAGGGGAGGCAACTATTTTAAATAACTATAGGCCAATCTCTAAATTATCAGTTCTGGCGAAGGTGCTCGAACACCTAGTGAGTAAACAGGTAAAGGTGTTTTTATGTACAAATGACATCCTGTCTGAGCATCAGTCAGGCTTCAGAAAGCAACATAGCACCATCACTGCGACAATGAAAGTGGTGAATGACATTACGAGTATTTTAGATAATAAGCAGAGTTGTGCATGCTCTATTTATTGACCTTTCCAAAGCGTTTGATACCGTTGATCATCGCATCTTAAAGCAGAGGCTACTCAATATTGGGATATCCAGCCATGCAGTGGGGTGGTTTGTGAACTACCTCTCTGAAAGGTCCCAATGTGTTCACTTTGATGGGCTCACTTCTGAGTGGTTGAACATTGCTAATGGTGTTCCTCAAGGTTCTGTTTTAGGTCCACTTTTATTCTCCATATATATCAACAGTTTAGGTGAAAATGTGAATGAAGCTACTTTACATTTCTATGCGGACGATACCGTGATGTACTGTGCAGGTCCCTCCATTAAGGAGGCTGGTGTTAAATTACAGGCTGTTTTTAACATTATTCAGACTCAGCTTGCTGAGCTTAAGCTTCTTTTAAATGTTGATAAAACCAAGGTAATGCTATTTTCAAAAGCTAAAAAGACACCAGAGCCTGTTTTAGATATTGTTACAAGAACAAGTACTTGAAGTGGTTACCTTTTATAAATACCTAGGTATCTGGCTTGATGATTGTCTTACTTTTAAACTTCAGGTCATTAATCTGCTTAAAAAGCTTAGGGTTAGACTAGGTTTCTTTTTTAGAAACAAGTCCTGTTTCTTGCTTGAGGCCAGGAAAAGGCTAGTCACTGTGACCTTTTTACCTGTGCTGGACTATGGTGATTTGTTGTATACACTGTAAAATATTACCATGATTTCACGATATTTAGCTATAATATTTTACAATAAATTACTGTTTTACCACTTTACAGTCTTTACCTGTAATGTTCACAATATATTACTGTAATTTTGAATTTCACAGTGAAATCAATACAGGCACAGATAATTATTGTGAATGTACAGGATAAATGATTACCAGGATTTCACAACATGTTACTGTATTATTTCATAGTAAAATACTGTCAGACCATCCTCTGTGATAACACAACAAATTAAGTGATTTTCTTGCTTTTATCGCTGTTGCTTGGCTCTAAATACAAATGTCTTTCTTTGGTGCAGGTTTTACTTATATTGAAAGGGGCACCGCTGTATGTGCCTTAAAATAAACGATGCAACACGTCTATGTAAAATTTAAATTGTTGTCTTTGCTTATTGTTTGCAGGTGCTTCCTGGGCATTAATCCTGAGACGGGCTCGAAAGCCAAAAAGAGGCATGGCAATTTAAACCCCCATGTCAGCACATTCTTCAGAAAAATTGTTGACTTTGAGTGGATGTCTCTGTAGACATGTGTTACATGCTCCTCTCCTTGTTTTCTTTTCTGTCTTCCTGCTACAGGTGCACCTGGTCTGCCCCTGGCTCCGCTTCTGCCCAGGTGTTCCAAATTCCACTCAGCCGTGTATATATAAAGAGATGCTGGAGGAGAAGGATTTCTCGCCTATCCTAACACCGGGAGACACTCTACTTACAATACCTCTTTGCCATTTTGAGCTGTAGGCAGTATTTTTGTAGATGTGTTTATGTTTAGCCTGGAGGACTTGGTAGTCCAGTTTTTGCAGCTTTATTTTGTTTCCCATAGGGTTTACATTTGATTCTGGTTGGGGGGGGGAAGCTCTGGGTCCTACGGTCCGTGGTGTGGCTGGCTCGGGTTCCCTCCTTCTGTTTGTTCCTTTTGGCCACTGCTCCAGACCTCTTTTTGTTTCCCGTTTTGTTTGTGTCAGCAAACGCCTGATTATTATTATATTATAATTAAAATTAGACTCTGTGGCTCCTTTGAAAAAGAAGAAAATAAAACAACATAGATTAGCTCCATGGCATAATGCTGAAACCCGCAAAATAAAGCAAAAGTCGAGACAACTTGAAAGGATATGGCGCTCCATTAAACTTGAAGAATCTCGTTTAATTGGGCATATTACTCTCAATGAATATAAGAAAGCACTGCGTAAAGCGAGAGCAGCCTCCTCCTCTTCATTAATAGATTAGAATAAGAATAAGGCAAGATTTCTTTTCAGCACTGTAGCCAGGCTGACAGAGAGCCACAGCTTGATTGAGCTTTCTATTCCCATAGCACTCAGTTGTAATGATTTTATGTGCTTTTTTAACGATAAAATTGTTACTCTTAGAAACAAAATTAATCACCTCTTGCCTTTGACCAGTATAGTGTTATCAACAGCTCCCCTGGAAACGTAAGTTCTAATATTACACTAGATAGTAAACTAGAATGCTTTTCAGCCATAAACCTTGAACAATTAAATTCAATGATTCTCTCTTCTAAACCATCAACGTGTATCTTAGACCCGATTCCAACTAAGCTGTTAAAAGAAGTTTTTCCATTAATTAGCACTTCTTTATTAAATATTATGAATATATATTTATTATCCAGCTATGTTCCACAATCATTCAAAGTAGCAGTGATAAAACCGCTTCTTAAAAAGCACAACCTCGATCCAGAGGTTTTAGCCAACTATAGACCTATTTCTAATCTTCCGTTCCTCTCAAAAATTATTGAGAAAGCAGTCGCAAAACAGCTGTGTGATTACTTAAAAAACTATGATTTATTTGAAGATTTTCAGTCTGGCTTTAGAACACATCATAGCACAGAGACGGCTCTGCTTAAAGTCACAAATTACATTCTAATAGCCTCTCTCTCTAGCCTGTCTCACTAGGGATGAGGTAAGCAACACACACCAGAATGGAATTGGTAATGAATTATAATAGGGTTTAATGGTTAACAAGCAGGTGTACAACAAAAGGAGGGCAAATATAGCCTAAGCCAAACTAAAGAGCCAAAAGGGCACAGGTAAACTGCTAAACAAAGGGAGGACTCTAAAGGCGAGCCTAAATCCACAGCTGTTATCACTAATAATTACCACTAATTGAAGGACAAAAAGCGGCCGGGACAAAAGCGCCGAATGCGTGCAGTTGCGAGTCCAGCTCCAGCCGACGCAACCTGACTGCTTTTGTCGGCCTCAATCTCCAGCTTCCTTACTTCCAGCTGAAACTGTATTTGTCTGCTCTGCTCTTTGTCTGTTGCCTCCAGCTGAAGACGAGCGAGACGGACCTTTAGTTTAGCAGTGCTTCATCGCGAGGCAACGCGAGCGGTGGTGTAAACCGCCCGTTGTCTTCACTGTCCCCACCCTCTCCCTGAGCAGCTGAAGGCTCCGCCTCACTCTTTTGCGTCTCCCAATCTTCCGGTACCACAACAGACATTGCAGGCAACACAAGGTCATCCCGTTCCACCAACTCATCCACAATAACAGCCTTTAAATCCGCTTTTAATAACTGCCTTACCCCCGTGAGACTGAAGTGTTGCGTAATCTCCACCAGGTCTTCCTTACGACACTGGTCCAACTGCTCGACTGACGGTCTGATTAAAAAGGACTTTAAATCAAACGATGCCATACCCAGGTGAACTGCACCCAAAGTTTTACCTGTTGTTACCACCAAACCCACCTATAACCCCAGAATTCAGATGAATATATCCCGGACGAGCCCCCAAGTATGTTACGATCTAACATACTTACGTAACATACTCTAATTAATTATAATAGGGTTTAATGGTTAACAAGCAGGTGTACAACAAAAGGAGGGCAAATATAGCCTAAGCCAAACTAAAGAGCCAAAAGGGCACAGGTAAACTGCTAAACAAAGGGAGGACTCTAAAGGTGAGCCTAAATCCACAGCTGTGATCACTAATAATTACCACTAATTGAAGGAAGCTGCGGGGGAATGCAGCTAACAAAGGGGAAATAGATCACACTACTCCAAACACAAAACAGTACACGCTACGCTAAACACTTATCACCACACAACACTCTGAAGACATATCTACTAGCTTAAGTCTGTAAAGTCCACACAGAAGCAAGATGTGTGAGGCGTCTGATTGCAACAGAGCCCCCCGAGTGATAGCTGTCCCCAGGCTTTGTAGTTATCTCCCGCAGGTGTGCGCCGGCTGTGTGCTGTGATTGGAGTGCGTCGGGTCCGGTGTGCTCCAATCCCAATCTTCCGGAGGTGGACCAGGAGATGGCAGCCAATCACGTCAGGGCAACCGCACAGCTCATTTACACACAACACAGAGTAACACGGTTAAGAGGACCAGGAAGACAGCAGCCGTGACACTCCCCCCCCTTAAGACACAAACCCACAGGTTTTGTGAAATTACACACACTAACGATCCTATCTAGTAACAAACATGCGAATAACACCAACCAACCTGGACATGTCATCGGCCAACACACTCTCTGAGCCCTTTTATGTGGCAGGTATCTAACCTGGTAGTCCCGCTCGATCAGAGCCCACTGCGTGAGCCGCTGGTGGTGCCGGTACAGGCGAGTCCATAGCATGAAGGGATCGTAGCAACTACATATCACAATTAACCAAAAGCTAGATCCCACACAAATCTCAAGGTACCGTAAGTCTAACAATAGACCGAAGATAACTAACTGATAGCCTAGCAGACACTCTCGGATTACCGGGAGAGTCGGTCTGGCGGGAGGCGTGTCTGAGCCGGCATGTTGCGCTGGTCTCGCGACATCCTCGTGAGAAGGGGAAACCACATCTTCTGGCTTTTCCTCGGACACAGCTTCATCTGGAAGCATCGGCACAAATATAGTATCAGACAATGTCACATCTGAGTCAGTCTTATGCCCCTGTGCACATGTAACTGCACAACTAGGGACAATGTGAGTATTCATTACCTCAGGTGACCCTGCGGACTGAGGGGCGTCCATTACTTCCAGTGCAGGAGTCACCTTATCACCCGCAATATCGTTTCCCATCAAGAATACTATACCTCGTATAGGTAACGCGGGACACACAGTAACAGGGAAAAAAACGGTGACTAATCTTGACTGCACATGTACAGTGTGTACGGGCCGTGGAACATAATCCATCTCAATGCCACATAGTATGGAGCCATAACCACAGGCTGACTGGTCAGAAAGTGGCAAAGCAGAAGCAACTATTACAGACTGTGCACCTCCAGTGTCTCGCAGTATCCGCACAGGTCTCTGATCGACAGGCCTACCAGTTAACGATATCAACCCATCAAATACGAAGGGCTTGAAACAGTCCTCTATCTCGTCAGATGTAGGGTTAGTAACTGACTCTGCTTTAATCAAGCCGATGCCTTTCGGCTGGGACATATTTTGTGGCAGCTCCCTACGCTTCAGAGTCTCACAGTTTGCAATGACGTGTCCAGGCTGGTGACAGTAATAGCACGCTCTCTCCTCTTTCTCCACATTATACACATTTAATGGCTGAGTAAAAGGTGCGTCTGACCAGGGGCTGACTGGGACTACATATCAGCCCGGGACTCTCGACCGGCCCACTTCGGTACCACCGGCCCACCGTGGTACCGCAAGTAAATACCGCCCTCCGGGCCGGTGGACTTGTATTGTCACTGGCCACACCATTGTAACCACTGGGCCGGAGCATTCGTCCAAATAAAATCGACTAATAATGAAGAAAATTAACACATTTGTTGCAATAGTAATTTATGCACTAACTACATTACTACTTGTACTACAACATTTGAATAATCAGTTCTTCCTCATTTTCCTCAATTTTTCATATTTGGTTTATTAAAATAATGATATTGTGGTCATTGTTAAAAAAACGTCTGCTATTATATGAGTATTATTATTTGTATAAGGCACTTTCTGCCTTCTTGTCATTAGGAGTTAGACATGTAATGTCTATGTAATTGATTTGATTAGAACCTTCATTATCCTAAACTCCTGGGACATTTCGCCAATACCTTTATATTGTCTACTCTTCACTTACTTGTCAGCATAGGTCGGCATTGATGTACAGAGCCGACAGAAGACCTTGTTTATATTGGCATCATATTGAGAGGTGCAGCCAGTGACGTGTCCTAAAACCAGGAAGTAAGCTGCTGGTTCCCTCGACAAAAAGCAATGGGATTTCTCCACAGGGTTTTGGAAAATAGCTGGAAATAAGGTCTGTGGAAAACAAACCTGCTTGATAAATGCACATTTTGTTCGGCCGGATAATCTCCACATGTCTACCCTACTTTTATCATTTTCGAATCATAAATCTAATCGATAGATTATAAAACGGTTTTAGGACGCGTCACTGCACCACTAGAAGCCAACTCCATCGATCAAGCTGGCTGAAACTTTCTCTCCCTCTTCTTCTCATGCTCCCTGTCACTCTCCTTTAACTCCTCCGGTGACTTTCTTTTATTTGAAGATTGTTTTTTGCCCGGCGCTTGGCCGGTTACCGCTGGTATTAAAAACATTTTGGCGAATGGTTAGGTGGCGCGATAGTCTGTGAAGGAGCGCGCTCCCGCTCACGGGAGCCTGCTCGTGCTGCGCTCCGCAGCAAACAGCTGTTTGCTTTTCATCCAAAAACGACAACCGACTCACGGAACGCTATGTTGTAGCGTTGATAAACTACACAATTTAACTAAGTTGCTAGTCAAAATACCAATGCCACAGGACACATTTTTTAAAGCAATATTTTTAGTGGCCCGAGCGGGCAAGTGGAAAGTAGGCTACATCATGCTGACCCGGGGTGTCTAAATAGTGCTTCCGGGCCAGCGGGCCATTTATAATGTCGAGCCCTGCCGGTTACCGGCCGGCCAACATCGCCCGACCGGCCCACTTCAGTACCGGCCCATCGGGATACGTCCCGAACGTCCCGATGGCCAATCCGCCCCTGCGTCTGACCCATGGCGGGGATTGTCAGTAAACCCCGGAGAAAACACAGATTTGTGAGTAAGCACATACTCGTCAGCCAACACAGCCGCAGGTGAGAGAGTATTTGCTTTCTGCTCATTTAGATACACCACAATACGCTCGGACAAACATTTCTTAAATTCTTCTATCAAGATTAATTCTCTCAGGCAGTATAATCCTCAGCTTTACAGGAAGCGATCCATTTCGCAAACATCATTCCTTTTTCTCTGGCAAACTCCACGTGTGTTTGATTGGGACCCTTCCTATGGTATCTACATTTTTGCCGATAAGCTTCGGGTACGAGTTCATACACTCTGAGGATGGCAGTTTTCATCGTGTCATAATTAAGACTTTCCTCCAAAGTAAGAGCGGCCACTGCTTCCTGAGCTCTCCCGTGAATTTTACATTGCACCATGAGAGCCCACGATTCAGCCGGCCACCGCAGCGCTGCAGCAATGCGCTCAAATGCGCCAAAATAAGCGTCCACTTCAGTCTCCCTAAAGGTTGGCACTAATGATAGATGTTTACTCACGTCAAAGGCGGGTGGATGAGGGCCTACGGCCGGGACAAAAGCGCCGGATGCGTGCAGTTGCGAGTCCAGCTCCAGCCGACGCAACCTGACTGCTTTTGTCGGCCTCAATCTCCAGCTTCCTTACTTCCAGCTGAAACTGTATTTGTCTGCTCTGCTCTTTGTCTGTTGCCTCCAGCTGAAGACGAGCGAGACGGACCTTTAGTTTAGCAGTGCTTCATTGCGAGGCAACGCGAGCGGTGGTGTAAACCGCCCGTTGTCTTCACTGTCCCCACCCTCTCCCTGAGCAGCTGAAGGCTCCGCCTCACTCTTTTGCGTCTCCCAATCTTCCGGTACCACAACAGACATTGCAGGCAACACAAGGTCATCCCGTTCCACCAACTCATCCACAATAACAGCCTTTAAATCCGCTTTTAATAACTGCCTTACCCCCGTGAGACTGAAGTGTTGCGCAATCTCCACCAGGTCTTCCTTACGACACTGGTCCAACTGCTCGACTGACGGTCTGATTAAAAAGGACTTTAAATCAAACGATGCCATACCCAGGTGAACTGCACCCAAAGTTTTACCTGTTGTTACCACCAAACCCACCTATAACCCCAGAATTCAGATGAATATATCCCGGACGAGCCCCCAAGTATGTTACGATCTCACTAGGTATGAGGTAAGAAACATAAACCAGAATGGAATTGGTAATTAATTATAATAGGGTTTAATGGTTAACAAGCAGGTGTACAACAAAAGGAGGGCAAATATAGCCTAAGCCAAACTAAAGAGCCAAAAGGGCACAGGTAAACTGCTAAACAAAGGGAGGACTCTAAAGGTGAGCCTAAATCCACAGCTGTGATCACTAATAATTACCACTAATTGAAGGAAGCTGCGGGGGAATGCAGCTAACAAAGGGGAAATAGATCACACTACTCCAAACACAAAACAGTACACGCTACGCTAAACACTTATCACCACACAACACTCTGAAGACATATCTACTAGCTTAAGTCTGTAAAGTCCACACAGAAGCAAGATGTGTGAGGCGTCTGATTGCAACAGAGCCCCTCGAGTGATAGCTGTCCCCAGGCTTTGTAGTTATCTCCCGCAGGTGTGCGCCGGCTGTGCGCTGTGATTGGAGTGCGTCGGGCCCGGCGTGCTCCAATCCCAATCTTCCGGAGGTGGACCAGGAGATGGCAGCCAATCACGTCAGGGCAACCGCACAGCTCATTTACACACAACACAGAGTAACACGGTTAAGAGGACCAGGAAGACAGCAGCCGTGACATAGCCTCAGACAAGGGACTTGTCTCTATTCTTGTTTTGCTCGATCTCCGTGCTGCATTTGATACTATCAACCATGATATCCTATTGCAAAGACTAGAGCACTTAGTTGGCATACAGGGAACTGCTTTAGGCTGGTTTAGGTCCTATCTATCTGAACGCTCTCAGTTTGTACGTGTCAACGATGAATCTTCCAAGCAAACCAAAGTTAGCCATGGAGTGCCACAGGGCTCAGTGCTCAGACCTATTTTGTTCACATTATATATGCTTCCGTTAGGCAATATTATAAGGAATCATTCTGTAAACTTTAATTGTTATGCGGATGATACTCAACTATATTTATCAATCAAGCCTGATGAAATTAATCATCTAAATAAAATTCAAGACTGCCTCAAGGACTTAAAAACGTGGATGACCTTACATTTTTTTATGTTAAACACGACCAAAACTGAAGTTATTGTACTTGGCCCAAAGAATCTACGAAACAAATTATCTAAAGATATACTAATTATGGATGGCATTAATTCGGCCTCCAGTGAGACTGTAAGGAATCTTGGTGTTATATTTTATCAGGATTTATCCTTTAACGTCCACATAAAATCAATTTCAAGGGCCGCCTACTTCCATCTACGTAACATTGCAAAAATCAGGCATATCTTGCCTCAAAACGATGCAGAGAAACTATTCCATGCATTTGTTACTTCAAGGCTGGATTATTGTAACTCCTTATTATCAGGGTGTACCAAGAAGTCAGTCAAGTCGCTTCAGCTGATTCAAAAATGCTGCAGCTCGTGTACTAACCAGAGTTAGGAAAAGGGACCACATTACTCCTGTTCTGGCTGCCTTACACTGGCTCCCTATAGAACACAGGATAGAATTTTAAATGATTCTTCTCGCCTACAAAGCCCTTAATGGGCAGGCGCCATCTTACCTTAAAGGTGACATGTCATGCTTTTCCGGTTATTACCCGTCCCCTTGTGTGTTATGAAGGTTTTTCTGCATGTAAACGGTGTGCAGAGTCAAAACCATCAAAGTAAACCCTGTAGCGAGTAAAACTCTAAAACAGAAAATACCTCCCCAAAACGCCTCGTTGGTGAAATGTCATCATGACGTCATCATCCATTTCCGGGTACGTGCTTACGAAAGCACGTACCCGGAACTAAATGGGCCAATCCGTGGAGCCGTTACGTCCGCGGAGCCGTTATGTTAAGCCCCCGCTGATTGGTCCAAATTGACCAATCCACACACACACTCAGTGCAGGCAGCTCTGCTGATTTCTGCTCCGTACTGCAGGCTGATAACAGACAGTTGGGATCGCGCGAAATTCTCTCTGCAGACCCATTCTCACAGCGTTTATCAACCTATAAACCTTTTTCTTACTCAATATCAAGCCACACTTATTGTTTTTATTTCGGCTGTGACTTTGTGTGTGTTCAGGTTGAGTTTGGCTGTGTTTGGCTGTGTATCGCTAAACAAGGAAATCACGGAGGGGGGGGGGAGCTGCAGCGAGCCTTTTAGTGGAGAAAGTGAATACTGTTGAATACACATACTTTACAGAGATGCTGTATGCGAAACCAATGTGAGTTTGGAAAATTGCACAGTATTTTTCTATTTTAGTATACCTCAACAATGGAATTATGATCAGTGGAAATGGCCATGACACCTCTCATTTAAATAACTCATTATATCCTACTGTCCTACTAGGGCATTGCGTTCCAAGAATGCAGGGTTGTTGTTTGTTCCTAGAGTCTCTAAAAGTACAATGGGAGCCAGAGCCTTTTCTTATCAAGCTCCACTTTTGTGGAATCAGCTTCTAGTTTGTGTTCGGACGGCAGACACCCTATCCGTTTTTAAGAGTGCGCTTAAGACTTTCCTTTTTGATAAAGCTTATAGTTAGGGCTGATTAGATTCAGCCCCTAGTTTTGCTGATATCGGCTTAGTTTGTCGGGGGACATCTTACTTCTTCCTTCTCTCTGTCTATACCTGTGTACTCTCATGTTCCGATTAACCGAGCTTCCCCAAATGTCTTTCTTTTTGGTGTCTATGTACGCCGGGATCCGGAGTCATGGATGATCCTGCGGTCCTGTGTCATGGATCGCGAGTCCTGGATCTTGAGTCGTGGCTGTGGTCCTGGATCAGAAGTCCTGGATGGATATCCTCGTGGATTCATCTTCCTATTGTACTGTACACACATGCATTTCCAAACATTTGGACTACCTATGTTGCAAATGTATTATCTTTTAAATTTACACACGGCATCTATTGCACGTCTGTCCGTCCTGGGAGAGGGATCCCTCCTCTGTTGCTCTCCCTGAGGTTTCTCCCATTTTTCCCTTTAAACTGTGGGGTTTTCTCCGGAAGTTTTTCCTTGTACGATGTGAGGGTCTAAGGACAGAGGGTGTCGTATTGTCATACTGATATTCTGTACAAACTGTGAAGTCCACTGAGACAAATGTAACATTTGTGATATTGGGCTATATAAATAAACATTGATTGATTGATTATCAATACATGCTCGTTACCAAGTACCAGTGTATTCTTTCATGTTGCGGGTCGCAGCACGAGCCACTACCGCGGAGTAGAGGTTGGGGCCGTAACAACATGTCCAAGACACTGTGAAATGTACTATGCACTTCAATGGAGTAATACAAAGTTAAAATGGGCATTTTCTTTGATTTTCTTTATTGATTGAGCTGATTGAATTGTGTAGTTATGGTAAAATCCCAGTTAACTAGTCAGATTTACAATATATTATCGTATTATTTACATTTTTTATATTTACAGTAAATTACTGGCTAATGTGTTGCATTACTTCTACAGTAAAAGTGTGAAAATACAGGTAATTACTGTAATTTATGTACAGCAAGGTACCATAATACCACAGCTCTGTACTGCTATATCACAGTAATTCCATGGGCATGGCAACTGTAAAGTCGCAGTATTTAGTTGTACTTTTATTCTAATTTACTGTAGAATATCTACAGTAAATTACTGTAGAATATCTACAGTAAATTACTGTGAACTATTTACAGTCAATTACTGTGCAATATTTACAGTCAATTACTGTGAAATCCATGCAACTAGTAGCCAGTAATTTACTGTAATTGTACAGCCAAACATGTTACAGTGTATGAATGCACCTGCCCATTGCCTGAACATGTTCGATGCCGCCTATCACAGCGCACTGAGATTTGTCACTAATTGTAAAGCACTTACACATAACTGTACCCAGTATGCCAAGGCAGGTTTGCCATCACTTACTGTAAAGAGGCTCAGTCATTGGTACACGTTTATTTATAAAGCCTTGTTGGGTAAACTCCCGAATTATATCTGCTCTCTGATAACACAGAGAGTTGCAAGTAGCTATTGTCTGAGATCGCATGATGTAGTCTTGTTATATGTGCCAAGAGCAAGGACTGTCTTAGGTAAGACAGCTTTTATGTGCGCAGCTCCACTTGCTTGGAACAATCTTCAGCAATAATTGAAACTGAGCAATCTCATTCCTCTGCATATTTTTAAAGCTAGGCTAAATGAAATGCTCGTTGATACTATGGACACTTATATCCTGTAAATATAATGTAGGATGTCCTTTATTGTTTTATGTTTCATGTGGAACCTATGCTGCAGGTCTCCCTTGAAAAAGAGATCTATGATCTCAATGGGACCTATCTGGTTAAATAAAGGTTTGATATGAAATGAAATGAAAGCAAACTTGAAGAAAACAGAATCATATAAGTACATCAGGTTTCATAGAGCTAAAACATTTCAAGTGCTACTCAACTGGCTTTAGATAAGCCAGTCCTTTATTAGTATATAAGTGCTTTGTTAGTAATTATATCGCTCGAAGTGGAGTCGAAAGAGATGAGTTTTCAGTCTGCGCCGGAAGATGTGTAAGCTTTCTGCTGTCCTGATGTCAATGGGGAGCTCATTCCACCATTTTGGAGCCAGGATAGCAAACCCACGTGTTTTTGCTGATGGGAACTTGGGTCCCCTTCGCAGTGCGGGTGCAGCGAGCTGTTTGGCTGATGCAGAGCGGAGTGCACGTGCTGGGGTGTACAGTTTAACCATGTCCTGGATGTAGGAAGGGCCAGATCCATTCACAGCATGGTACGCAATTACCATTGTCTTGAAGTGGATTCTAGCAGTTACCGGAAGCCAGTGAAGGGAGCGGGGGAGCGGTGTGGTGTGGGAACATTTAGGAAGGTTGAAGACCAGACGAGCCGCTGCATTCTGGATGAGCTACAGAGGTCGGATGGCACATGCAGGTAGACCAGCCAGGAGGGAGTTGCAGTAGTCTAGGCGTGAGATGAGAGCCTGGGCCAGAACCTGCATCGCTTTCTGGGTCAGGAGGGGACGTATCCTCCTGATGTTGTAAAGAGCGTATCTGCAGCAGCGGGTTGTAGCAGCGATGTTTGCAGTGAACGAGAGTTCGTTATCTAGGGTCACACCCAGATTCCTTGCGGTCTGAGTCGGGGAAACAACAGAGGGGCCGATGTTGATTGTTAGGTCAAGAGTGGGACAATCTTTTCCCGGAAGGACAAGCAGTTCAGTCTTGTCAAGGTTGAGCTTGAGGTGGTGAGCAGACATCCACTGAGAGATGTCCGCTATAGACAAGCAGAGATGCAGAGAAGCTCTGGAGTTGTGATTTAGATTTAACTGACAAGTTACCAAACCATGTTGTGATGCCATAACGAATAATAGACTCAATTGCTGCCCTGTAGAACATTAACATGATACAGGTCTTTGAGCAGGTCTCCCTTGAAAAAGAGATCAATGATCTCAATGGGATACACCTGGATAAATAAAGGTTTGAAATGAAATACATTTATCCACTCCATTAACCCTGAGCCTAAGCAGAAAATGCAGGTGCTGGCTTATCTTTGAGCATACCTGATCAACCTGATGGGCCCAGCCTAACTGAGCATCAAAATAAATCCCTAAATATTTAAAACTTGTAACCTGCTCAACTCCCTCCCTGTTGATAAGGACTGGGCTGTGATCACCTACTGACTTGGGGTCAAAGATCATTTCCTTTGTTTGTTTTTTAACATTTAACACCAGGTTGTGCGCCTCACACCACTTCACGACCCCTTCAATCTCAAGTTTATAAATAGAAATGTCTGAGTCTCTAGTCAGTAGACTAAGTATGGCTGTGTCATCAGAAAACTTTATAATGTGGTTGTGTGTGTGCTGACTCTACACTCATTTGTAGAGTGTGAAGAGAAGAGGAGAGCTAACGCAGCCTTGTGGTGTCCCTGTGCTTATGACCTGTGTGTCAGAGAGGGTCGAGTTTACTTTCACCTGCTGCTGTCTTTCAGTTAGGAAGGAGTGATATCATCTGATTAAGTAAGGATTCACATCCATCTGTTTGAGCTTTTTTAACATAATTTTGGGAAGAATAGTATTAAAAGCTTTCAATATTTGAGGGATGCTTCCCATGTCAGCAGAGAGCTGGAATAATGGACTCCAGGCCGGGGTGAGCTCATCTGCAAACGTTTTTCAGCAGGAGTGCCGAAATACCGTCTGGCCCACTGGTCTTCTTAGTATGCAGTTGTTTGAAAACCCTGGCCACAGCACTATCATCAATTATTCTTCTTCTATTGTGTATTGGGTCACACAGGTTAAAGAGGTTGACAAGTTATTACATGCCTCAATGTTATAAGCAGAATTAATATCAAAACGTTTGTAGAAGTTGTTAAGTTCATTTGCTCCCACAGTTCTTTCGAGTTCTTGGTTGAGAAAGCCTCACGGACACTCAGACTATGGTGCTCTCGGGCTTCTTTAAGTTTACCCTTTAGTTCTCTTTGAGCTGATCTCAGTTGTATTGCATCGTTCTTTTGAAAAGCGATATTTCTTCGTCGGATACACTGTTTAATATCCGATGAGATTTAGTCTTTATTGTTTGGATATATCCTAATGGTCTTTTTTGGCACAACAGTATCGACACAGCAATGAATGTAGTCTGTGATGGTCTCAGCGATGGTATCGGTGTCATTGTCCTGGTAGAATACTTCCCAATTGTGGGTGGTTTCTGTGGGGAAACTTAAATACGTTTACAGTATTTAACTGGCAACAATTAACAAGTTACTTACTGTAATTCATTTTTACAGTAAGTAACTGGCAGCAATTGACAAGTCACTTACTGTAATTCATTTTACAGTAAATAACTTGTCAATTGCTGCAAGTTAAATACTGTGAATTTCACGGTACGTTTCTTGCAGTGCTGGTTATAAAAACAGTTAATCTTTGTTGGTTCATTACTCCTAAAGACGTCATGAGATGATGAAGTTTAAACATATACAAGTATAGCTTTCAGAGAGAAAAACATGTTACATTTGTGTGGTAGGCTGCATGATAAAATGTGTGTGCGTTAAACATGGTTAGGGAAAATGTGTGTGTGTTCATTGCAGTGGCTATATGCTGTATGATTGTTGCTACTGTTGGGGGACATTTCCGCGATTGGCAGGTGATGTTGTACTCCAGATTATTATTGTTGTTGCGCAACTGAATAATAATTAATCTCAACCAATGTCTGTGTTTGTGTTTTATTTATCTCTCTTTGTGTTAACATTAAGGTTGGTGAGCCATAAATTGCACTTACATTTGGAGATCCTACCGAGATTGCCGATGCTGGAGGTTGCTGTGTTCCTTCTCTGGGAGTCTCAACTCCCCTGGCCAGGCAGCCCTGAGACGGCTGTGGTAAAATCTCAAGGAATTGAGAAACTGAGACCTAACCTACGTGGCAAGATGAAATGGCAGCAGCATATGTTTTGACCGTACTATAAGCCAATTCCTGTCCAGCAAAACCTGGAGGAACGACAGCACGTGAGGCAGGGGGTCCGTAACAGGTTCCAGGCTTTTGCCTACACACCAAACGGAAGGCTGTCCATTGGGCTGTGTAGGATGCTCTGGTGTGTTCAGCAGCTGCGCTGATCGTACACCTCCCTGGCGTGGAGATTTTTCCAGTAGGTTAAATCCAAACCCACGGAACGCCATTCCTCCTCTGACGCCATTCCTCCTCTGACGCACGGGGTCGATGCGCAGGCGAATAAACCACCTCTGGAGTCTCCTCAAATGAAGGAGACCCAGGGGGATCACCACGTGACCAGCTGACATCATGTCTAATAGCTGCATCACGGAGAGGGCTGTCCCTTTCTCCCCTCTCCGCTGTGAGAGTCGCTCTCATGCGGGTTTCCAGTTGATAATGAAACCCAGGCTTCACAGATGAGATACGCTGTATCGTCTGTGTAAAGCCGCTTCCTCCCTGGAGCGAGCCAGCCACAGCCGGTCGTCCAGGTAAAATATCATTCTCATCCCCATTCTGTGTAGCTGCTCCAGCTGTCTCCACCCACTTTGAAAAAGTGCGTGGAGCCAGAAATGAGAAACGCAGGAATTTGCGGTGTTTCGGGATGATGGTTACGTGGAGGTATGTATCCTTCAGGATTATGGACGTGAACCAGTCTCCCAGGTGAACACACTCCAGCACCTGTTTGATCGTCAGCATGGGAAAAGGCCATTCCCTTGTTTGACACTGACAGATTGAGGATGGATCTCATTCCCCCCAACCCTGTCTCCTTCGGGAGTAAAAACTCCAAATGTTCTTCCCCTTGAAGAACCCTGGAAAAAGGCTTTCTTTAACAAGAGTTCCTGCCGCTCTGCAAGGAGCGCGAGACACTGTTCCTGGGATGACAGGGTTCCCTGTATCCCGTAGAACTGCGGGGGGAGAGGCGAACTGCAGAGACTACCCTCTGCCCATCTGCCTGCTCATCCATCTGTCCATCAGACACACGCGCCGCCACCCCGGGTAGTGCCGAGTGTACATTCTCTGGATGTGCTGTGGTTGGTGGCAAACCACGCCAGAGCCCTCCACACACTGAATTTCACACAGGCTCTAATTGTGTCGCCGTTTAGGAGAAGACTCGTAAACCGCGCGTTCACGCTCAACACCACTAAGGGATGAGCAGAGGTATGTGCAGTGCTGTGTGCAGTGCTGTCCACACGAGGCGTAATAATGGCCCCCGTTGGCTCATTACGACAGTGGGTAGGAGGTACGTCTAAGAAAGAGGAAAAATCTGTGCTGCCTAATAACCAAAAGGTTAAGGTAGACGGATTGAATAGTAAGCCCTGCTGTTTATTAACCGATAAGTTGAAAAACCAGCCGGCTTAAGCAGCGAGCCATGCTGCCAAGTAACCAATAGGCTATTGGCAGCCGGCTTAACCGGGGAGCCTTGCTGCATATTATCTTCCATCTGTCCATCGAACACACTGCCACTCAACAACGCCACTCAGTGCGCGAACCTGCTCTGGATGTGCTGTGTTTGTCATGGTGATGAGCCACGCCCTCCAGACGCTGCATTTCACACAGGCTCTCATTATGTCGCGTTTAGGAGAAGGCTCGTAAACCGGACCTTGAGGTGCATTCACGCTCAACACCCCTGAGGGATGAGCGGAGGTGTGTGCAGTGCTGTCCGCACTGTAATAATGGCACTTGTGGGCTCATTACGACCGGGTGTAGGAGGTAGGTCTGGGACAGAGGAGAAAAACCAAGCTGCCTAAAAACCAATAGATTTTAAAGACAGCCGATTTATGCAGTGAGCCATGCTGCCTATAACCGTCAGGTTAGGGGCAGCCAGCTTACCCGGTGGGCCTTGCTGCTCATTATCCCTTGAGGAATGAGCGGAGGTGTGTGGAGGCATATCTGTGACATAGGAAACAAGCCCGTGCTGTCTAATCAACCGACAGGTTTTAAAGACAGCCGGTTTGTGCCGCAAGCCCTGCTGCCTAATAACCGACAGGCTATGAGGCAGCCGCTTATGTCATCCGGAGGAGACCTATCCTGAACCGGGGGAACTGGGAGATCTCATTAGGCGGCTGCCTTTCCGATGATCTCCGGGAGTTCCTAGCGAATACCGCCTATACGGCAGTGCCGAGATGGCGGATAGAGGGACCCGCCCTGTCTCCCCCGTCCGGAGGAGAGGGAGGATGGGGCCAGGGGAACCACATGGTGATCCATGAATGGAGGGGAAGGAGTCGCCTGACTGCTGACTGCCTATAAATCAAGGGCTTGGTCCACAGAGTAAGACTCCTGGACCAGCCAATCATCCTCGGCCGCAGCAGCGAGAGCGTCCGCTCTCCACTGTCTGTGGGCCAGAGGGAGACGGACACAATGAGTGCACGACACGTGGGGAGTGAGAGCCGTGTTTGCGTGCTCCAATCCCCGGCAGGACTCACCTCTATCGTATGTGTAAAGTCGCTTCCTCCATGGAGCGAACCAGCCACAGCCGGTCGTAACTCATATGTCGGGCTGACACCGGGCCCCCGCCCTGTCTCCCCCGTCCGGAGGAGAGGGAGGATGGGCCGGGGGAACCCCATGGTGATCCGTAAATGGAGGGGAAGGAGTCGCCTGACTGCTGCCCGCCACTCGGATCCCATAAATCAAGGGCATGGTCCACGGAGTAAGACTCCTGGACCAGTCAATCATCCTCGGCCGGAGCAGCGAGAGCGTCCGCTCTCCGCTGTCTGTGGGCCAGAGGGCCAGTGCTTCTGCAACGGAGTGCTGAAGAACAATGGGAGCAGATGGTCGGGCCTACTTCCTATTTATATGGAAGTGAGGCCGTAGGTGTGGCCCATGTCATAGGTGGGCTTGGATTAAGTCTGTCAGTGCCCCACACGTGCAGTGGGATTACCCAATAGCGATAGCCTTAGAGGGCGAAGCCTTATACGAAATAGAACAATAGTTTGTTGTTAATTGGTCAAAGAACCCCCCCTTCTCCTGAAAAGACTGAGAGCTCCAGCCGGGGTGTGTCTGTCTTTGTCTGTGAAAAGCAGTTTTCAATCCTTGTTCCTTCTTTAAACCATAAAGAGGGTTGTTTTTCTATATTTAGTTTTGTGTTTCTCTCTTTAAAACAAGGAGTGAAAGATCAATGAGTGATCTGAAGTTGGAGTGAATACTTTGAAAATCAATAGATCAATGTGTGATTTGAAGTAGTAGATATATTGAAATAATTAAACAATGATTTGTTGATATTTAAACATAGTCTTTGAGATCTGATTGTTACCACTGCATTGCATTGTGAATTTCATGGTATTTGTAATTTTGCTAAGAATTGTACTTAATTATATTTCAAATGAACTTAATTACATACAGTAACGTTAAGGGAAAGTAAAAAGAGGTTTACTGAGTATATGAAGTACATATAGAAAGGTTACGGTTTTATTAAAATTAAATATAATAGTGGATTTTTCCACCTGGAATAAGACATACAGTAGAAATAGGATAATTTGTTAAACATTAATTAACAAACTTACTGTAAGAAATATATATGTTATTTAGGAGTTGTATTTATCATAGTGACTCTCATTTGGTGTTTGATAGATAGGAAACTGAAAATGCAAACAATTCACCACAATTGTAAGAAGGAAGCTGTTAATGTTTAAGTATGACAGAGTTGCTGTACGATGCTTGCTCAAGCCCTCTCACACTGTTGGATAACACAAAGAGGTCATGTGTGATTTATGAGAAGCTTGTGGACAGGAGCAGGCAGCTGCAGGGCACAGTGAGGAAAGAGAGAGAGAGAGAGTAAATGTTATATAAAGTTAACTACTATTCTGGGAAATGTTCCTATGGTTTACTGTTTTATGAGTAACATAAAATACAAATATATATATTTACTAGATATAAGAACAACATGCTTATCTAGGTTAACAGAAAATTGCTATTAACCAGTTTCAGCTGCAACTATCCTATCTTTGTTCTAAAGAGAACATAGGTTACATTTACAATTAATATTAAGAAAGTTCACAATTGATATCACTAAAGACCGTTTGGATTCATAGATTGTTCTTTCACACCTCTTCTGAAGTCTTTACACTGGCTTCCTGTGTCAAATAATTGATTTCAAAATACTGCTGCTGGTTTATAAAGCTTTGAATGGTCTAGGCCCAAAATACATTTCTGACCTCCTGCTAAATTATGAACCATCCAGATCCCTCAGGTCTT
Organism: Notothenia rossii; assembly: GCF_949606895.1. Taxonomy (NCBI): domain Eukaryota; kingdom Metazoa; phylum Chordata; class Actinopteri; order Perciformes; family Nototheniidae; genus Notothenia; species Notothenia rossii. Next base: position 26,973,723 of record NC_136908.1, read on the forward strand.
CAGGGACTGTTCGGCTTTCTGTCCACAGAGTCAGAACTAAACATGGTAAAGCAGAGTTCAGTTATTATGCTCCAAATATCTGGAACAAACTCCCAGAAACCTGCAGCTCTGCTGCAACTCTCTTTTAAATCCAGGCTGAAGACTTATCTTTTTGCTGCTGGTTTTAATTGATATATTCATATCTTAAACTGCACTGTGACTTTTATTATCTTTGCTTTTTAATGCCATTTTCTTAATGTCTTTCACTTTTGTAAAGCACTTTGAATTGCCTTGTGTTGAAATATGCTATATGCACTTGCCTTTAGGGCCCAGAGATATTTATTCTTGGAATATATGGCGTGTCTGTCATAAACGATTGTGCTTAGATGGAATAAAGTGTTGAGATGTTCTCAAGAAGTGGGAGTTTTCACAATGCCTTTTTAGTTTTTATTGAAACAATTAAGTGATAAGGAAATTCCATAATTTCAACAATAAGGAAATGCTGCATAGGCGTTGTCTTGCACATTTTATAGGACCAACTCCGGTTCAGGTTTTCAATATCATTATTCGGCTCTTTTACACTCCACAGAGAGTCCTCTCACTCTCTCTCTGTGTGTGTGTGTGTGTGTGTGTGTGTGTGTGTGTGTGTGTGTGTGTGTGTGTGTGTGTGTGTGTGTGTGTGTGTGTGTGTGTGTGTGTGTGTGTGTGTGTGTGTGTGTGTGTGTGTGTGTGTGTGTGTGTGTGTGTGTGTGTGTGTGTGTGTGTGTGTATGTGGGGGGGGGGGCGCTGCAGCTTTGCAAAAAGAGATATGTGTCATGTCTCGGAAACTTATCATGAAAGGCTATTCTTTATATTAGTTTTGTCATGTCCCTTTGTTCTGTGCCCTCTGTCTTATTGTAATAAGTATTCCTCCTCTCGTTTCAGAACTCCATGCTCCCCGCCCCTATGTGTCTCCTGTGTTCGTGATTAGTTTCCCCGCCCTGATTGTTTCCACCTGTTCCCCTCACCTTGGTTATATATTGTGTTATCCCCCAACTGTCCAGTGCCAGTTCGTTTCTTATTCATGACCACGTTCAAGCCTGCTCCATGCTCGTATCCCGTTTTCTCACGCTCACGATTATTGGATTTAGTTTTTCCTCTGAAGAGTGATTTTGTGTTTCTTGTTTTTGTTTCTGTGTAACTTCCAGTAAAGTTTTTATTTTTGAATACCACCCGAGTCTGAGTCTGAGTTATGCATTTGAGTTCATGCCTCAGAGTTCACCCCTTGACAATATGCCGGGGAAAACTGTTCCGGTCCGTGATGATTTCTTTAGGTTTTAGCTTTAGTAATTTAGAAGATTACATTTTGTGAGGAAACTTTTCCACCAATAATTCCTTTAAGTGTTCCAAAAATATATTCATTAACTGTCATCAGATTACTTGTTTTTCAAATATAGCGCTGAATACAGTTAGTTTTGTATTCTGTTACAACCTAACCATGCTTGTAACACACAACTTAGATAAACAATTTGAAAATGAATAGAATAAGCAGATAAAGTAGGCTAGGTAAAAGATTAATCTATAGTGGTTAAGGAGGGTTTCCTTGTTTGGCTCATTTGACTTAGAACTGAAGTACGGAAGAATAGTGTTTTATGAAAACTGTCATTCTTCATGGTTTTTAAAGATAAATCATCAGTTTTGATGGACTTTGATGTTGAAATGCATCATGGTGGAGAATGAATACATTTTTGGTTTTGAATTTAAGAAGATTTTAAAGATGATGTTCATTTTATTTTCCTGACTAGAATTTTAAAAGCAGGACGTCAACTAGACAAAAGAGATGTTACGATGTAGTTTTACTACTTTTAATGAAGTAAATAATCTGGGTAAACTACCACCATCAGTTTGTTTTAACATTCACATGTTTCAGCATTCCTGACCATATAGACACTCAGACATTTTATAACCCGTTGGGGGAGAGATTTAAATTGAGTTTTTCTCTAGTAGCTCACTTACTGTGATTACAGCAGCATTGGATAGTTATGTGCCACCTTTTGGGTTGTCCTCTGAATCAGTGTGTTGGTGAACTGTTGCTCACTACAGAAACAGAAGAGCTGTGCAAAGAACGCATCACTGAGGAGGCTTTGACATTTTGCTTGTGCCTCGTTGTCAAGGCAACAGTGGTGTGAAGAGGAACTGCAATTTTGGGGGATTTCTACAGTGCAGAGGACAACGTGTGTCTGCTGATTGTACCACATTGATCCAAGAGGTTCACTGACTGTTTTCATTATGACAAGATCTTGAGACAGGCTTGTCTCAGACTGTTCAGGCTCTGAAGAAATTATGCAATGATTTTACAGCATAACTGTGCAAGAGTTTTCCAGAGGGTGGTGTAGAACATTATGCTTAGTGTTTTAGAAAAGAGGCTGCTTGTTTAACGATGGTTTGGAAGACTGAAAAGATTAATACGATTAATATCCTTTATTTAGCACACAAGCAGGGGCGGATCTAGACAAATATCCATGGGTTGGCAAGAGGATGGCAGGAGATTTTGAGGGGTGGCATCCCCTGGCAGAAGTATATGCTGATTTAATCGCAGTCATATCAATCAATGTTAACTTGGAAAGCCACAATATTAATATTTTAACTCAATAACATGGGTGACATTATTGTGGCACATCAGTAAAGCCTTACATATAAATATATAAGGTGGCAGACATAATTTAATTAATTTTAACTGAACAATAACTGAATGAGTTTGTTTCACTCTTAGACCAGCAGAGGAACCAAATCTATGCAGACTGCTGCAATAAGTACATTAATTAACTGTCTCATTGATGTTTGTCTGAATGAATATGATATTAATAACAATCATATTATTCCTATCAGCTGTCAATCACTATTATCATTCACATATTCATTTATTATTGAATAAACTATATTTTTTGGAGGAGTTAATGATGAATGTTCCGCCTCCTTCAAGTTTGAAAGACAATTAATGATATCATGTATCAAAATTCAAAAGATTCAAAGGAACAGTTCAGCGCCCCACAACTTTACTGCAAACAGTTTCAACCTGGACTTTACATCAGAAAGAACAAACATTAAAGAAGTGACTAACTGCATCAGTTAGGATTAAAAACGTGTATTCAGCTAAAACATATACATCGCTGCAGTAATTATCCAGTGGAATGCCCTTACCTACTGGCCTAGTAAAATAAAAGTGGTTACTTTTTTTTGGCTGGGCAGTGTAGTTTTACACACCTTCTTATTTAACTTTCTCAGGACTTAAAACTGTTTTTTGGGGGCAGACCCCCACAAAGAAAAAATATATATACACACATACAAGGTCATCATCTTAACAGTTTTTTATGCTCATCGAGTCATGCGTGAGCAGAGCATCACATTGGCATGCCTATTACAGCTGAATGCAGCTATTTCCATTTTGTTCAGCAAAACACCTCACAAACTTATTAACCTGTTAAGCCCTGAGCCTGTTTTCAGGTCTCAGGCTCGAAAATGACATTCCCAGAACAAATGACCATATCTTCCCTTCTAAAAGGGTTAAATTAATAATCCTTTTTCTCAAAGTAATGATAAACCTGTGAGTTGGATGTAGAACAGTCAGAATCAATATAGATGTTTTTTATTTTAAAGAAAATTCCGATTGAACATAGTAAAAAACGGTAAATTATAGTGTCCGTCCAAAATTTATTTTTTACTTATAGTAAAAACTACGCTTGGATGATGGTAAGGTAGACTAAAAGCTTTAGGAATCCAAAGTAAAACATATAATAAGTACCCTGTATCAAGATTGATGCAAAACAAGTGACATTTGACCTTTTTAGAGAGGTTTAGCAAAAAAAACTCCTTTGGGTGGAAATGGGGGTTTTACAGTTTCTCTGGAACCCATTGGTCGATTTTGGTGATTGACATCTCTTTCTGACCGTTAGAGCCAATGGAATCGAAGGGGAATCTCCCCACACACACGGTAAAACGAAAAGGTGGGGGCTTCGCGCACGCAGATTTGCTCCAGAGTGAAGCTGTCTCTAGGTCTGATATCTCAAAACCGAAAAGCAGATTTATTATTTATGGATTATCAGAAATCATTTCAAAGGGACACAGCCACATTGGATTAACCTATGGATTAACTTCAGCAGCGTTTTTTATCGTTTTAATGCCATTGAAGACCACTTTTGACCAGACTACGACACAGGTGAGCCATGTTAGCGTTTTTAGCCACCTAGCGCCACATGTTTTGATGTCAGTTCTTGTTATTATCTCCACGAGTTCGTATCATTGAGCGATAATGTCTGCACCCATCGATTCTGTGTCATCTCACGATGTGAAACGATGGGTTGGATGTGCAGCAAAGATAAATAATAAGGTTTTGTGAGTGAATTTCGGTGCAGTCATCTGTTAGCATTTTTCGCTCGTTGCTAATTCAGAGGCTCATCGTTAGCATTGTGGGTTTTATATTAAAATGATCAGTTACATGAATATAAAACATTCATAGTTTATTAAATGAACATGCCCTCAGACACTGTTTCCTGCAAGATGTTGCGGGAGGGCCCCGGTACCGGGGTCTGTCGGGCCAACCCGGTCTCACGGCATTTCGTGTTATAGTCACGACATTTAATCTATTGATTCTGTTCACCAACACCATTTTCCCCTTTTTTTCGTGTCACACAGAACGATTTTAAAAGCAATGTATTATTTGGTAGTATGTTTCTTGCCTGCAGCACGTCTTTTTGTCCGTTCGGGTCTTGGAACACCGGAAGCTGTGGGGTTCATAAAAACATGTTCTTACTCAATATCAAGCCACGATTCTTGTTTTTATTTTAAAATCGTATAATTTTGGACTTTTTTGGTCGCCTGTGAGGAAAAGAAATGGGGCTCAGAGCCTCAAAATACTGAAATCTGTATTTTTTTAAATCTTTTTTTCCTTCCAATTTGTTATTTTTTTCTAAATAACACACTGTTATTTACTCAACAATAACAAACAATTATCCTTGTTTTTATTTATTCGTTTGATTCTATAATCTATGGCTTTTTAGCCGTTCCTCAGGAACTGAATTTCAAAAATAAAGTCACTGGAAACAGACGTAGGCCTATAAGGGACATTTCGAGCATCATTGCAATACACACCACACACCCACTGAACTGGTTACCCAAGATCCTCAGCTAGAAGCACGGTATTTGGATTGTTTAGCCGCAATGCACGTTGGGATATGGTGTTTATGCGATATGAAATCCGAAAAACTTTATTCAGAGTGTTCCTTCTTTTCTCTTTGAAAGTCATCACATAACGGCATTGTAATACACAGTTTGGCTGCATTAAATATTACACATCTGCCATAGTTCTCTATTTTTAGAGCCCTGATTAGAAGACTTCTAGACAAACTGGAGAACCAGCACCTTACCGTGGTAGAGAGGTTTGTGTGCCCTGATGAACCTGGGGGCTGTGTTGTCTGGAACCTTGTGTTGTAGGGTCTCCCATGGCAAATTGGTCTCAGGCAAGGGGCCATACTAAGATTGGTTCACAAGACCTTGTTATGGTTTGTGAATGAAGCAGGACCCAAATGCAGATATAAACTGAAAAAACTCCTTTATTTCAAGGCTTAAGTATGAACAAAGACTGAACAGAACACTCACCGCAGACCAAGTCATAACACAAGACGAACCGACCAAGACAGACAGAAAACCCAGAACTCGGTCGGCCGGCCCGGGGGCAAGGCAGAGACCAAAGTGGGGAATTCGGGTGGACGGCCCGGGGGCAAGGCAGAGTTCAAAAAGGGGAACTCGGGCGGACGGCCCGGGACAAGGCAGAGTTCGAAGAGGGGGTCTCGGGCGGACGGCCCGGGGGAAAGGCAGAGTTCAAAAAGGAGGTCTCGGGCGGACGGCCCGGGGGCAAGGCAGAGTTCGAGGAGGGGGTCTCGGGCGGACGGCCCGGCGGCAAGGCAGTGTCCGAGGAGGGGCGAAGACCACCGCGGGCGAACTCAGGGGACCGGGCTCGAGGGCGAAGACCGGACAGCTCCGGAGGCCGGGCAGGAGCCGGTGTCGGGAAGATTCCCCACGGAAGAGAACACAGGGCCGGCAGGACCCCCGGCAGGAGAGCAGTCGGCGGAACCTCCAACGGCACGGGACATGGGGTTGGCAGGACCCCCGGCAGAAGAGCAGTCTGCGGGACCTCCAACGTGACAAGACATGGAGTTGGCAGGACCCCCGGCAGAAGAGTAGTCTGCGGGACCTCCAACGGCACAGGACACGGGGTTGGCAGGACCCCCGGCAGGAGAGCAGTCTGCGGGACCTCCAACGGGACAAGACATGGGGTTGGCAGGACACACGGCAGGAGAGTAGACGGCGGGACCCCCAACGGGACAGGACATGGGATTGGCAGGACCCCCGGCAGAAGAGTAGTCGGTGGGACCTCCAACGGGACAGGACACGGAGCCGGCAGGACCCCCAGCGGAACCTCCATCGGCACAGGACATAGGGTTGGCAGGACCCCGGGCAGAAGAGTAGTCGGCGGGACCCCCAACGGGACAGGACATAGGGTTGGCAGGACCCCCGGAGGAACCTCCATCGGCACAGGACAAAAGGTTGGCAGGACCCCAAGCGGAACCTCCAACGACACTTGAGTGGGTTGGTTCGCCAACAGAACACAGGGAGCTGGCGTCGGACGGACAACCAACAGGACACGGGGAGCTGGCGTCGGACGAACAGCCAACAGGAGACGAGGTGCTGGAGTCGACCGGTATGCCGACAGGACACGGGGAGCTGGCGTCGAACGGACAGGCAACAGGAGACGAGGTGCTGGAGTCGGCTGGTATGCCGACAGGACACGGGGAGCTGGCATCGGCTGGAGAGCCAGCCGGAGTTGAGACCATGGTTACTGGAGCCGATACTGAAGCTGGGACTATGGCTTTAAGGTCCGGTTCTGGAGCCGGAAACATGGCTGTAAGGTCCGGTTCTGGAGCCGGAAACATGGCTGTAAGTTTCGGAGTCGAAGTCTGGATCATGGCTGTGTGGACCGGTTTTGGAGCCGGAAACATGGTTGTAAGGTCCGGTTCTGGAGCCGGAAACATGGCTGTAAGGTCCGGTTCTGGAGCAGGGGCCATGGCTGCTGGGGCCGGCACTGGAGCCGGAACCATGGCTGCTGGGCGCAGAGCGGAAGCCTGGACCCTGGCTGTGTAAGCCAGGTAATGGCGTATGGAAGCAAAGCTGCGTGGGCCGGTACTGGAGCATGGAGCCATGGCTGCTGGGGCCTGTACTGGGGCTGGAGCCTTGGCTGTGTGGGCCGGTTCTGTAGCCGGAACCATGGCTGATGGGGCTCGGGGTGCTAGCCTGGCCTTGCGACTCCTTCTCTTCGCAGCCGCCTGAATACTCCAAGGACCTCCATAAGCCAGACGAGTTCCATCATACAACTCCTGAACAGGAGCAGGAACTGGGGCAGAAGCATGGGTTGACTTCAGACGGAACCCACCGAGCCGTATGGTGCCAGGTTGGGAATTGGGAGGCAGGGGGCTAGCATGCCTGGGGCTAGCAGGCCGGGAATCACAATTCGGGAGGATGTCCATAATCCAGCCAGGTAAAAACTTCACAAGATGAGGTTTCTCCCTTGCCATCTGGTGCGCCTCTGCCAGAGCAGCCTCTTTCTGCTGCACACTGGACGCTGCCCTCAAACTACCATAGCAGAAAGCCAGAGAATAGGTAAAATGACGTAATTCCCTCTTGAATGGATAATCTGCTGGGTCCATTTTGGTCGGTTCGTTCTGTTACGGTTTGTGAATGAAGCAGGACCCAAATGCAGATATAAACTGAAAAAACTCCTTTATTTCAAGGCTTAACTATGAACAAAGACTGAACAGAACACTCACCGCAGACCAAGTCATAACACAAGACGAACCGACCAAGACAGACAGAAAACCCAGAACTTAAATACACAAAAGACTAATCACACAACAAGACACAGGTGAGGAGGGAGGAGGAAACACCGGGGCCCAGGTGAACACAATCAGATAACTAGACACACCAGGGAACTAATGACAAGAGGAAAAACACAGGGAAAAGGACCAGACAATAACCCAGAGGAAAACATGACATGGAAAACAGCAAAAAAAAAAAAAACTACAACCGTGACATGAACCCAGGAGCGTGACAGACCTCATGAAAGACGACATACGAAGTGAGGATACCCGGCCCGGAGGAAGCCCGGGTTCCCCTTCTGGAGCCAGGCCCAGAAGGAGGACTCGTCGGCGAGCGTCTGGTGGCCGTGCTTGCCACGGAGCCCGGCCGGGCACAGCCCGAAAAGGCAACATGGGCAACACCTCCGCTTCTCCGTCCCGCGGGCCCACCACCTACGGGAAACAGCGATGGGGTCGGGTGCGCTGCCAGAAGGGTGGCAGTGAAGGCAGAGGGTCTCAACGGACCAGACCCGGGCGACAGAAGCTGGCTTTGGGGACGTGGAACGTTACCTCTCTGGGGGGGTAGGGAATGCTCCGGTGTTTGGACAAAATTAACATGGGATCACTCCGGTCAATGTACGTACTTCGTCTCACTGGAATATTAATGGCCAGATTGAATACAACATCGACCCAATTTCTCCGGTCAATGACAGGAGAGTTTTGAAAGTGACAAAACACTGTTCCACACATTTAAAAACACTTAATCAATGTTTAACCAGGATCCATTCACCTTCCCTGGCTTGTAAAATGTGGTGATGCGCCCTGGAGGTATCCTACTATTTAAAACATGTATACACTCATGTAGACCATTCATAGGGTTCCCTAACACAATGCACACAGCCTGGAGCAGCGACTCGGCTGTTTTCCCCCGCTTGTCCATTTGCCTATCAGTTTGTTAACGAAATGGACAGAGCCGGCGTTTTCCCCCTAAAAGTGACTTTTAATGGTGGTTTTTGCGTTTAAATGATGGGTGCTATCATTCACAGGGTCCCTTAACACAATGCACACACAGCCTGGAGCAGTGGAGCAGCGGCTCAGCCGTTTTCACACTTTTGTCCATTTGCCTATCAGTTTGTTAACGAAATGGACAGAGCCTGCGTTTTCCCCCTAAAAGTGACTTTTAATGGTGGTTTTTGCGTTTAAATGATGGGTGCTATCATTCACAGGGTCCCTTAACACAATGCACACACAGCCTGGAGCAGTGGAGTAGCGGCTCGGCCGTTTTCACACTTTTGTCCATTTGCCTATCAGTTTGTTAACGAAATGGACAGAGCCTGCGTTTTCCCCCTAAAAGTGACTTTTAATGGTGGTTTTTGCGTTTAAATGATGGGTGCTATCATTCACAGGGTCCCTTAACACAATGCACACACAGCCTGGTGCAGTGGAGCAGCGGCTCGGCCGTTTTCACACTTTTGTCCATTTGCCTATCAGTTTGTTAACGAAATGGACAGAGTCTGCGTTTTCCCCCTAAAAGTGACTTTTAATGGTGGTTTTTGCATTTAAATGATGGGTGCTATCATTCACAGGGTCCCTTAACACAATGCACACACAGCCTGGAGCAGTGGAGCAGCGGCTCGGCCGTTTTCACACTTTTGTCCATTTGCCTATCAGTTTGTTAACGAAATGGACAGAGCCTGCGTTTTCCCCCTAAAAGTGACTTTTAATGGTGGTTTTTGCGTTTAAATGATGGGTGTTATCATTCACAGGGTCCCTGACACAATGCACATAGTCTGGAGCTCACTGGGGTCCTGCATATGCTTTAATCAGGCGTTTTAAGACTTTTCCCCACGAAAATCATTTTAAATAATTTTTTCAGGGCTATATAAATCAAATTTTGGGTAATGCGGAGCACAATTGTACCTTTTACTATTTTAATGTATTTGCATTATATATATTTGGGCTATAAAAGCGACATATTTGGATGACTTTGTCAGTTTATGGAGCTTATCCCACAAATCCCGGAGGATCCGGGCCGAATTTGGGAGCTCATAGGCGGCCTGCCATAGGCCCCCACCCGTGGAAAGAAAAGAAAATGAAAGAAAACGGTCAATTATATGTTAAAATAATCAAAAAATGAAGTTTTGAAATTACAACAGAGAAGGGGCTCAGAAGAAGGGGCTCCGATGCTCAACCCTTCGGACGAAGCCCCGAACACTTCCCCCCCCCGTTGCAATTTACAACGGAGAGGGGAATCCAGACTTCCCCTTCTCCGTCCTAAAAAAACGTTCATGTTTTCCAAGCTACTGTCTGCACGAAATCGGAAACCCGGTTTTTGAGAGGACTCAGAAAAAAAACGACTGTGTAACTTCATGGAGGAATTCATCCGCTGTATGTGCACTCTGGCTCGGATACATTTTGTTGCCCGGAGACCCCCCAGCATGGTTCTTAACAAACTTTAAGTTTTTGAACTGGGCTCCGGAGGAAGGCAAGGGGAGTTGACAGGGGACTCAATCCGCCTCATGAGGCACTATTTTTGGATACATTTTAACACTTTTAGCCCTTTTTGATGGTTCTCCAAAAAATAACTCTGACTTTTTCAGAGTGTGGAGGAATGCAAGGGGAGTTGACAGGGGACTCAATCCGCCTCATGAGGCACTATTTTCGGATACATTTTAACACTTTTAGCCCTTTTTTGATGGTTCTCCAAAAGATAACTCTGACTTTTTCAGAGTGTGGAGGAATGCAAGGGGAGTTGACAGGGGACTCTATCCGCCTCATGAGGCACTATTTTCGAATACATTTTAACACTTTTAGCCGTTTTGTACGGTTCTCCAAAAAGTAAAGTGTTACTTTGTGAGTGTGGAGGAATGCGAGGGGAGTTGTCAGGGGACTCTACCCGCCTTATGGGGCACTATTCTCGGATACATTTCAACACTTTTAGCCGTTTTGTACGGTTCTCCAAAAAGTAAAATGTTACTTTGTGAGTGTGGAGGAATGCGAGGGGAGTTGTCAGGGGACTCTACCCGCCTTATGGGACACTATTCTCGGATACATTTCAACACTTTTAGCCGTTTTGTACGATTCTCCAAAAAGTAAAGTGTTACTCTGTGAGTGTGGAGGAATGCGAGGGGAGTTGTCAGGGGACTCTACCCGCCTTATGGGGCACTATTCTCTGATACATTTCAACACTTTTAGCCGTTTTGTACGGTTCTCCAAAAAGTAAAGTGTTACTTTGTGAGTGTGGAGGAATGCGAGGGGAGTTGTCAGGGGACTCTACCCGCCTTATGCAGCACTATTCTCGGATACATTTCAACACTTTTAGCCGTTTTGTACGGTTCTCCAAAAAGTAAAGTGTTACTTTGTGAGTGTGGAGGAATGCGAGGGAAGTTGTCAGGGGACTCTACCCGCCTTATGGGGCACTATTCTCGGATACATTTCAACACTTTTAGCCGTTTTGTACGGTTCTCCAAAAAGTAAAGTGTTACTTTGTGAGTGTGGAGGAATGCGAGGGGAGTTGTCAGGGGACTCTACCCGCCTTATGGGGCACTATTCTCGGATACATTTTTTCATTTCACCCATTTTTTATGGAACTCCAAAAAGACAAGTTAGTCCTTTTTTTCCCTTCCTCTTCTGATTTCTCACTGATCAAATGGCAAACGCGACACGCCATCGGAGGGCCTCCGCCGGCCCGGCCTCGTGCCGGTGCTCTGGCGGTCGGTTCCTCCGAACTGCGGGTTCGACTCTGATGGCCGGGAGGGACGAGGGAAACGTCGGGGGGGTCTGCTGGAGGCTCCTGCTGGAGTCCTGCGTTTCACTGGGACCTGGCTCGAAAAACTCGAAACCCTGACTCCAGTGCGGTGTTGCGGCCATGCGCCTCCGGGTACCAGACTCCCCTGCCTCCTCCGTGTTGCGTGGGCTGCGTGGGGGTAACCCTGCGTGTCCGTTACCCTGCGGCCTTGCTCCGGGCACAGGACCCTACTTCATCACACTACCTGTTTGATCCTGCGTAACAATCACATATATGCTTGTCTGCAAAGACATTGATCGAATGGCAAACGCGACCCGCCATCGGAAGGCCTCCGCCGGCCCGGCCTCGTGCCGGTGCTCTTGCGGTCGGCTCATCCAAACTGCGGGTTTGACTCTGCTCCTGGTGCGGACAAAGAAATGCGGCGAATGCCGGAGCGCATATATGCTTGTCTGCAAAGAGGGACATGCCTGGTCCCGCCCGGGTGTTCTTCTACGGCTAGTGTCCAGCCAGCTGCGGTATCAGCAAATTTGACCCGCCATCGGAGGGCCTCCTCCCCGGGTCAAGGTTCCGGTGCTTGGCGGTCGGTTCATCCAAACTGCGGGTGCTCCTGGAGCGGACAAAGATATGTGTATTTGCCTGAAGGATGGAAATAAACAAAGAATGATATTTTACAGGACATGACGGATATGTGTTTTTTCCAGGCTTTTTGGAAATAAACCAAATCATTTACCCATGTGATGTTGTGCAGTACATTACTGAGCTCATTTAACGATATGGTGTACCAGGCGAAGTGGGATGCTGCCATGTCCCAACTGGTCTCCGGAGGAATATAAGGAGAGTTGACAGGGGACTCTGCCCAGTGCTCATGAACAAAATAAGGGGTGTGTTAGAGGGGAAGGCTCTGGCTGTTTCTGCAGCCTCTGCTTCTACCTTCTCTCCCCAGCCCGATACCAGCGCGTGCCTGCTGTAAAAGGCAGGTGCACGGGCTTTCACTGCCACTAACTCTGAGCCTGGCTCCCGAGCAGCACGTTCTCCCCAGCAGTCCGCCAGCAGATGAAAAACACCCACCTCTACGCCTCTTCCGAGGGACGAGGGAACCGCGCGGGGGGGTCTGCTGGAGGCTCCTGCCGGGTGCTCCGTACTGCGTTTCACACGGAACCTGGCTCAAAAAACTCTGAACCCTGACTCCAGTGCGGTGTGACGGTCTCGCCCTGGCCGTCCACCGTGCGCCTCCGGGTACCTGACTCCCCTGCCTCCTCCGGGGGCAGGTGCGAGGGGTTCAATGCCTCCTCCCCCCGCTGCGGCGAAGGCCGGAGCGGGATGGAGCGCCCGGAGGTACTGTTATCCCCACGTTTTCATACCCAAAACTGTCTTGTGAGCTCGTGGCAGAACCATGAAACAAAAAACAATCAATGTATCGGACCCATCACCAGCCCCGCGTTGGTGCGGAGGTGGGACCATTTTAACCAGGTGGTAACCCAAGTCCTCCCCTTGGTCCGTGTTCCCTGCATTGAAGCATCGGACCCATGGTTGCAATCACCAGTTAGCTAACGCATATAAACGGAGAAACAGAAAACCATTTAAATAGAATTCATTGTGTGTGTTTTAGGAAGGATGTTGACCGAATGCCCGGTGTGCAGACTCTGCTATCTGGCTTTGAATAAGCACCTTAAGCACAAACATGCAGTGCGGAACCTGGAGGAAAGAGGCATCATTCTTAAAATGGCCAGTGGTAGAATAAATGTTCGGACCAAACCCTGTCCCATCACAGGGTGTTTGTATGCTGGGAAGAAACTACACCGTCATGTAACTCGTGACCACCCTGAGTTCTCCCGAGATGAGGCACATCAGGTCATGGCAAGGCTGAAGCATAGTGTGGCCATGCAGTTGCTCCATGACCTCCGAGAGACTAATCCCATCATTGGAATGGCTACATTATTGGATATAGACAATGAGGAGGAATACCCGGTGCACCCTCCACCCTTCTCCCCCACATACCGAGTGTGACGAAGAGGACTGCATGCAGGTGAGGCTGGAAAATGTGGCATTGAGGGCTCAGAAGGATGCCCTCATTGATGAGGTGAAGACCCTGCGCTCCAGGCTAAAACAGGGTCTAAAACCCAGGAAGCAGAATGCCACTGCTGCTCTGCTTGAGGAAGACGAAGAATGTATACAATTTTAAGGGCCTAGCAATCTCAATATACCCCCGGCATGAACACAGTAGCCTCCGGCAATACCCCTCTCAAGATCCTGGTGAAGACTTTGATGCGGTCCCCAGAAGCCTCCGGAAGCAAGACCCCGGTGAAGACTGTCATGCGGTCCATAGAAGCCTCTGCGAGTGAGACCCCTCTCAAGTCTGTGGTGCGGTCCCCAGAAGCCTCCGGTAGTGAGACCCAGGTGAAGACTGTCATGCGGTCCATAGAAGCCTCTGCGAGTGAGACCCCTCTCAAGTCTGTGATGCGGTCCCCAGAAGCCTCCGGTAGTGAGACCCAGGTGAAGACTGTCATGCGGTCCATAGAAGCCTCTGCGAGTGAGACCCCTCTCAAGTCTGTGATGCGGTCCCCAGAAGCCTCCGGAAGCAAGACCCCGGTGAAGACTGTCATGCGGTTCCCAGAAGCCTCCGGTAGTGAGACCCAGGTGAAGACTGTCATGCGGTCCATAGAAGCCTCTGCGAGTGAGACCCCTCTCAAGTCTGTGATGCGGTCCCCAGAAGCCTCCGGAAGCAAGACCCCGGTGAAGACTGTCATGCGGTCCCCAGAAGCCTCCGGTAGTGAGACCCAGGTGAAGACTGTCATGCGGTCCATAGAAGCCTCTGCGAGTGAGACCCCTCTCAAGTCTGTGATGCGGTCCCCAAAAGCCTCCGGAAGCAAGACCCCGGTGAAGACTGTCATGCGGTCCGTAGAAGCCTCCGGTAGTGAGACCCAGGTGAAGACTGTCATGCGGTCCATAGAAGCCTCTGCGAGTGAGACCCCTCTCAAGTCTGTGATGCGGTCCCCAGAAGCCTCCGGAAGCAAAACCCCGGTGAAGACTGTCATGCGGTCCGTAGAAGCCTCCGGTAGTGAGACCCCTGTATGCCAGAAGACCCGTGCGTGACCCAATAAGCTGAAAGCTAATATGGCTAAGGACTGGCCCTCTCCCCGAAATCATTGGTCCACTGGGAAGGGACGGGGGAATACCATGCGTGAAATCACGTTGCCTAAAAGCATGGAGACGTACATTCAGACATACAGAGGTCATTGTGAGGGTCTCACACCGACAGTAAAACGGAAAGAGAATTGTATGTCCAATGTCAGCCGGATAAAGAACTTCCTAGTATTCATGGCCCATGGTGTTGACCGGCTGTCAGACTGGCTGTTTCTAAAAGACACAAAGAGGGTCCGTGGCTGGAGCGAGTATATTTCAAAGTCGGGCCGGGCAGTCACAACATCGCTGTTGTTCCTGAAGACTGTGAACCATTTCCTGAGGTACTTGTCTGCGTCAAAGCTCCGGGGGTGCAGGCTCACCCAGTCTGATATGACCCACATCATCAGAGAGGTGACAGCCAACATGAACGATTTGAAAAAGTCTGTTACTGTCCACCAGTTTAAGGTGAAGAGGAACAAGCTGGATCGTCTGCCGAGCCAGGCGGAGCTTCTCGCCGCCATGGCGGCCGCTGAGAAGCGCATCCCTAATCTCCTTGACCTGATAGCTAGCAATCCGACCTCAATCACCCAGTACCTGCTATATGGCTATCTAACCCTCCATTGGAGCCTCCTGTATGGCCACCGTCCGGGTGTGTACGCAAACATGACCAACACGGAGGTCTTTGAGGCGGACAGAAGGGGCACTGCTGAGGGCTACATCATCCACGTGCAGGATCACAAGACTGCCAAGACATTTGGCGAAGGACAGCTGGTGCTTACAATAAAGGAGTTTAGCTGGGTCATGCGGTGGATGGGGATAAAAGAGGGCTTGTCGGGTCCTCAGAGTGAATTCTTCCTTTTCACAATGGGGAAGCACGCTTCCAAGAACCTGAACGCTCACTTGAAGAGGGCTTGGGCTGATGCTGGGCTAGAAACAGCCGTCACCTTCACCATCTTGCGCACTGCCCTGGCTGACAATATCAAGCATCACCAAGATCCAGAAAGCAGGTCGATTCTCGCTAGGTTTATGTGTCACGACGTAAGCACTGCAGACCGTTTCTACGCGAATACGCCTGGAATAAAGGAGGGATTGAAGATCCGCTCCATGTTCAGGGCGGCAGCAGCTGCAGCAGCATCATCATCAGAAGGAGGTCTAGCACCGTCAGCTACCTCCGATGAGGACTCAGGGGCGGAGAGCAGCGATACCTCTTCTTCAGGACCGATTGATACTCCTGATGAGGGGAAAGGGGCCGTGGACTCAACCTTTTTTCCCCGGTGCACCGTACAAGTTAGACGGCTAATATGGCCCCCAGGCCCCTGTTAATCATGTTGTAATCATGTTGTTATTATGTTTATTTTGTATACTGTTTTTGTAAAAATGGTGTGATAATTAAATAAATAATAAAACATTAGTATAACCTTGAAGGTTCCCAGGGGCAAATACAGTGCCAGGTATCAGACTATTTAAACAATGTGTACCAATGATTAAGACACCTTCCCTGGCTTGTAAAATGCGGTGATGCGCCCTGGACGTATCAGACTATTTTAAACAACTTTTCCCTGCCTTTCAAACACGTATCCCTGCGTGTTTTAGCCTGTCATTTTGCAGGATATCATTTAACATTGACTCTCTCCTGGAAATGAACAGATTCTGTGCATTTCCGGGAGAGGTTACATGTTAAATTATATCCTGCAAAATGACAGACTAAAACGCTCTTCCATACGTTTAAAAACACATTTCCGTCTATTTTAAACAACTTTTCCCCGCCTTTCAAACACTTGTTCCTGGGTTATAGCCTGTCATTTTGCACGATATCATTTAACATGGAATCTCTCCTGGAAATGGACATATTCTGTGCATTTCCAGGAGATGTTCAATGTTAAATGATATCGTGCAAAATGACAGGCTACAACTCTCTTCCAGACGTTTAAAAACACTTTCCCCGACCATTTAAACATTATTTCTGGCTTGTAAAGTGCGGTGATGAGCCCTGATAGTATCAGACTATTTAAAGGGTTACCAGGAGCATGAGAATATCCTCCAAAGAAGGGGTGGTGGTGTCATGAAGAAGGCCGAATATGGATGCCGATGTGCGGACGGTAAAGCACCGCAAAATCCACCCCCTTTAGGGTTACCAGGGGCATGAGGTTCTGTAGGGTGTGATCATCTGGGTTTAGTCCGTGGGGGAGGGCTTAAGTCCGGGGGCCCGGGGACTCACGGTGCACGAGGTTATGAAAGTGCCACTGTTGCCGGAGGTCCTCAGTCCGTCCTTTGGGGCTCTGTGAGGGGCTACAGAGAGGTGGTTTTCCCGGTCCCTCTCCTGGAGGTATGAAATAACCTGAGCTCCATGTGAGGGAGAGAGGCTGGAGGTCATCAGGCCGTCCTTTGGGGCTCTGTGAGGTGCCCAAGAGAGGTGCTTTTCCCGGTCTATTTGAATGGAAGTCTGACATGAGCAGAGTGTGCATGTGAGGGAGCCGTGCTGGAGCTGCTTAGTCCGTCCTTTGGTGGTCTTTGAGGGGCTAAAGAGAGGTGTTTTTCCCGGTCTATTTTAATGGAAGTCTGACATGAGCAGAGTGTGCATGTGAGGGAGCTGTGATGGAGCTGCTTAGTCCGTCCTTTGGTGGTCTGTGAGGGGCTAAAGAGAGGTGTTTTCCCCGGTCTATTTTAATGGAAGTCTGACATGAGCAGAGTGTGCATGTGAGGGAGCCGTGCTGGAGCTGCTTAGTCCGTCCTTTGGTGGTCTGTGAGGGGCTAAAGAGAGGTGTTTTTCCCGGTCTATTTTAATGGAAGTCTGACCTGAGCAGAGTGTGCATGTGAGGGAGCTGTGCTGGAGCTGCTTAGTCCGTCATTTGGTGGTCTGTGAGGGGCTAAAGAGAGGTGTTTTCCCCGGTCTATTTGATGGAAGACTGACATGAGCAGAGTGTGCATGCTTTGAAACTAATCCACCCACGCTTAGCATGCTATTTTAGGGTATAAATCGTACCTTGTCACCATGCATGTAGCTGCATTTAAAAAAAGCTTACAGCACCGGGTATTCCCAGGCGGTCTCCCATCCAAGCACTGACCCGGCCCGACCCTGCATTACTATGGGTCTCTGAAACAATCTGACTTTTACCACACTGTGAGCAGGGTTTAATCCGATTTTCAGCACTCTTTCCCCCGCAGAAACTAGTTTAAATCACCGTGGTCACCATGGTGGGGATTTAGGAATGTACCTGTGTGTGGTGCGGAGCTTCCCTGCACTTTAAATCCATTGATTTGCCCTGTTTTTGTTGTATTTTTTACTATTAATGCACTGTGCTCCCTGGGATGATGCGTCCTCCTGTGGGGACACATGAGAACTGCACTCAAATCACTTTGTGCTTTTTAAACAGTTTAAAATATTTATTTCCACATTTAAAAAACGCTTTCTGCCCTGGAAATCATTTCTAATCATTATTACCGTTATGGAGGGGCTGCAGGAACACTTTCCCCGCCTTGCAAACATTTATTCCTGGTTAAAATAATCAATTTGTTCCGCCTGCTTTCCGTCAGCACCTCTGCGGCTGTCGGATTAAAACAGATGAATGCACTTTTAACACTCATGTACACCGTTCATATGGTTCCCTAACACAGTGCACACAGTCTGGAGGTCTCACTGGGGTCCTGCACAGGCTCCAGGCCGGCATTTTAACGAAACGGACGGATTTCCGCCCATTTGGCCATTCAAATGTTAACGAAACGGCCAGACTTCCGTGCGCATCAGCGGCTGTCGGATTAAAACAGCTTAATGCGCTTTTACCACTCACGCAGCCAGAATTCCTGCTCTTTTCCTGGGTTACAAAGTGAGGTGACGCAGCCTGTCCTCTGAGTCTCCCCGCCTCTCAGAGACTTATTTCTGGGTAAAAAAAGCCATGTGCTCCGCCCCCTGGATCTCTGCATGTGTGTGTGCCTGTGAGTCTCTGGCTACTGTCCACATGCCCGCATTATGAGGCACTATTTTCGGATACATTTTCTCATTTTCACCACTTTTCATGTTTTTATTATGTATATGTTATATTATTATTATTGTATATATGTATACTGTGTATACTGTTTTTGTAAAAATCATGTGATTATTAAATAAATAATAAAACATGAATATAACCTTGAAGGTTCCCAGGGGCAAATACAGTGCCAGGTGTCAGACTATTTAAACAATGTTTACCCAGGATTCAGACACCTTCCCTGGCTTGTAAAATGCGGTGCGCCCTGGAGGTATCAGACTATTTTAAACAACTTTTTCCCGCCTTTCAAACACGTATCCCTGGGTGTTTTAACCTGTCATTTTGCAGGATATCATTTAACATTGACCCTCTCCTGAAAATGAACAGATGCTGTGCATTTCCGGGAGAGGTTACATGTTAAATTATATCCTGCAAAATGACAGGCTACAACTCTCTTCCAGACGTTTAAAAACACTTTTCCGACTATTTTTTCCAACGACTTTTATCCTGCAAAATGACAGGCTACAACTCTCTTCCAGACGTTTAAAAACACTTTTCCGACTATTTTTTCCAACAACTTTTCCCTGCCTTTCAAACACTTGTTTCTGGGTTATAGCCTGTCATTTTGCACGATATCATTTAACATGGAATCTCTCCTGGAAATGGACATATTCTGTGTATTTCCAGGAAATGTTCAATGTTAAATGATATCGTGCAAAATGACAGGCTACAACTCTCTTCCAGACGTTTAAAAACACTTTTCCGACTATTTTAAACAACTTTTCCCCGCCTTTCAAACACTTGTTCCTGGGTTATAGCCTGTCATTTTGCACGATATCATTTAACATGGAATCTCTCCTGGAAATGGACATATTCTGTGCATTTCCAGGAGATGTTCAATGTTAAATGATATCGTGCAAAATGACAGGCTACAACTCTCTTCCAGACGTTTAAAAACACTTTCCCCGACCATTTAAACATTATTTCTGGCTTGTAAAGTGCGGTGATGAGCCCTGATAGTATCAGACTATTTAAAGGGTTACCAGGAGCATGAGAATATCCTCCACAGAAGGGGTGGTGGTGTCATGAATAAGGCCGAATATGGATGCCGATGTGCGGACGGTAAAGCACCGCAAAATCCACCCCCCTTTTAGGGTTACCAGGGGCATGAGGTTCTGTAGGGTGTGATCATCTGGGTTTAGTCCGTGGGGGAGTGCTTAAGTCCGGGAGTCCGGGGACTCACGGTGTGCAAGGTTATGGAGGTGCCCATGTCAGGGACACATGCTGGAGGTCTGTGGTCCGTCCTTTGGGGGTCTTGGAGGGGCCACAGAGAGGAGATTTCCCCGGTCTCTGTCCTGGATGAGTGAAATAAACAGAGTCTCCATTTCAGGGACACATGCTGGAGGTCTCTCTCCTGAGAGTGGACGTCCATTGCCTGTAAATAGGTCTAACATTAGGTCTGTCACTTTGGCTAACCGCACCACTGTCGGTCGTCTCCCGAGAGTGGACGTCCATTGCCTGTAAATAGGGCTAACATTAGGTCTGTCACTTTGGCTAACCGCACCACTGTCTGTCGTCTCCCGAGAGTGGACATCCATTGCCCCTAAATAGGGATTGGGGTTGGACTCTATTCTTCTCCGGAGTTGCTCAAGGTGTGAGGCGGGTGTGGGGATACTCACAAGTCCCCGGTTGGGTGCTTCGTTGTTGGAGTTTACCCCAGTGGACGAGGGGGTCGCCTCCCTACGCCTGCGGGTTATGGGGGGGAAAACTCTGACTGTTGTGTGTGTTTATGCACCCAACAGCAGTTCAGAGTATACGGCCTTCTTGGAGACCCTGGAAAGAGTCCTGTATGGGGCTCCTGAAGGGGACTCTTTAATCTTGCTGGGAGACTTCAACGCACATGTGGGCAATGATGGAGACACTTGGAGGGGAGTGATTGGGAGGAACGGCCCCCCTGATCTGAACCAGAGTGGTGGTTTGTTACTGGACTTCTGTGCTAGTCATGGATTGGCCATAACAAACACCATGTTCGAACATAAGGATGCTCATAAGTGTACGTGGTACCAGAGCACCCTAGGCAGAAGGTCCATGATCGATTTCGTTATCGTATCATCAGACCTTAGGCCGTATGTTTTGGACACTCGGGTAAAGAGAGGGGCGGAGTTGTCAACTAATCACCATCTGGTGGTGAGTTGGGTCGAGTGGCGGGGGAAGCCTCTGGATAGACCTGGTAAGCCCAAATGTGTAGTTCTGGTGAACTGGGAACGTCTGGAGGAGGCCCAAGTTCAGGAGGCCTTCAACTCACACCTCCGGCGGAGCTTTTCGGGCATTCCTGTGGAGTTTGGCGACTTTGAAACAGAGTGGTCGGTGTTCAAAGCCTCTATTGCCAAAGCCGCGGCGGGGAGCTGTGGTCTCAAGGTCCTAGGTGCCTCAAGGGGCGGTAACCCTCGAACCTCCTGGTGGACACCGGTGGTCAGGGAAGCCATCCAACTGAAGAAGGAGGCCTTCAGGGATTTGTTATCCCGGGGGACTCCCGAGGCAGTTGAAAGGTACCGACAGGCCCGAAGGGCAGCAGCCTCAGCCGTGGCCGAGGCAAGGCAGCGGGTGTGGGAGAAGTTCGGAGAAGACATGGAAAAGGACTTTCGGTGGCACCAAAGTTGTTCTGGAAAACTGTCCGACACCTCAGGAGGGGGAAGCAGGGAACCATCCAAGCTGTGTACAGTAAGGATGGGACGTTGTTGACCTCAACTGATGGAGTGTTAGGGCGTTGGAAGGAACACTTTGAGGAACTCCTGAACCCGACAACTCCGCCCTCTATGTTAGAGGCAGAGCTGGAGTATGACGGGGGATCAACACAAATCTCCCGGGGGGAGGTCACTCAGGTCGTCAAACAACTTCACAGTGGCACGGGGGTGGAAGAGATCCGCCCAGAAATGCTGAAGGCTCTGGGTGTTGAGGGACTGTCATGGTTGACACGTCTCATCAATGTTGCGTGGAAGTCGGAAACGGTACCGAAGGAGTGGCAGACCAGGGTGGTGGTTCCCCTTTTTAAAAAGGGGGATCAGAGGGTGTGTGCCAATTACAGAGGCATCACACTACTCAGCCTCCCTGGGAAAGTTTACTCTAAGGTACTCGAAAGGAGGGTCAGGCTGATTGTCGAACCTCAGATTGAGGAGGAACAATGCGGATTCCGACCTGGTCGTGGAACGATGGATCAGCTTTTTACTCTCGCAAGTATCCTGGAGGGGGCCTGGGAGTACGCTTATCCAGTCTACATGTGTTTTGTAGACTTGGAGAAGGTGTATGACCGGGTTCCCAGGGAGTTACTGTGGGAGGTGCTGCGGGAGTATGGGGTGAGGGGGTCTCTACTCAGGGCCATCCAATATCTGTACTCCCAAAGCGAGAGCTTTGTCCGGGTCCTCGGCAGTAAGTCGGACCCATTTCCGGTGAGGGTTGGCCTCCGCCAAGGCTGCACTTTGTCACCAATCCTGTTTGTAACATACATGGATCGGATTTCGAGGCGTAGTCGTGGGGGAGGGGGTCTGCAGTTCGGTGGACTAAGGATTGCACCACTGCTTTTTGCAGATGATGTGGTTCTGATGGCTTCATCGGTCTGCGACCTTCAGCACTCACTGGATCGGTTCGCAACCGAGTGTGAAGCGGCTGGGATGAGGATCAGCACCTCCAAATCTGAGGCCATGGTTCTCAGCAGGAAACCGATGGACTGTCCACTCCAAGTAGGGAATGAGTCCTTACCCCAAGTGAAGGAGTTCAAGTATCTCGGGGTCTTGTTCTCGAGTGAGCCAACAATGGAGCGTGAGATGGGTCGGAGAATCGGAGCAGCGGGAGCGGTACTGCAGTCGCTTTACCGCACCGTTGTGAAGAAAAGGGAGCTGAGCCAGAAGGCAAAGCTCTCTGTCTACCGGGCCATTTTCGTTCCTACCCTCACCTATGGTCATGAAGGATGGGTCATGACCGAAAGAACAAGATTGCGGGTACAAGCGGCCGAGATGAGTTTTCTCCGCAGGGTGGCTGGTGTCTCCCTTAGGGATAAGGTGAGAAGTTCGGTCATCCGGGAGGGACTCTGAGTTGAACCGCTCCTCCTTCGTGTCGAAAGGAGCCAGTTGAGGTGGTTCGGGCACCTAGTTAGGATGCCACCTGGGCGCCTCCCTAGGGAGGTGTTCCAGGCACGACCAGCTGGGAAGAGACCAAGGGGGTAGACCTAGGACCAGGTGGAGGTATTATATCTCTTCGCTGGCCTGGGAGCGCCTTGGGATCCCCCAGTCAGAGCTGGTTGATGTGGCCAGGGAAAAGAAAGTTTGGGGCTCTCTGCTGGAACTGCTACCTCCGCGACCCGACCACGGATAAGCGGGAGAAGATGGATGGATGGATGGATAGACAAACTGGAAGAACTGCCACGAAAACTGAATATGTGACGTGGATCATAAATATATCAGCAATTAAACAACATCTTCAATTTCTCTTCACAGAATATGTCTACCTGCAGTATCAATACTAATTCAGCTGACTTTTATATTTGATCCAATTGGTAGATTGTTATGGTTATATTTACACCATAACGGTGCATAGCTGATTTTCTTTTAATATACGAACGAAAATACTGAGTTGAAA
Organism: Notothenia rossii; assembly: GCF_949606895.1. Taxonomy (NCBI): domain Eukaryota; kingdom Metazoa; phylum Chordata; class Actinopteri; order Perciformes; family Nototheniidae; genus Notothenia; species Notothenia rossii. The sequence continues at coordinate 26,997,056 of NC_136908.1, forward strand.
GAATAGTCAGGGGTTTTGGGTGATGGGAGACACATCTATGAATTCAGAATTCCAATAGCTTACCATTAAAGATATACCTTTCGGTCTGTGATGTTTTACAAATCAGATATTAGAACTAAAACATGTGAAATAATATAGCAATATCCTGTAAATTGATGTGAAAACATGAATAAAACTACATGTAGCGGCCAAAATTATATAGAAATAAAACAGATAATTAACTTTAAATAATACAGCCGCTGAGGCCCTAGTTAGCCGATCTTACACAGGGCAATGATCCAGGTCCAGACAAGATTTTCCATGTGTGCAGTTTATTGCGATAACAAAGTACAACGAACAGGTTTCCCATATCCCTTTTACTTAAGCCTTTCCTATGTGTGCCTTGAAACACCCTGGTAAAAACCTGTTTGCCTACTAGTGCTCTGGCTCCCACCTCCATCTGTCTCCAATATATACAATTACACCAAGGTCTCTAATCACCCAGTGCCCAAAACATGCCTTCAAAATAAAAGCATAGAAACTACTTTAAAGGTGACCTATCATGCAAAAGGCACTTTTGTACGTCTTTTATACATCAATATGTGTCCCCGGTGTTCCAGGGAACTCACCAAGTGTCAGAAAACACAACCCTCTCTATTTTCCTCCATACCCAAATCTCTTAAAAAGGGACTGCAACGGATCTGATACAGACTGATACAGATTTGAAAACTTCTATGACGTCACAGAAGTGGCGCTACGGCTATTGGGCCAACTCCACCAATCAGAAGGAGACAGCCACGGACATTGCCGTTCGAAAGCGCTGGAGACGCTGTAGTACATAGGACAAGCCTGTAGATGGTGCTGTTCTCACAGAATCAGCCCATGAAAAGACAGTGTTAAAGTGAGCGAAATGAGGAATGGCTAAAATGCATGTTCTGTTTGGTATTTTGAAAAATAAAAAGTATAAATATGCCTTATATAGGTATGGTCGTACACTACATTATTCAAATATAGGATGAGAGGTCCACTTTAACTTATGACACGAACTAAAAATACATATAAATAAATAATAATAACAATAATAAGCACTATAAACAGCAAGAAAATAAGAGAATATATAGCTCCAACACTACACATCTTCAGATGTACCTGCCACTCCAACATCCAATCCCAGAGCTTGAAGATTAATCACGGGGACTGTAGTCCCAAACGATAGCTGGGGATTATGGGTAGTGTAGTGTCTTCGGCCATCCTAAACTCCGAAATGTTGCATATCGCATTAACACCATATCCCAACGTGCATTGCGGCTAAAACATCCAATCACCGAGCTTAAACCATAGCTGAGGATCTTGGGTAATCAGTTCAGTGCATCGCAATGATGCTCGAAATGTCCCTTATAGGCCTACGTCTGTTTCCGGTTATTTTTATTTTGAAATTCAGTTCCTGACGGACGCCAAAAAAGCCAGAGATTATGGAATTAAACCAATAAATAAAAACAAGGATAATTGTGTGTTATTGTTGAGTAAATAACAGTGTGTTATTTAGCTTCCAGTGTTCCAAGACTCGACCGGACAAAAAGACGTGTTGCAGGCACGAAACATACTACTAATAGAAATACATTGCTTTTAAAATCGTTCTGTGTGACATGAAAAAAAGGGGAAAATCGTGTTGGTGAACACAAATCAATAGATTAAATGTCGTGACTATAACACGAAATGCCATGAGACTGGGTTGGATTACCAGCTCTGCACAGCGGACTTGTAACACTAGCAGCAGTGGAGATGGAGCATCAGATCCTTAAGGCTTCTACTCTTCTTCTGAAGAAGAATACAGCAACAAGGATCCATTTGAAGATAGGTATAGTGTAGATATTACAGTAATAGTGTACTTGCACTGTGTGTGTGTGTGTGTGTGTGTGTGTGTGTGTGTGTGTGTGTGTGTGTGTGTGTGTGTGTGTGTGTGTGTGTGTGTGTGTGTGTGTGTGTGTGTGTGTGTGTGTGTGTGTGTGTAACATAGTTACAGTTTTTCTCAATCGCTAAACCCACTATTTAGAATCAAAATTCCTTTCATCAAACCAACAGCACAGCCATCGAAACAGAAAACCATTTCTCTACAACAGTATACCATTTCTCATTGATATCACACAAAATGCAGATGCTAAGCAGTGTTTTGCAAAACAGATCACACAATTCTCTAACTGAAGTTACAATTCTCTACACAAAGATCAAAAATCTGTTGTGTAACTCATGTCTACAAAACAACAAATAATCTTCTCACAGTGGATAACACTTCCTCATAAACTTAGACCATAGCTACACTAATTGACACTTGATGTGCAAAATATTAACACTTGTTATCAGTCAATCAGCCCATTGAAAAAGGTAACTCCATGGAATGTACTGTATACCTTACAGTAATGATGTTACATTGAAAACATTTACATGATAGAATTTGCATGACTGTACTTAAAATATTTTTTTAAATGGTGCCGGTAAAGCTATAATAGTGTTGATATGACTTGCATAGGTATTTGAGATGTTCATATGGGGAGGATTAGCTATAGCTGATACAACATTTTTACAGTCAGTAATTGTGGTCTTTTCCTTTTTGCACATTGAGAAATGTTTTTTTTGTATTGGGGTGAATTGAGTACTTCACTTCCATGTAAATGAATTGCTCACAGCTGACATCAATGAATTTCCTATAGTAATTGTAATTAGTGAGAATCCTATAAAAGACCTCCCTCACTTCAGTAAGATGTTTGTGTAAACAAAATGGCTGATCGAGTAGGTAGAGGAGCTCTGAGAGGAAGAAGGAACCCTGTTGTTCAGCGAGGAAGAGGGAGGGCTGATGTTCAGAGAGGAAGAGGGAGAGCTGATGTTCAGAGAGGAAGAGGGAGAGCTGATGTTCAGAGAGGAAGAGGGAACCCTCATGTTCAGAGAGGAAGAGGGAGGGCTGTACGTATGCGTGGTGGAAGAGTTGAAAGGGGACCAATGCGAACAGTAGTTTCGGACAACACCCGTGCAACTATTGTGGACCACGTCATAAACCATGGCATGTCCCTCAGTGAGGCTGGCCAAAGGGTTCAGCCCAATATACCGAGATCAACAGTGGCATCCATTATTAGGATCTTCAGGCACGAAAATAGGTAAGCTACTGTAACCCTTTTTTACAGCACTTCATGCATTTCTATTTTGATGTAGGTTTCGATCACTGTTTTTATATTACAGTACATAACATTCTCAAATATTTATTGATAGAACTGAAAGAGCACCCCGCTCTGGTGGCAGACGAAAGGCCTTTACTCCAGAACAAGAGTCTGCCATTGTTGATATGGTTGTGGCCAACAATGAAATCCGCTTAAGGGAGATTCAGGCCAGAATAATTGCAGACCAGGATGTCTTCAGTAACATTCAGTCTATAAGTGTTGCAACCATTGACCGGGTGTTAAAGAGGCAACACCTCAGAATGAAACAGATCTATAAGGTTCCTTTTGAACGCAACTCTGACCGTGTGAAGGAGTTAAGGCACCGGTATGTACAGGTAAGGACCTCAATCACACTGATGGCTTGCCTATATTTTTAGTATGTCTGACTGCTTACAGTAATGTAAAACGGTCCTCTGTTTGTTTCATTTTCTTTAGCGAATGATGGAGCTGGAAGGCAATGCATTACCACATGTTTTTGTATATGTGGATGAAGCAGGCTTCAACCTCTCCAAAGTGAGGAGACGTGGGAGGAACCTTATTGGGCAAAGAGCGACAGTCTTTGTTCCAGGCCAAAGGGGAGGAAACATAACATTGTGTGCGGCTATCTCGACACAAGGCGTCCTTGCTCACATCCCTTTAATGGGAGCATATAACACGCAACGTGTCCTTGCCTTCCTGGATGTCCTGTATGACGGACTTGTGCCACCAGAAGAGAGGGATCAAGTGAGGTCGGTTCACGTGGTCATATGGGACAATGTGGCATTCCACCACTCTCGTGACGTGAGGGCATGGTTTGAGGCTCATCCACACATGGCCATGGAGTTCCTCCCTCCATACTCCCCATTTCTAAACCCCATTGAGGAGTTCTTCTCTGCCTGGAGATGGAAGGTTTATGACCATCATCCTCATGACAGAATGCCCCTTTTGGACGCAATGAATGCTGGCTGTCGGGACATCTCTGCGGAATCCTGTCAAGGGTGGTGTCGACACGCAAGGAGATATTTCCCACGCTGCCTTGCAAGGGAAGACATACGCTGTGACGTAGATGAGGCTATGTGGCCAGACAGACGCCAAAGAGCAGATCAGTAAAGTTATATAGATCTCATTCTCTGCTTTACTGCTGATTTACATCATTTACCCATGTTATTTTTTTCCAGTGTATTGCTATTCGTCTTTTGTTTCTGTTACGGTGCTCTACTGAAAATGAGACAATAAAAACAATGGCATAGTTACAGTAAGACTCTGTTTTTCCTATATGTAAGTTTGTTTCTCCCAACTTGTCAGTTTTCCGTTCAGTTTCCAATATCGATAGCTTGAGGTTTGTGTATTGATGATTGTAGTCAGTATTTAGTGTGCCACTTAGTAATGACTGTTCAAATAGTCTTCTCATGAGCTGACAAATGTTTGTTTTTGGAGAAGGTATCTGGTTTTGGAAGGGGTATTTTTAGTTTTGAGTGCCTTAGAGCACTTTGCAAGAAATGTATATTGTTATGGTAGAATGGGTTATTATGGTGACCGGAGTTTCAGTTATGAAAACACATTTGTCTCATTAGAGGACAATTTGTTCTGTTTCGATCGACTTATTCTTTTTTGTGACCAGTATTTTCAGTTTTGGTCATGTAAGTGCATTTTGCAAAAGATATTCAGAGTTATGGCAAGTGTGTTTCTGTTTAGATGGCTATGCTCTTGTTTTGAAGAAATGAATTTAGATTCTAAAAAGTGGGTTTAGCGATTGAGAAAAACTGTAAATAGGTTGTAGTAAAATCCTGCTAAATTGTAGAACTACGCCTTCTTGTGTCGTAAATGTGTGCCTGCATTATTAAGACATGACAGTGGATTTTGGGTAATCATCAATCCGTTGAGGATAGCTAATGGAACGTGATGCACAACATAACAGTCTCCTTTTTATTCGTTTGGAATAAAGCAGCTGTTATCAAAAGCCTGACAATCTCAGAGTGATCCATCAAAAAGAGAAGACATAACACAGGGGTTACATGAACATTAGGTTTATTGATCCATTTTTTGTTATCGATAGTCATGAACTTTCTCTTGTGACTAAATATACTCTCCGTTAGTAAACGTTTACTCTGTGTAAAAGTTATTTCTGTGTGTAAAAGTGAGGTAACATTTGTACTGTAGATGAATAACATAAAGTTGTATTCGTCCCACACATATGTCTTTGATTTTATACTTAATGTAACATAACTGGAAATACCTGTGTGTGTGTGTGTGTGTGTGTGTGTGTGTGTGTGTGTGTGTGTGTGTGTGTGTGTGTGTGTGTGTGTGTGTGTGTGTGTGTGTGTGTGTGTGTGTGTGTGTGTGTGTGTGTGTGTGTGTGTGTGTGTGTGTGTGTGTGTGTGTGTGTGTGTGTGTGAGAAGGAGAGAGAGAGACTCCTGTCCCACCTCCCCATTTTATTTTGAGTTGTGCATTGTTATTTGTGCTTGAGTGACATTCCACTTGAACATTATTTTAATGAACGTAGTAGTAATTATTGTCCTAAATGTTTACAGACTTCACAGCTGCCTGGGCCCAGTGGCCCACAGGCGGCGTTTATCCAGCTGCCTCCACCTCCATCTGTGCCTGCCCCCAGGTCAAGATACCCCTCAGTACAAAGGCCTCCACCACAGCCATCACTATCAACCCAGCCAGCAAAGAAGTCTCGCCTAGCACACGTACCTCCCACACAGCCACCAGCATCAACCCGGGACAATCACACCTACCTCCCTCCAACACAGCCACCAGCAGCCCATGCACCATCACCCCGACCTACACAGCAGCCAGACCCACTGTCTTGGAAGACAGACAAAGATGATGACACTGCTCCCCCTGTCTTTACATTTATAATGAATAGTTGGTTGAAAAAGTTCTAATATTGTAAATATTGAGATTTTACAATTTCTTATGTTAACATAAATAGTTGGTTTAAAAAAAAGTTTGTAATACTCAATTTGTATTTGTACACATCACATAAACCTTGGTATGGAATATAAAATCATGAATCAGTCCTGATGTAACTTTTCTGTGGTGAAAGTAGAGTGATAGAACAGGGCTCGACATTAAGGACTGCCCGATGGCCCGGGGCCATCTAGTATTTAGCTCGGGCAATGAAGCCTCACCTGCTGGTTGCCCGATCGGGCAATCTATTATGCCAGTATCATGCAGCTCGCGGATCCAGTAATGAGTGACCCGACAGTAAAACTAAACATATCTATAACTAGTTTAGGTAGTTTGAGAGGTAATTAAAATAGCTACGAGTGATATTCTAACCTGAAGTGTGTGTTTTGTCCGCTCACCGCTGCATGTGATCATGCAGAGCTCCGTGTCGACTCGTCAGCAGCAGCTGATCTCTCTCTCTCTCGTCAGATTAGACTTCACTCGCGTTTATGTCCATATCGTTCGGATCCAGCTAGTTCTAGCTAATGATATGACTACCTGCGTGCTTATTAAAAGACACCTAAACAATAAGTGTCGCTATGCAACCGGGTGAGGCCACAAAGTATAGCACAGCATCATGCATTTGTTTACATGCCCACCGGAACCCCGAGGCATTACCAACAGATCAACGCACAATCAACCCAGACAGGACATCTCTTTCTCCACATTACGTGTTAGACATTAGAATTGACTATTATTGTCTGTCACATACTCTTCTTGTCTGTCACATAAGTGGCGCAACTGAAGCGGTATTGCGCTAAAGGGAAATTATTTTGAACGAAGAGATTTAGATTTGCCGGCTAACGGGAACTCCGGCGTCACCATGTTGTGTGCTTCGCGGATGCGCTCGGCTCCTCTCGACTGCTGCTCGGGTTTGCTCGGTCAGCTTCCGGATGAGGAAGCATTCATTCGACCAACTTACAGTAGATAACATTACAAAAAATTTTAACAGGGGCCATAATAGTGTAAATAATGTTTGTTTTGGCAGTTATAACTGAATGTAATGTTTTCTACTTTTTTACATCTGGGAAGGCCTTTGCCTTCATCAGATGGAAGGTGTCTTGACCAACAACTTAAGTATTTCTTATAGCTATGCAGGGCATGCAAGCGAGCAAACAAGAGCAAACAAACAACTGAAATGAAGAATAAAATTGAAATTGTACAATATAATATTGTGGTGGTTCTTCTTATAATTCAGTCTAGAGAATGCACCAGACAGCATCTACAGTAAGACCTGGAAAAATCTAAATGTTCTAGGGGGAGGCCCCCCAAACCCTTCGTGCCATTTCGTCCGCGCGCATTTTTCAGGGCAATCGCTATTGGGCTCAGGGCCATCTGTAAATTAGCTTAGATGGCCCTTTACAGATGGCCAACATCCTTAATGTCATGCACTGTTGAACTATTTTACTCCAAATTCAAATTTTCAAATTTTTATTTTAGACATGAATAACACATTTATATAGGCCTAAAGTGTGATTCATATATTTCACTACTTTTGTGAACCAAATACTTTGGTAAACCAAATCTGAAACACCAAAAAAATGGATGACATGAGTAAATCTGTGTTTTTACAAGAGTTTTTAAGTTTTCCAAAATCGGATTTCTCATTTTCAGCTAGTTAGCTCATAAGACAGTGCTCTAAGGTGAGTGACTCGCATTTCTAAGACCAGAGAGTGTCCTGAACATTTTGATATGCAACACATGGGCTGCCATGTTATAAGAAGTACATTTAAAAGTTGATTTAAGGAGACATCTAAAAATCAAGAAAATACCCTTCACTTCACACTCCAGGGGGTTAAGGAAAAGGATAAGGCGATTTTATTTTAAAAGACAATGAAGGCAGGTTATATTATTGATTTATATATTGATTATATTCAATGGCAAATTAATAATTAGTCCCCTGAATCTGGAATAAGGTACAATTCGCATCACAGCCTCACAATGTCAGGAACTTTTCATCTACATATTGCTTTGGTCTGGCTTTACTCTTCACTGATTGGTTACACAAACGTTGACCTTATTGGCTATGGAAATAAGAAGGAGGGGCACATTATCATATAGAAAACCGTGCGAACATTCACGCGTATGTTCGCGCAAATTAACGGGGAGGTCCGTTTATTCGCGCAAAACTACGCGCAAATAAACGGGGAGGTCCGTTTAATAAACGGGGAGGTCCATTTATTCTCAAAGTTTCAGTAACCAATCAGTGAAGAGCAAAGCCAGACCAAAGCAATCTTTAGATGAAAATTTCCTGACATTGTGAGGCTGTAAATTGTACGTTATTCGAGATGCAGGGGACTATGTATTTATTTGCCTTTCAATATAATAAATATATCAATCAATATAACCTGCCTTCATTGTCTTTTAAAATAAGATCGCCTTACCTTACCTTATCTTACTGAAGTGAAGGGTATTTATGTCTCCTTCAATCACCTTTTAAATGTACTTCTTATAACATGGCATGGTGTTACATATCAAAATGTTCAGTCTCTGGTCTTGCTAGAAATGCAATGTCACTGACCTTAGAGCACTGTTTTATGAGATACTTAGCTTAGAAATCAGAATTTTGGAAAACTTAAAAAACTCTTGTGAAAATACAGATGTACTCTTTTCATACATTTTTTTTTGGTGTTTCAGATTTGGTTTACCAACGTTTTTGGTTCACAAAAGTAGTGAAATATATGAATTACACTATAGGCCTATATAAATGTGTTGTTCATGTCTAAAATGAAAATGTGTAAATTAGAATTTGGAGTAAAATAGTTATATTATAACTACTACTAGTATATTCCATACTGAGGTTCATGTGATGTGTACAAATACAAATTGAGCATTACAACTTTTTTTTTCAAACAACTATTTATGTTAACATAAGAAACTGTAAAATCTCAATATTTACAATACAGGGTTCATACACTTTTTAACCAAGGATTTTCAATGGCCTTCACCTCATTTTCCATGACCAAAAAAAATGACTTTGATGTGGCTAGCATGCGCTGCCTCGCCCATATTCGAAATATTGAATATATTACAACACAGTTTGCATTTAGCACGTCTTGGGTAAATTTTGATAACCACAATTGGTACTTATCCTTTAGAAGCTGTACATTGTTGAAACTGCATTCCCTGGCATCTTGGCAGCTTTATTTCAAATAGAAGCTCCTGTAAACTAGAGGGCGTGATTGTAAACATCTCTCACCAGCGAAATACTGCCACAGTTGCCATTTTACGTTTCATTATACGATACAGTATTTATTATCATTATAGTATTACTATTTCGGCGATTAGATAACATATAAATTATATTTGATGCAACTTTAGCTATATTTCCATGACTTTTCCAAAACTTTGGAAAAAATATTGCATTCCATGACTTTTACAGGTTTTTAATGACCTTACGAATCCTGACAATATCAGAACTTTCTCAACCAACTATTCATTATAAATGTAAATACAGGGGGAGCAGTGCCATGGTCTTTGTCTGTCTTCCAAGACAGTGGGCCTGGCTGCTGTCTAGGTGGGGGTGATGGTGCATGGGCTGCTGGTGGCTGTGTTGGAGGGAGGTAGGTGTGCTCGGCGAGACTTCTTTGCTGGCTGGGTTGATCAGGATGGCTGTGGTGGAGGCCTTTGTACCGAGGTGTATCTTAATCTTGTGGCAGGCACAGATGGAGATGGAGGCTGCTGTAGTGATGCTGGTCCTCTGGTCCTTGGTGGTGATGGCTCTGGTGAAGGCCCTTGAACCACGTTAGATCTTGACCTGGGTGTAGGCAAAGATGGAGGTTCTTGCCCAGGCAGCTTTGAAATCAGAAAGAAATATAGGACAAAATGTACTACTAAGTTCATTAAAATAAAGTTCAAGTGGAATGTTTCTCAAGCACAAATAACAATGCACAACTCAAAATAAAATGGGGGGGGGGTGGGACAGGAGTCTCCCTCTCTCTCTTACACAGGTATTTCAGTTATTTTACATTCAGTATAAAATCACAGACAGAAATATAAATACAGCTAAAGGTGTATATGTGTGGGATGAATAAAAGTAGATGTTATTCATCTACACAAGGGATGGGCCGCGGGCCGCATGCCGCCCCCACCTCCTCTTTTTGCAGCCCTCAGATTAATTTATAAACGTAATTAATAAAACTTTTTTTAATTTATTTTTCTTGTAGTACGGATACCGTCCACTAGACTCCTAGTTTTGTCGCGAGCTGCGTAGATGATTTCAAATACCGCAAAATAATATGTGACGCATGTATGTATTGTGTTTGTTTCCGGGGGAAACCCTCACAAGAAACACCGGCTGCTGTTATGCCTGCTGTGACGTTAAGCTGCCTTTGTAATTCTGCCTTTACAAGCTTAAAAGTTGTTTTTATCATCTGAATTTGGTGAAACAAGTTTAATATTCTTAAAACCAAGACTTTGTTTATTTGAAATCATATGAAAACAAACTGTCATGGACCCTGCCGTGTTATCTATGATTACTACGCTTTTCATTCATAATTTCAGCGGGAGGGAGGGAGGGGTGCTGAGGAACAGCAGAGTGCGGGCTGACAGATGTCTGTGTTGACATTCCCCTTATTGTGGAATAAAGGGAATGCAGAGACTGGCTACAAGTGTTCTAGGTTCAAGTTAGACAACTAATGTCTGGGTTAGTGTTCATGACTTCATGTTTATGTCATCTTAATGGTTAATCTCAATACACACACATTTTCCGTGCTTTCCAATAGTTTAAAATAGTTTTATTCCACTGTTTAATAACCTGCTCAATACAAACAGGCCACTTGTAAAAATGAAATAACATTTCTGTGAACTGATATTTGTTTAGGGGATGTTCCCTTTGATTGTAAAATGTCAATGAAGATGTCAGAGTTAGTAGGCCTACATGTGTTAATAATTACATACAACACATGGAATATTTGTGTGTGTGTGTGTGTGTTCCAAGTGAATCTGCGGCCCCCTGGTGGCCAGTACATCAATGATGTGGCCCCCACCACCATCAAAGTTCCCCATCCCTGATCTACACCTTACCTCACTTTTACACACAGAAATAACTTTTACACAGAGTAAATGTTTATTTTGTTGCAAGTTTATTTTGTCACAAGAGAAAGTTCATGACTATCGATAACAAAAAATTGATCAATTCATATATATAGTTCATTTTCGCGGAATTCCCCATGTAACCCCTGTGTTATGTATTTTCTTTTTGATGGATCAGTCGGAGATTGTCAGGCTTTTGAAAACAGCTGCTTTATTCCATCTCCAATTCCATGGCAGAGGACAAACGAATACAAAGGACACTGTTATGTTGTGCATCACGTTCCATTAGTTAGACCCTCCAGAAAAACGTGATTCTGCGATCGCAGAATTTACCGCATAATCAGCAAAATGGGGCATATTTATCAAAAGGCCGCATAATCCCCGCATTTTTCCACACAAAGTTGAGGGGAAAAAAAGTTGACTCGTCTTGACGTGACGTCATCAGCTCGCGCATCACATAATGTAAACAACACTGGCGAGAGTGAACGATAAAGAAAACACCAAGATGAAAAAATCTAATCCATCTCATTTACCGACGAACCTTTCTACTAAAGACCGGGCAAAAAGTGGGGGGAAACTATTCTGCACCCCGTGCAACTGTGTGTTGGAGCATAAGAGAAAATCGACGGGGACGACCCACTTTGATTCATTCAAACATTCGAAAATGCTTTCTGCTGCTGCGGACAAGAAAGCCAAACAACTCACGTTCACCAAGGCATCAACCTCCAAAACCCTTTCGAGGGCTACAAGAAACGAAGTGAGTAGCCTACAAGATTGAAGCTGGTCAGATAACGAACGAGTAAATGAAAACGGAATGTGCGTGTGTGTATGTGGGGGGGGGTGTGTGTGTGTGTGAGATTAAAAAAGCCCAATTGCTTAAAATAAACATTGAATGTGTTTCATTGAATAGTAAAGGGGTTTAACGTTAGTGGCAGTTTGTGTGTGAGAGAGAATAAATAAGACAGCCCAATATTTAAAACATTTTTTATTCTTTTTCCCCGCATATTTAGCGTATTTCGCAACTTTCCGCATATTTCGCAACTTCCCGCAATTTCACCGCATAAAATCACATAAAAACCCTGCATGTTTAATCGCATAATCAAGGATTTTAGCCCGCATAATCAAGGAATTTAGCCCGCATAATAAAGGATTTTTGCCCACGTTTTTCTGGAGGGTCTAATTAGTGATCTCCTCAACGCATTGCTGATTACCCAAAATCCACTGCGATGTCTTATTGCAGGCACACATTTACCACATTAGATGGCGTAGTTCTCCCATTTAGCAGGATTTTACTACAACCTATTTAACTATGTTACACCCACACAATGCAAGTACACTATTACTGTAATATTTACATTTACCTATCCTTGTTGTTGCTGCTGTATTCTCCAGGTTCTGATGCTCCATCTCAACTTCTGCTAGTGTTACAAGTCCGCTGTGCAGAGCTGGGAATCAGATAATAAGCCTGTTGAACAGGAGAAAAGAATGAAGCAGAGGGAAAGTTGCTGCCGTTTGTGTGGTTGTCCTAGCCAGAATTTATTAAACACATTAATAAGTTCACTTAGAAATTATATCCGTTTTCTCTATTTATCTAATCATTCTCTGGTTTGACGCCACATGTATCTCTGCGTTGTGTTGTGTGCTCGAATGAATATGACTTCCTTCTTGCCAACCAGGTTTATTATCTGTGCAAACAGAATAGGAAATGGCTTCACCAGCTTTCTACCTCAATACTTCTCTTCAGTGAGGCCTGAAGCTAACTGAGAATGTAAAAATACATTTAGCCAATCAAAATAAATGTATGTCTGACATATTTCGTTTTCTAATCAAAAATGGACATAAATCATTACACATAGTAACATAGTAGAGCCCTACATTATTCAGGGAGCAACAGCCTGTGTTAAAGAAGCTAGCGGACGCCATTAGCCATTAGCCACACGCTAGTGGCTCAGCTCACAGAATCACATTAAACTACACATAAAAATGTTTCAAACACACTTCTTAGATCAAAATATGACTCTTTTTTTTTGTCACTTGTTAGATGCTTTTATCCAAAGCGACTCACATTCTCAATACAGTGGACAATCCCCACAGGAGCAATTTGGGGTGAAGTGTCTCAGGGACACAACGACATGCTGACTGCAGTGGTGTTTGAACCTGTGACCCTCTGATCCCAACACCAAGGCTCTATCCACTGCACCACACGCCACCGACACAATCTGTGTACTGTAGTGCCGAGAGACGGGAGTCGGTGACGGGGTATCAAAGGTACAAGCTATATTTGTATTAAGCATCTGCAAACACATATAAACACTTCAAGCCCGGGAAGCGAAGACCCGGGGAAACAGGAATTCCGGCTCACTCAAATGTCCGTGCAGAACAAGCCCAACCCATAGATCCGTGGGTGAATAATGTCAACCCAGTCTCAAGGAATTTCGTGTTCACCAACACGCTTTTTAATCTATTGATTCGTGTTCACCAACACGATTTTCCCCTTTTTTTCGTGTTGCACAGCACGATTTTAAAAGCAATGTATCTCTATTGGTAGTCTTTCCCCTTTTTTTTCGTGTTGCACAGCACGATTTTAAAAGCAGTGTATTTCTGTTGGAAGCCTCACGGCATTACGTGTTATAGGAAGACCGGAAGCTGTGTGGTTCATGAAAACATGTTCTTACTCAATATCAAGCCACGATTATTGCTTTTATTTAAAATCGTATCATTTCGGACTTTTGTTGCTGTCTGTGAGGAAAATAAATGGGGCTCATTTTTCCTTCTAATTTGTTATTCTTTTCAAAATAACACACTGTTATTTAGTCAACAATAACACACAATTATCCTTGTTTTTATTTATTTGTTTAATTCTATAATCCCGGGCTTTTTTGCCGTCCTTCAGGAACTGAATTTCAAAATAAAAATAACCGGAAACAGACGTAGGCCTATAAGGGACATTTCGAGCATCATCGAGTTTAGGATGGCCGAAGACACTACACTACCCATAATCCCCAGCTATCGTTTAGGACTACAGTCCCCGTGATTAAACTTCAAGTCGGGATTGGATGTTGGAGTGGCAGTGCGCCAAGGTTACGGAATCGAAACTGGATGGAACGCCGCCCCCCCCAACAATTAGAAGTTGCCAGTATTAAACACCAATTATTAACCAATTCAAATGAACCGATTAAACATCTCTCTCACACAGTTTAAACGCATTTCAAGTGGAAGAATTGTTCGTGTCTCCTCTTCGTGTCTCGGGAAGCTGGAAGCTGTATTATTTTCAAAAAAAAAAATAAAAAAAATATTTGTTTTAACCATAACGGGTACTTTACACAACATTGGGTCAAATCTATGCTTGTTTTAATCCTTGTTTTATTTATGTTAAATTGTTGTCGGTTAATTTTCCATTTGATTTATTTTGGTTTAAGATATCATTATTTTTTATTTATTATTATCATGTTAGATGTTTAAACTTTTCTGCATTTTATAAGGCAATATACACTTTTTTGTTTTTGTCCGTAGGCTACTTAGGTTATTAAAGAGTTATCGTGTCAAAATATAGGAAATGTATTAATATTTTATTGTATGATCGGTACAGGAAATTACATCATTCAGAGCACCACCTATTGGCCAAAGACGCTGCCACCGGCATTGCGATCCATCCTCTGACAAAGTAAGTTGGGTCACTAAAGTCTGATACATGTTTTGCTTAGATTTAATAATTGGGGCTTTTTTTTAAGCCTGTACTCGCATGGTTCATCATACATACTGAACTGTTCTAAGTCTGAGAAATGCTTTCGCCATAATCAGCAAAGCAACATTAATGTGAAATTATTCTTGCGGGCGGCTAGCTAGCTAGCTCACGTTCAACATAAGCTTAAACTAGTTTAGCTACATTGATATCAGCTCATAAGTGGTGTGTGAAAAATATTTGTCTTAATTACGGCTACATACGTCGGTGTTAAAGTGTGAGTTATACGTTATCTTAATCGCTTTTGTTTTACACATGACAGTACTAACGCTGGCCGACATTTTAATATATGTTTGGGGGGAGGGGCATAGTCCACGTCCATGTGCTTGTTACTCGGGGTGCACCGAATGGGAAATTCTTGTCCGAAACCGATACCGAAAATAGGAAACAGTTGGCCGAAAACCGAGTGCCGAAAGGCCGAAAATGATTAATAGAAATATATATATATAATGTATACATTTTTTACCAATGTTGTTCAGCTACCTGATTATGGAAAAAGACATGATTATGGCAAAACTTAACTTAAATAATAATCACTATTATGGGTCCATAAAACATTTATTCAGCACTTTTGAATGCATACAGTACATTAATTCCAAGTCAAGTGCAGTTTCTTTTCTCTGTAGGATAACTACAACAAAGTGCATTCAGAACAAAGCCAAGGTGCTTTAAAACTGCATAAACATCTAGGCCAGTAGGCCTACAACAAACTAGTGTAAATAAAGACTGTAACAGCCAAGCCTTCAACAACAACAAATGCACCTATAAGTTTGGTAACCTAACGTGTTGTTGTTATGACGTAATCAAAACGCGGCGACAACAAGCACGGCGCGCGACCATGCTCGCGGCTGGCTCACAGCCAACATGTCTGCCGCTTGGAGATATTTCAAAATATCAGAGAAAGAGGCGCGAATTGCGATTTGTAAAACGTGTTCAGCTGACATTTCTCGAGGGGGTGTAACTGCAAAGACTTTCACAACTTCGGGATTACTCCACCACTTGAAATCAAAACACCCGGACAAATATGCGGAGTATGATCAACGTAACCCTGTTCTCTGACATTCTGTGATATTTTTTAGGTGTTGAAACCCTTTCGGCCGAAAGGGCCTTTTTAACCATTTTCGGCCGATAATTTTCGGTGACCGAATATTCGGTGCATCCCTACTTGTTACGCGTATGAAACGCGAAACACGTAAATGAACTCAGTCTTTCTAAAGTAGTTAAACCGTCACAATGTGCATTTAAAAAAGCTAGTTTCAATACATAATTCACTTTTTCTGTTCTCTCCTGCAGCTCCCGTACCCACACCACAAACCCATACACTGATCTACACCATCATAAAACCAACGGCACTTTTAAGAGCCAAACTCAACCTATCTCTCTGTCTATCTACCTACCTTTCTTATAGTTATTGTCTCTATCTTTTTCTATCATTCATTATCTATTTCTTCATCTATCCATCTCAATCTTACAATCTGTCTCTCTATCTCTGTTTGTCTCATACAGCAGCTGTTGCATATCTGTTGTGTCTCTCTGTCTGGCTGTCTGGCTGTCTGGCTGGCTGGCTGGCTGGCTGTGTTGCAATGAGAACAAAACACAACCCAGACCCCAATAATCCCACATCCAAAGAAGGGAAACGCATGGCTCTTGAGCTGAAGCATGAACACATGCTAGCTGAAGCTAAGGTTGGTGTTTTAACCCATATGACCTCATTCATTTCCCACTTGAATTTGGCACTATCTGTTATCCAAAAAATGCTGAACAGGCCAAGAGTAACTGGATTTTGGATCAATGTATAGGGCCTTTGCAAAACGGTTCATCATTACAACATGGGGGGCAGAGGCTTACTAAATAAAGCTTGTTCAACTTGTTTTACTTCATTAGTTGTATATGGTCGGAAAAACTTGAAGCAAAAATGTTCTTCAAGTGAATGAATTTACTTTTATTTGTCCACTGTCATATGGTATCAGTTTATCAGCAACATCAACCTTACATGAGTTATTACTTGGACACAGAAAGCATCTGAGGAGAGGAAACGGGCACGCTCTGTAGGAGACACTTTACAGTCCCCTAAAAGGGACTGTGTAGGACGTGGCAAGCCGAGAGGGAGGCGTGGAGGGCGACGCCAAGGCTCAGCTACAGGTTGAAATCCCAATTATTTTACATTTTTATGAATTTACTAAGTAAATGGTTGGAAAATCGAAAAAACACAGTAATTGCTTATTGAGGGTCTACAATAATTCCAATATATAAACGCATAGTGACACTACAGTCGGAGACATTCCCACTGTGGTGTCATAAGAACTATGCTTTATTTAATTTCACAAGCTTTTAAACAAGATGTAGATAATACAAATCATCAGTTATCTGTTGTTAACCCTCTGTGTGATGTTTTACAGTCACATCCCCCCCGACTGAGGGCTTCCAGTCTTCCAGTGTGGAGGTTCTGCGTACTGAACCTTCAGCACAACACGAATTTGGTAAATCACAAAAATGGCTTTAAGTTTAAAACTAAAATCAATTTTTAAATAAATTGTGTTAGTGAGAGAAAATAACCTTATACACAACTGACAGTTCAGGACTCGAACGAGGAATGTAATTCAGTAAAAATATTGGCCAGTTCCATACTGAGCAAAGAAATGATCCTTGATTTTTAGTGTTCATCTTAAATATAGTCATTTACAGTTAAAGTGTCCCATTCTGTTCACAGAAAAGAATATGGAGAGACTCTCTGACATTCTTTCCTCATGTCCTCCTCCTGAGCCTCAAAAAAGCTTTGCCTCATCCTGGTCTTTTCGGCAGCAGAAAGCCTCAGAGCGCTGGAAAGAAGCGAGACCGCACCACCTACAATGCCTTCTAGAAAAAGAGGCTGTTGGTCATCCCCTGTGTGGCCTCTGCCACGAGCCGGCTGTTATTAGGTGAGATAACATTTACCTTTATTTAAATTACTTTACCTAATTGTAATTTTTCAGTATTAATGCTCAGTGCCCTGCTATTTCAACTAACATGCATGACTTTTGGGATGTTAGAAAACTGGTTACCTAGAGAAAACCCACATGAAAATGAAAGTAATTCTAGGATATTAGAATAATTTTGTATTTCCTCCCAAGGTGTAGAGAGTGTCTCCCCGAGGAGTGGTTCTGTGGAGACTGTGATGTACTTCATCACAAGAACCAGCCACTCCACAACAGGGACAGTTTAATGAATGGTTTTTTTAAACCAATTAGTCCAACAACGGGTGTTGTTAGAGTGGAAGGTGGATATGATACCCATGACCATGGTATGCTCTCTCAAACTTGCATTTTGATGTTCACATGTCTCTTCGGCCAGCATATAATGGTAATTAGTGCTTTTCTTTTTTTTTTGACAGCTTGCATATTGCCAACTGTGAAGGCACCCAACTGCTCCTGTAAAGGCACAAACTTCACTGTGGTACAAGGCAAACCAGTGATTTTTATTACCATCAATGGTAAACAAATATATATATATATATATATTTATATATATTTGGATTTCTATTGAATTGTTGTTATATGTTTACTGTTGTGGGCTGAGGCATTGTGCTTCCACTTGGAGTAAAACCTTCATGTAATATCTGTTCATCTTTGACTATTTGTAGATGGAACTGTTGTAAAATGTGTCTTAATTATGTTTATTTAATTGTTCCAAGGGCGTTATGACTTGCATCTGCCACTATATGTCTGTCAAACTTGCCAGCAGCAGTGGACCCCCGACTTGAAAGTCCTCCTTAAGAGTGGATACTGGCCAGCTTCGGTCAGTATTTCCACACTTTACACCTTGGACCTCCTGAGCTCCTTTGAAGAGCTCAAGGTCATCTCTCCGGGATTCTCCAGACAGGCCTTTGCAAAGCTGCTGGAGCATCGCACAAAGTGTGGAGGAAGAGTAATTGTAAATATTCTTTACCATATTATACATTATAACATTTCCGTAAATAAACAAAATCACAGCAATATATGTAATTATCTTCCAGTCTGGACCTGTCAACAGAGATGCACTGCAGCGCAGCTTTCTGGAGTTCTCCTATGCCTCGTATGAGGAAGACCAGCTCTGCTGTGGTGCTCTTTTCATCTGCCCTGCCTGCACGCCGGAGATCTTGGCTGTTTCTGCCGATGGAAACAGGAAGCTGTATCGCTTTCGGCGAAGTGGAAGGTGCTGTTTTTACAATGTTGTTATTTAACTTTTTTGATTACTGTTTATATTTCATGGATATATTTGCTAATCTTTTTTTCCTCAGTTCTGATGGCAGCGCCTTTTTTAATGGGCTCTTTGTAGCAGAAGACAGCGCGTTGGCTGCATTTGTCGACAAAATACAGAGATCACTGAAAAATGCAAGTTTTTATTCGTCATTTCACCTTATAGGTATATCACAAAAATAGCCATGTATATCCGACCCTGACTTTCTTCAAATTCAGCTACTTCTCCTTACCATCTACTCCAAAATCAGATAATTAGAACAAATGGTGTAGATCGTGATTCCATTGCTTTTAACTGATTTGTCATGATGTAATGTGTGTCTTAGGCCCAGGGAAGAGGCACATGTGGGGACTCCCAGTGGACAGCAGCGAGGGAGACGTCAAGGAGGGCTTCAAAGCTGGATGAAGAAGGGATGGAGGTGGCTGTATGTCGCCATGGGTTTCTTTTGAAGGCCTTAAATATGTACAGGGGGGAGATATTCGCCTACCCCCTGTATCTTCAAAAGAAACTCATGCCAGCCAAAGCCAAGTTCTTCGCCATGGATGTGGCTTGCAAGTACTGGCCGTACATGGAGAAAGCTGCAAGTGTCCTTCCTGCTCTCCAGGAGCTGACCACCATGAAGCCATTCCTCATGCTCGAGCCCATGCTACCAAATGCGAGGTATGTGAAATATTTTTGTATAATGTACATTTATATTTTTTATATTTATAATACTGAAGTAGTAAATATCTAAGCTATACTTTTTAGTATAGTAGTATGTAGCCTCTTTGCACAACAATTCCAGCAACCTTTTACCATCAGATTATATGGAGTGGGAAGAACCAGGAGGGAGCAGGGATGACCGCTGGGGAAGAGGTGGAGCAGGTCAACAGCTACCTGTCCCGTTGTGCCCTGACAACAAAATACATGTCCAAAGCAGGTGAGTGGAAGGTTTTGCCCTATTATTGCATACTTTTTTAGATGACACATCATAACCTCATTATTGCTTTCAAAAGCACGACTGGACATGCTCACAGTGCATGCAATGGGATGGAACAGGAAAAAAGGTGACTCCCTTCATCAGGCACTTTCCACAAGATATGTGAAGGTGAGCCTCCTATTAAAGGTGTTGTTGTGTCCTTTGTCATTTGCACATGGCTTGTTGTTAATCATAGCAAGTTTTAATCTTGATAAATGTCCATCGTCTACTGTTTATCAGACTAGTAAGAGGCTCCTGGAAGAGACTGCAAGTGTTGAGGAACTCAAGACGGAGCTACATTGTGTCTCAGATGACATGGTGTCGACGTGGATTTCCGACGTGAAGGAATGGGCATCTGGTAAGCACGACGAGATAACACCAGCTACATATCATTGTCCATGACTGTTTGAATTTACAGATTTGATCCTAAAGAGCAGCCAATTTTAAGGCAATAAGGCTGATTTTTCATGCCACGTAATGGGACCCTCACTGGATTTCAGTAGACAGGGAAATAATCTTCAAGCAATAGCAAGCCAACTATGTGTCCCTGTTTATCTCTGATATGTTCCAGTTTCCATAGTTGTACCATCAATTTGTGTTAAAAGGTGTTAAATATGTTGCACAACTTTGTTTCTCAAAACCGTTACGTGTTGTTTAACATTACATTTTACTGCCAATATTATTTCTACAGGAACATCAGAAACATCGGGTACTTCTGAAGACATCCTTCAAACAGCACTTCAGCAAAGCATTGAGGGGCTTTACCTAAGTGTGAGGCAGTGGAAGCAATCCCTTTACCGACAAAATGGTAAAACAATATAATGTTTTAGGTTGCAGATTCAACCTACTGAATTATATATATTTTTTGCACTTGCAAATATAGTTTGTCATATATCCCTATCCCACTACTTCATGTCTTTTTCCGACAGCAGCAAGCTCCGCCATCGACTTCGAAGGAAGCTTGCAGATGACAAAAAGCGCCTTAATCAGGAGGTACTGAAGTACAACCAGCTGTACACGACTCTGCCAGAGGCATAGATGTTGCTGCGGTGGAGCATTCCCTCTCTGGAGGGAGCATCATGTCCACGCTATGGCCGTGGGAAGTTCATGGCATGGGTCAGTTTTCAGATATTTCATAATAATTCATTTGAAGTTCTGTTATATGAAGGTATACCTTGCTGAGTTATGCACATATCATGTAGAGTGTTAGAACGTTCATTTAGTTTAAGGGTATATCTTAAGTTTTCTTATTGTGTATACATTTGATTATTTTGAAAGTACATGTTTGGAGTTTTAAACATATTGTTATGCATAATAAAAATGTGATTCATGTATATATATAATTGTGATTGGATTTTAGCTAACTTTACAGCCAAGAAAAAGATACTTGATCAAGTCATGCTTACACAGAGACTGCAAGAGGAGAAAGGCATCCTATTGTGGGAGATGGCGCAGCATTGCACATGGTTGCAGAACATGGCAGTTGCCCTAAAAAATAAGGTGGCTGAGTAAGGTAAGTTGAAAGCAAAACTTAACCTACCTTGTAAAGTATGAGTTTTAAAGGAAAAAAAGTCAGCCCAAATCATTCTTGGTCACAGAAATTGGATGGAGTATAATGGCCTTTGCCCATTCGACCCGGCCATTTTACATAATGAAGTCCCTTGACAGTGACAATCATCTTTATATGTACATGGGAGAGAATATACTCCATTGAAGTGCTCTGGCCTCGTGAAGCAATCTTACTTTGTCCATTGTATGTCCATATAACAATATTTTGTGTATTTTCAGATGTAGACAAGGGGAATGGAGGACTTGGGTGCACCCTAAGAAGGAAGCATGCTGAGGCGTTGGAGAGGTTGCAGGTGGTACTGCAGCAGTACAAGACCGGTTTAGGTCCTGATGCTTGTTTCCTTCAACATGAAGAGGAAAGTCAAAGTGGCCTAAGCAGTCCAGACACCAGTGAAGATGAAGAAGGAAACATAATTTAGGTAATTTACTTATGAATTAATGTACAGTATCTTTGTTCATTTAGCCTCAACCTAGACATGTTGCTGTTACTTTTGTATTCATTAATGCTAAACATACATTGTGTATTCAAAAACCTCAAATTTGGTTTCTGATCTGCCCCTCTTTTTTGTTTCTCTGTATTTCCCCAGATTGCTGCTGCTCTCAAGCACGAATATCCGCCAAGACTTGATGTGCTATCAGAAATGTAAATACTTTACTGACTTTATATTTAGAGATTGTATTCATACTCCTCAATGGAAGATCACCCTTGAATATGTTGACCATATGACTTTTCCCTATGCCGCAGCATCAGGCCAAACATTTCGCTTGTACACAACTTAAATTGTATTGAAGAAAAAGCTCAGCGTCCCTGGAATGCATCCTGAGCAATGAACCATTCACTTTTGATCCTTTTTGAAACACTAGAATGTAAATTCCTAAATCTCCAAGTATATCTTGCTGGTTACCATACAACTTGGTGAGCACATCATTGTCCAAGAGCAGGAGGTCTTTCCCTTTTTTCCCAGAACGGGATGCCTATGCATTATTATTTTCGATCTCTTATAGGATTTACCTGTCATTAACTTTATATGACTGCACCTGTTACACCGCAGGCCAATAACAGCTTTCCTCTAATTGTTCATTTTTGTTTCTTTTGCGTTACTTGCTTTAATTGCTTTGTCAGTTATATTTCCTTTTTGGTCTCCAGCTATTAACCTGATTGATTGAAGTACTTCAATCAACATGTACAATGCACAGTCCTTTAGGATGTATAATTAGGGACATTGAGATAAACAACAAATAGTTTATTTGGTGAATCACCTCATTGTTGTTCTCAAAACCAAATAATACATTGTTATAAATTGTTATATTTGATTTACACATAGAATGTACATGTTTAATATACATAGTTAAATCATAAAAAAATGGTTGTGTTGTAGGATTTCTTAATACTGTATGTTATAACCGTTTGCATAACTTGATTTTATGTTCTGTTGTCCATGCTTTTCATGTTAGACTAACCCCAACGCTCTAGAGTCAAGACATACACCCTTATGGTGGCCTTTTACTTGTATTGTGGTGAAACACATAAGTAAACCATTGCCAGAGAGGACAATTTTATTGTTTTAAAAATAATGTTATTGACGTGGTTGGTTGATGAATAAATATAAATTAAGCATACGTCTGTGGTACTTTTTGTTGTTTAATTCACACTGCATTATAATGCGTTTGGAAATAAATTCATTTAGAAGTAACAATATGGGTTAGCACTTGAATATTTTTGTAAAGAGATGATCCTCATCCGGAACACTGGTTGTTGGTTTAAGATAAGATAGAACTTTATTGATCCCAATTTGGGAAATCTTTGCGTTGCGGCAGCATTAAAACACATGGCATTATACAATACAAATAAAAAGACAAGAAATAAAGAAGAAAATATACATGTTGAATTTACAAATGAGCAATAACAAGATATGCAAGGTATTATATTTACATAACTATGTGACAGATGGAATATTAAATATTACACTGAATATGTCAAATGTACAGTGAAGAGAGAAACTATGGAGCAGAGAGTTCTCTTCCAGCCAGAGGTGATTTGTTGTACAGCAACACGTTCTCACTCCCAACCCGTCACATGTTGACGGACGGTCAGGGCCCCTCCCCGTCACCGACTTGCATAGAGCTCCCTGAACGTTGGTAATAGACACGTTGGGATCGCGGCGAAATGCTCTCCGCAGATCCATTCTCACAGTTTATCAATCTTTTTCTTACTCAATATCAAGCCACACTTATTGTTTTTACTTCTTTATTTTAATTGAATAATGTAGGACTTTTGTTGCCGTCAGTTATGGGGAGAGTAGGGGCTCAGAATACTGAAATTTGATTGTTTTATCGTTTTTTCCTTCTAATTTTGTATTATTTTCTAAACCACACACTGTTATTTACTCAACAACACATAAGTATCTGTTGACAGAGTCACATGTATAGCAATAAACTGGTCATGACGACGAAGTATTCTTTAGCCTTAACTGGCGTGGTTTATTTTCATATGTGCATTACACCACTTGACCTGCTCTCCATGAGAGCTAGAGAGAGAGAGCTAGAAGGGGAGGGAACAATCCCTTATATCTGATATCTGACGTCAGTTACAATAGCTGCGCCTCCTTACGCCTATAGCGCCCTCTTACTGTGGAACAGTTATAGTGCAGTTACATGCAGACATATTAATACTTACACTTAACACTCCCACTTATGAATGACGTGTATACTGTACAACTTTTCCAAGAAAAATAACAATTCAAAACATCAAAAGAACATGGCAGTCAATATTACATAGTAGGCAATATTTTACACACCGAACATGACCCCTGCAAAAAAAAATAATTTCAGTTTGGAGACAGGCTTGGTCATAGTGTCTGCAACCATATCATCTGTAGGACAGTAAACCAGTGTCATCTTTCCTTCTCTGATGACAGATCTAATGAAGTGATATTTTATATCCACGTGTTTACACCTCTGTTGGCACACAGGGTTTATGGCAAGTGCAATGGTTCCCTGGTTGTCTTCATAAACAACAGTTTTCTTATATACATAGGTATCCATTCCTTCGAGCAGTTGTTCCAGATAAATACATTCCTGTATTGTCAAGGCTAGAGCCATATATTCGGCTTCACAAGTTCATAGTGCCACTGTGGGCTGTTTCTTTGTTTTCCATGAAACCAGTGAGCTGTCTGTACCCATACTCACACAATACCCTGTGGTACTTCTCCTGTCTGTGGCGTCTGCCGCCCAATCTGCGTCACTATAGGCTTGAAGCCCTAAGCCCTCACGGCTCTTTCTGTAACAAAGCTGTTTATCTGCTGTACCTTTAAGATAACGGAAAACATGTTTTGCTGTAATCCAGTGCTCTTCTGTGGGATCAGCAAAATGCTGTGATAACTTACTCACTACAAAACATAGGTCAGGGCGAGTACATGTTGTCAAATAAATGAGGCTGCCTACAGCTTCTCTATACATTTTTACATCCGTACATTTTTGTGCATCCTCTTTGTAGTCTAGCTTTTGATCACATGGTGTTTCCCTAGTTCTACACTCCTGCATGTCAAAACGAATCAGGATCTTTTCCACATATCTCTTCTGGGATATTTTTACACAACTGGCAGACTGTTCGAAGTCCATGCCTCGAAAATGTTTTAACCTGCCCAGGTCCCTCATCTTGAATCTGGTGGAGAGCATATCTTTCACCTGCTCAAGGTTTCTAGTGTTGTCTGCTGCGATGATCAAATCATCCACCCAAATCACAATTATCACTTTCCCTGACTCTTTTGACTCCTTTGTGTAAACACAGGGGTCTACTGGGTTCTGTATGAAGTGGTCTTCAATTAGACATGTATGAAGCATCTCATTCCAATTTCGCCCAGACTGTTTCAGGCCGTAAATTGATTTTTCTAGCTTGCACACTAGCTTCTCTCCTTTCTTCTCGTAACCTTCAGGTTGTTCCATATATATGTCCCTATCAATGGGTGCGTGCAGGTAGGCTGTCTTCACATCCATCTGGTGTAAAATCAAGTCGTCTTCGGCTGCCTTCTGCATAACTACTCGTACACTGGTCAGATTAGCTGTAGGGGAGAATGTCTCACCCTAGTCTATTCCTTCCCTCTGACTGTAGCCTTTAGCTACAAACCTGGCCTTGTACCTGTCGTGCCCTTCAATACCCTCCTTGATTTAGTACACCCACTTGTCTCCCACTGTCTGTCTACCCTCTGGTAATTTTGTTAGAGTAAAAGTATCATTGTCCTCCAGGGACCTCATCTCCTCATCCATCGCTCTCTCCCATTTTCCTGATTCAGGGGATACCATGGCCTCTTTAAAGGTCTGAGGTACACCACTCACTACTCTGTAGAAGTAATCTATGCTGGTAAGTGTACTGTCATCCTCGTCACTTTCTCTCTGGGCATAGTCTTTCAGATACTTTGGGGGTTTATGTTCCCGGGGGGGATATCTCCCACTGCATGAGGCACGTGACGTCACCCTAGGGTGCTTCTCGCCATCATCCTCCGGTGGCTGTTGACCGTCTGTCTGCATGTCTGTGCTCAGTACACTAGGCTGTGTCGTCTCTTTCTTCACACCCTACTCTGGAGTCCAGCTCTGGCTCCTGTGTCTGTGTCTCGTTCTCACATGTTGTCTTTGTGACAAATGTAGATGACACGCTCTCCGCAGATCCATTCTCACAGTTTATCAATCTTTTTCTTACTCAATATCAAGCCACACTTATTGTTTTTACTTCTTTATTTTAATTGAATAATGTAGGACTTTTGTTGCCGTCAGTTATGGGGAGAGTAGGGGCTCAGAATACTGAAATTTGATTGTTTTATCGTTTTTTCCTTCTAATTTTGTATTATTTTCTAAACCACACACTGTTATTTACTCAACAACACATAAGTATCTGTTGACAGAGTCACATGTATAGCAATAAACTGGTCATGACGACGAAGTATTCTTTAGCCTTAACTGGCGTGGTTTATTTTCATATGTGCATTACACCACTTGACCTGCTCTCCATGAGAGCTAGAGAGAGAGAGCTAGAAGGGGAGGGAACAATCCCTTATATCTGATATCTGACGTCAGTTACAATAGCTGCGCCTCCTTACGCCTATAGCGCCCTCTTACTGTGGAACAGTTATAGTGCAGTTACATGCAGACATATTAATACTTACACTTAACACTCCCACTTATGAATGACGTGTATACTGTACAACTTTTCCAAGAAAAATAACAATTCAAAACATCAAAAGAACATGGCAGTCAATATTACATAGTAGGCAATATTTTACACACCGAACATGACCCCTGCAAAAAAAAATAATTTCAGTTTGGAGACAGGCTTGGTCATAGTGTCTGCAACCATATCATCTGTAGGACAGTAAACCAGTGTCATCTTTCCTTCTCTGATGACAGATCTAATGAAGTGATATTTTATATCCACGTGTTTACACCTCTGTTGGCACACAGGGTTTATGGCAAGTGCAATGGTTCCCTGGTTGTCTTCATAAACAACAGTTTTCTTATATACATAGGTATCCATTCCTTCGAGCAGTTGTTCCAGATAAATACATTCCTGTATTGTCAAGGCTAGAGCCATATATTCGGCTTCACAAGTTCATAGTGCCACTGTGGGCTGTTTCTTTGTTTTCCATGAAACCAGTGAGCTGTCTGTACCCATACTCACACAATACCCTGTGGTACTTCTCCTGTCTGTGGCGTCTGCCGCCCAATCTGCGTCACTATAGGCTTGAAGCCCTAAGCCCTCACGGCTCTTTCTGTAACAAAGCTGTTTATCTGCTGTACCTTTAAGATAACGGAAAACATGTTTTGCTGTAATCCAGTGCTCTTCTGTGGGATCAGCAAAATGCTGTGATAACTTACTCACTACAAAACATAGGTCAGGGCGAGTACATGTTGTCAAATAAATGAGGCTGCCTACAGCTTCTCTATACATTTTTACATCCGTACATTTTTGTGCATCCTCTTTGTAGTCTAGCTTTTGATCACATGGTGTTTCCCTAGTTCTACACTCCTGCATGTCAAAACGAATCAGGATCTTTTCCACATATCTCTTCTGGGATATTTTTACACAACTGGCAGACTGTTCGAAGTCCATGCCTCGAAAATGTTTTAACCTGCCCAGGTCCCTCATCTTGAATCTGGTGGAGAGCATATCTTTCACCTGCTCAAGGTTTCTAGTGTTGTCTGCTGCGATGATCAAATCATCCACCCAAATCACAATTATCACTTTCCCTGACTCTTTTGACTCCTTTGTGTAAACACAGGGGTCTACTGGGTTCTGTATGAAGTGGTCTTCAATTAGACATGTATGAAGCATCTCATTCCAATTTCGCCCAGACTGTTTCAGGCCGTAAATTGATTTTTCTAGCTTGCACACTAGCTTCTCTCCTTTCTTCTCGTAACCTTCAGGTTGTTCCATATATATGTCCCTATCAATGGGTGCGTGCAGGTAGGCTGTCTTCACATCCATCTGGTGTAAAATCAAGTCGTCTTCGGCTGCCTTCTGCATAACTACTCGTACACTGGTCAGATTAGCTGTAGGGGAGAATGTCTCACCCTAGTCTATTCCTTCCCTCTGACTGTAGCCTTTAGCTACAAACCTGGCCTTGTACCTGTCGTGCCCTTCAATACCCTCCTTGATTTAGTACACCCACTTGTCTCCCACTGTCTGTCTACCCTCTGGTAATTTTGTTAGAGTAAAAGTATCATTGTCCTCCAGGGACCTCATCTCCTCATCCATCGCTCTCTCCCATTTTCCTGATTCAGGGGATACCATGGCCTCTTTAAAGGTCTGAGGTACACCACTCACTACTCTGTAGAAGTAATCTATGCTGGTAAGTGTACTGTCATCCTCGTCACTTTCTCTCTGGGCATAGTCTTTCAGATACTTTGGGGGTTTATGTTCCCGGGGGGGATATCTCCCACTGCATGAGGCACGTGACGTCACCCTAGGGTGCTTCTCGCCATCATCCTCCGGTGGCTGTTGACCGTCTGTCTGCATGTCTGTGCTCAGTACACTAGGCTGTGTCGTCTCTTTCTTCACACCCTACTCTGGAGTCCAGCTCTGGCTCCTGTGTCTGTGTCTCGTTCTCACATGTTGTCTTTGTGACAAACTTTACTAACCTGTGCTTTTGCACTTTCCCCTTACCGGGATAATAGACTAGAAAAGCTGGGCTGCCTTTGTCATGCCCGACAAAAAGTCCTTTCTCACACCTGGACTCGAGTTTTCCTCTGTCCTGTTGGTAAGCATAACACACTGACCCAAACTTGTGCATCCTGGCTAGATTACACCTTTTTCCTGTCAGTGCTGTATATGGGGTGGTGCCCGTGTGCTTGTTAAAACACCGATTTCTGGTGTAAGCTGCTTCTTGGACCGCATAATGCCATAGACTCTTAGGTAAGTTACCGTCTATTGGCTTACACCTAGCCATTTCGAAAAGAGTGCGCCCTTCCCTCTCAGCTATCCTGTTCTGGTGCGGGGATTAAGGACAGGACGTTTCGTGTCTGATCTTGTTCCTTCTCAGCAGTGACTGAAACTCTCTATTTGTAAACTCTGTTCCGTTGTCGGACCTCAGGCATTTTACTCTGCCATACGGAGCTACATCTGCAAGGAATTTCTCTGTGGCCTGAAGTGCGTCACTCTTTGCTTTGAGAAAGTAAACAAACACTGCCTCTGTACACACATCTGTGAAAGACTGCATATATTTAAAGCCACCTATGGACTCATTAGTTACTGGACCGGCTAGATCTGTGTTAACTAGCTCAAGTGGTGTCTTTACTTTTTCTGTGGGACCTCTGTTCCTTGTTTGAGTGAACTTTCCCTTTATACACACATCACATTCTTTGTTAGGTCTATGCTTTTCAACATTAATGTGCATGCCTACTGTTACCGCCTGCAGCTTCAGTATATCCTCGTAATTACAATGACCCATGATCTCATGCCATGTCTGAATATCATGACTGACATTACAAACATCATTTTCATTACATTCTGTTTGTAGATAATACATTCTCTTGTACACCTCAAAGTTAAATCTCGTACCGTCAGGCTCAACAAGAACATCGTTACCTTCATTGAAGAACACCTTGGCACCATTTGCAGTAGCAGAAAATAGTTCTTGGGGGAACGAGGGTATGTAGAGGTCGTTCTTCAACGTCACTGTACACCGGCGCCCCTCACTGTCTACGAGGCATACCTGTGCGTCTCCTCTCCTGTGTGCCAACCCGAAAGTGCGCTTCCCGTCTGCCAGCTCCATGCTGTGTCTCTCCGGCTTGAAGGTGCTGTCAAAGTTCTTGAATCGGTTCCTGTCGTTGATAATGTGGGACGACGCACCTGTGTCCATGATCAGTCCCTTCCTTTTGGCCTGCTGCTGCTGCGCTGACCAGCTGGCGTATGCTGTCTGCGCCCCGAAGGTGAAGTCCTCTCTTCCCGCTGCTCTCCGGGCGTCGTCTCGACTCGCCTCACGTCCGCAGCCGCCATCTTGCACGCGCGCGTACCGAGCGCTCTGTTCGCGCTTCTTTCTACACACTCTGTCTGCGTGTCCCGAAGTTTTACAGAAACTACACCAAACAGTTTTTGTGCAATTATCTTTTAGGTGACCCTTTTCTCCACATCGCCAACACGCCATCTCCGTCGGGGGTCCGGTCTTTTTCTTTGGCGCTGACCGGGCCTTGATTACCCTTTCTCCCGCCTCCTCGGCGACCGGGTCTGAGTCTTCTGAGGCCTCGTAGTTCCGCAACTTGGCCTTGAACTCCCCCAGCGACATGTCCGCTGAACCGTGCGTCACCAACAGTGTGAACGGTTTATACATCTCCGGTAGTCCCCTCATAACCATCGCCATCATTAATCCATCGCTCGGTGCTTCTCCTGCACTTTTGAGCGCCGTGATAATCTGCTCCGCCCTGATGACGTATTCAGTCACCGTCTCTGTGTTAGCTTTCTTCAGCGCGGTCAATGTTATATGCAGGGATACAATCCGGGGCCTACCTCTGCCGATGTAGTGTTCTCTTAACACTTTTAGACTCTCTCGGCCTTTGTCCTTTGTGTCCCGGAATATCAGCCCCAAGCTCGTGTTGTCTAGGAGTGGTGCTAGCTCGCAGTATGCGTCGGCCTTCAGCTTAGTGTCCAGGGCTCGCGCGGCCTTCGTTATTTCTCCCGTGAGGCCCGTCAAAATTGTCTCTTTCAGCCCCACTCCGTGCATACAGCACAACATCCGCTCTTCCCAGAGCTCGTATTCTTCTGCCCTTCCGTCAAACGTGGGCCACTTGCTTCTGCCTCTGGTCACCATCTTTGGATTGTAGCTTAGCTTAGCTGCCCGTTAGCTTAGCTTTAACGTCCCGCGGTTTTCCCGCCGCTAAACTATCCTAAACTTTTCAGCTAACTAGCTATCGTTATTTCGCTCTTCCGTGATCTGGGCCCATAACCTGTTGACAGAGTCACATGTATAGCAATAAACTGGTCATGACGACGAGTTATTCTTTAGCCTTAACTGGCGTGGTTTATTTTCATATTGCACCACTTGAACTGCTCTCCATGAAAGCTAGAGAGAGAGAGAGAGATAGAAGGGGAGGGAACAATCCCTTATATCTGATATCTGACGTCAGCTACAATAGCTGTGCCTCCTTACGCCTATAGCGGCCTCTTACTGTGGAACAGTTATAGTGCAGTTACATGCAGACATAGTAATACTTACACTTAACAGTATCCTTGTGTGTATTTATTTGTTTGATTAATAAACACAAGTTGGAGTCCGTCAGGACCGAGGGTCGGAGCAGCTCATTTGCTTTATTGAATTTTACACCCGGAAGTAAGTATTCTCTCCGCTTCGCTTGACAAACCCATCCATGGACAAACCCCGTGATAGTCCTCAAGCTCTGATTGGATGTTTGAGTGTGCGCCGAGGGTTACGCCGAGCGTCGAACAGCACTTTGAAATGAGATGGAACCACGGCAGACTGTCCAAAACTGGATTTGAACGGGTCCTCCCCCACCCCATCCCCAGAACTACAAATGTAGTAACTGTGTAGTAACTACACACTATTGTGTGTTTTGCAACTCGCAACATGTTCTATGGCAAGTCTCTGCTGGGAATTGTAGTTTTAAAAGACGTTTTCATATTTCCCATAATAAGAAGTTGCCAGTATTAAACTGTGTACATCCCTGGAGGTTTAGGGGATAGGAAACACTCACATTTAAAACATATAATTAATAAATGGGGGGAAATTGCTTGTGCCCATAATGGGCAGCATTAATATTAATGCTGCCCATTATGGGCATTAATATATATTAATAATAGTAATGCTCTATAATAAAATAATAAATATAAATATAATATATATAATATAATATAAATAATATATATATATATATAATATAATATAAATAATAAAGCTCTTCTGACCTTAGCTGTCATGTGGGTATATATACCCACATGACAGCTAAGGTCAGAAGAGCTTTATTTAACTGCTCGTCTTATGTCTGTGACCCCTCCTGTTGTAAATTGATAAGCCTGAAACATGCACTTGTCAAGGTTCAGAGGCAAATTTTGCAAATATGGCAGTAGCATCGATCATCTTAAGATAAGATATACTTTATTGATCCCAAGTAGAAACATTTGCGTTACATCAGCATGTGTAACAGTAGTAAATATGCAACGGTATTTATTTGTAAATCATTTAGTATAATCACACAAATTCTGTGTTTTATATTTAATAATTCTGTGTTCTTTATTTATTGAATGTTCAATACCTGACAAGGTCGGAGATGAAAAACTTGGGTCGCAGGTTCCTCAACAGTGCATTACAAGACATCTATCAATATGTATGTATACCTCCACCATTAAACTGTCATATTCTGCACATTTCTTATACTATCTACATACATCTTATAAGAGTATAATACATATGTATAATATCAGTTAATATAAGTGCTTAAACATACAGTAGTTAACATTACAGGAAAGCAATATATTAGTACTTTGTCAGGCTTAATATTTATACCCCCAAAGCTTTTTTCTTATTCAAAATAAGACCTTAACCTAAAGTATTCTTTAATGTTTAAATAAAGCCTTATTAGTTTGTCTGTCTGTGTCACCTATTAATATCTAATAATAAAAATAATCAATTTCAATAACGTGCTTTAACCACTAGGTGTCCCTTTCTATCAGCTGTGCACCGTTATGGTGTAAATATACCAATATACCGATTAGATCAAATATAAAAGTCAGCCGAATTAGTATTGATACTGCAAGGAGTTGACCGTCCGTCAACATGTGACCGGTTGGGAGTGAGAACGTGTTGTGTACAGAGTTATTGCAGTGGGCAGGAATGTTTTCCTGTATCGGTTCCTGTGACAGCGGAGCTGCAGCAGTCTGTTGGAGAAGGA
Source organism: Notothenia rossii (assembly GCF_949606895.1). Classification (NCBI taxonomy): domain Eukaryota; kingdom Metazoa; phylum Chordata; class Actinopteri; order Perciformes; family Nototheniidae; genus Notothenia; species Notothenia rossii. The sequence goes on from NC_136908.1 coordinate 27,030,088, forward strand.
GCTCCTGTCTGTCCAGCTGTGTGTGTGTTGGGGGGGGGGTTATCTGTTTGTCCAGCTGCAGGTGGAGAGGATGGGTGGGGTTACCCATGATGGAACCAGAATAAGGTTTGTTGGCTTACACGCCTTTCATCGTAGTGGAAAATGTTGTCATATGCAATATGTTTGGATAGTTTCACCATTGAAATGCGTTTGATAACATTAGGTGCTCTCATAGCCGTGGGAACATGTTTCAAATGGGGGGTGCTGTGGGGATGACACCAGGGCTGGTTCTGACCAATTTGCTGCCCTAGGCAAGATTTTAGCTGGCAATGAAAAGCCTCTACAAAAGACCAATACACTACAAAAAGAGAAACGTATTGATATGGTGGACAGCTTATATAAAAAGGCTTCAAATGTATTTAGTATTGCATGAACATGTTTTAATTGAGGGGTGGACTTCACATCCTCTAAGGGGGTCCGGGGGTGCCCCCCCGGGAAGATTTTTTTTAACATTTTAAAGTAAAATACTTCAATCTGGTGCACTTTGAGCGCCCAATTACTAGAGACTGATCTAGGGGATACAACTCTAAACACCCACGTGAAAAAGATCGGTTTGTATGTGAACATAACCAATAACCTACCATAGCCAATAACAAATAAATGTAGGCTAACTTGTTTTATTTTTGTGGTTCATTCATATCTTATTTTATCAGTTAACATTTATTTATTTATGCATATTTTTAAATCCCTCCAGTTTTAAACAATTGTTTTGGTTTACTGTCCTATAGTATACATTGGAATGATTTCAAACCTGTTTTTATATATCCTAATAATTATAAAGATGTCCCTTTGAAATATTTGCTAACATAAATTGTGATCAAAACGTTTGAGATCCACTGAGATAACTTAGACTAAAGTGAACTATCTAAACACTCAGAGTCCTTTACCTCACTGAGCCTCTCAGTCTGACAGGACAGAACACTCCCTCCACATTATTGTAGAAACAGCTTCTTATATCCGTTAGCGCAGCAGAAGCTAACAACAATCCCCGCCGGTACCGGTGCACCCCCTCTCTCTATCTATCTATCTATCTCTCTCTCTCGCACTTTGGCTATGAGCTGGGCGCCTGATAAGCCAACATTCCCCACTTTCATCACTTACAGCGCCCATCGTACAGGGCAAATGGAAAATGTAACCGGGGTGAAAAGGGTGTTATCTTTACTTAATTATGAATGTTGTTACATCAAGGCTGAAAATTCGTTATTTTTGTATTATATTTGCATTTAATCTTGTGGAAGTGCAGATCCCCTGTCCTCCACCAGGGGGTGCTGCAGCACCCTCAGCACCCATACTTCCCACGGCCCTGGGTGCTCTAGTGCCAAAGTTGTGGCTGTAAAAAATTATCAACTTTTCATTTGTATGGCATCCAGAGCTTCCACATTTTAGGGAATATGTTTTTTGATTTAAAATATCATCAATGTCATAAGCAATGGTTACATTAAAACCCTTCTATTGTATTCGTTTCCGCCCCCTTACTTTGGTGTTCGCGGTCAAATTTGACCGGTCCTGTTTTAACTGCTATTACATTAACACAAAAACCATGAATCATCACCAAATTTCATTCATTTCATCAACATTGTATGTTGAGTTGGCACCTCAGCTCAAAACGTACAAAAACACAGAAGAATAGAAAGTTAACCCATTGAAAGGATATGAGAGCAGTGCTACAAACTACAATTCCCATTAGATGCGCGCCCAACAATCGTTACGAAGTACACAGAGTTGACATATTTGTAGTTCTTCCGGCGTGTGTGCGTGGACTCGTTCGACTTGTCTTGCGTTGACGGCCGTATAGGCTCCATTCCCTTTCAGAAATCCGTCAATCGGGCGCGATCCGAAGCCAAACCCTAGGCTTGTTTGAGACAAGCGAGACCTGCGCAGACCTGCGCAATTTCGAACAACGTCTTGCTCGTGCATTGCATGATGGTTAGTCATTTTGTCCGACTTGCTCTGGAGGCTCGCTCACATGAGACGTTGAAATCTCGCGGGACAAAGACGCCCGCAGCCTTGAGAGCGAGGCGCGGCGAGGCGCCGCAGTTCCTCTCCACGGGCTGCGGAAGCGAAATGCTTGATGGGAAACGACTCGCTGGTATCTCGAACTGAGCACTCATTGGTGGTTTTTACCCCGTGCTGCTGATGAAGCTCTCCATTGGCTCGGCAAAAGTTTGTTGTTGTTTTGTGTCAGTTTTACGTCGCCACTTCCATTCACATTTTTCATCATTGTTCCACAATGTTTATCATCATGAAATTAATATCTATATATGTTATACTATACTTGCACTGCTTACCGTTTTCTCACTTTATATATCTTAGCATATTCATACATTGTTCATACTGCTCACAGGCTGCTGTGTATATTCATACCCCTCACTGTTTATTCATCATTCAATTAATTCTATATTTTATCCTGTAGATTGTGTACATTACTTTTCACTTTACTGCTTGTTGCACTCCTGGTTGGAAGCTAAACTGCATTTCGTTGTCTCAGTACCTGAAATATGTGCAATAACAATAAAGTTGAATCTAATCTTGAGCAGGAACAAATGTATTTACTTAGTACATATCTGACATTAACGATTAAACACATGTGTGCATTCTTTATAAATGCAAACCGAGTCAAGCCGACTCCGGAGGTGGCGGTATGCACCTTAAAGTGGTTTGCAATCCGCCAAAAAACCGAGAGAAGAAGAAGAAGAAGGTGAAGAAGTAGAAGAAGAAGAAGAAGCCGATTCGGAGCTGTCCGACTTCAGGCGAGCTTTTTGAGACCTCCCCCGGCTGCGATCGGCTATTCTCGTCTACTTTCGAGGCGAGCCGCAACGCGTCTCAAACAAGCCTCCTGTGTTTAAAAAAATATAAAATACAAATTTGCACTTTTGCTTCCTTAGCAACGGCAGTATCGTTTGGGTGGCGATCTGAGTTTGGGTACCGTATTTGTGACAGGACAAAGGGTCGCCGTGACGACGTGGTGATGAGATGTGGATAACTTTCCAGATAAAGACCATCCTTATACTCGAGTTGTGGTTTTCAATAAGTGAAAAAGAAAATTCAAAGTAATCACTACCATTTTCATATCTCAATCATTTGTCCCCAAAAGCTTTCAAATGTAGTAGCAAAACCAGTGATCCAGATCAGGATCATTTTAATTAGGCCTATAATTAAATGATATAATAATACATTTTATTTTTAGAGCGCTTTTCTGAAACCCAAAGACGCTTTATATGCAAGCCTACCTCCAAAGCGTTATACTTCAGAAGTTAAACAAATTAGATAAGGCAGTGGATGGCAAAGTACCAGATTTCACACATGAATATGCTTAAAATAGGTTATGGTGTTCCTATCACTGACAATGAAATCATGTAGTATTTCAACTGTAATTTCCTAAAAAGTCAAATGCATTTTGGTGGAGGTTTTCATCTTATTTCTAATAGAAACATATGAAATATGACTCAAATGGAGCATATAAACAAGAGAACAAACGTGCAAAAACAAAACTGGTGTTCAAATAACAGATTTTATTTGTATGCATTATCCCGGAGAATTCTTCGGCTGCCAGGAATGAGCCCACTCCTTGCCACTGAAAACAGAATGGAATAATGTTAGTTACAGTTACTGGTTTCGTCTTTCCGAAAAGCATAAACCATGTGTGAAGCAAACATCTTATAACTCAATTTATATAAGTAAATGTTTCATTTACCATTTAGAAAAAGTGAACATAGAAATTAAAACAAATGTTCTAACAAACAATAAAAACAAACAAAAACACATACATTAACAACAATGAAGTTAAACAATAATTTGTTCCTACACTACTTCAGCTGCTTCAGAATAACAGCAGTGAAATATACAAGAGGACTGGTGGTAGATTTGGATGTTTTGCATTTGTTAAATATCATGTGTTTATTCTCCAACATGGGACTACATCAGATGACATGAAGCCAAGTAACTGGAAGATATATACCATACTGGACAGGGCTCCCACTCCACCAACATTTCTGCTTTTCCCTATCAAGAGAAGAAAACAAATCTCTAATTTCGGAAAGACCAAACGCATATTAGCTATTTAGCAAACAATTGTGTTGGAAGTTTGTAAATCATAAAGCACACCCTATGTATTACTTTTATTCCCGTCTAAACTTTCTCATTCTTTCTTTTATTACACTCCTGATGGGGAAAGTTTCTAGGCGAGTGTGGTAGGAGCAATCTGTGAACATCAAAGCAGGTTCCACATACAGTATTAGTCATATTAGAAATAAAATAAATACAACTATGAACACTTAAGTAGCAACCAGACTTGCATGATGAAAAGTGACCACACTGTTATCACTGGTCAAAAGTTACTGTATACATCATTGAAATGGAACCAAGCTGCTCTCAGTCCTAACATGGGATGCTTGTTTGAATGGCCATACCACTGCTGAGCCTGAGATGACCAAAGAAAATACTGCACTGCCGCTTCCTTTACTGCCTAGCATTCTCATCACCACCTTATCAACTATGACTGTATGTATTTTAGTCTAATTAGACAATTAAAGCCCTTTGGATTTTTGGATAATGTATCAGTTATAGTTATTAGTCACAATATAGCATTGTTAACTCACTGAAGAAGCATCAATCACTGCGTTTACATGCACTTTGCTAAAGTACATGTCGATAGATTTATTAGAATACCAATCAATTCGACTCATGCAAATGTTTATAATCAGTCCAAATACTTAATACTGTTAATATACCTTACTTTTTCTTTTTGCGTCTAGGACCAAGTACTGTGTCCCTCACGGACCCTGTCCTGACAGCTGTGGGTTGAAGAAGAAATATTACTATATACATACAGTACACCAAGTTAAGCTTAAACTCAAGTTTCAAAATACATCCCACAAATGCAGCATCACATGATGCAATAGGTGTTAGGTATTTTTTTTTTTTTTTGTTATTGCGATTTAATTGAGGTTGATCTATGAAGTCTAGGTGTTTTGTTGTCTTGCCTATATAATTGACTCCATACTTTATGTGTAAGGAATAGTTTGATAAATATTAACATGTTGTGCTGTAACGTTAAATGAATTTAACTTTGATTTAAATACCTAAGTTTATTCCCCGTATGTTCATTATGGGACAGTGTCGTATCTAAATGCAGTTCTTGAGTATAAAGTTTAAATATGCTGCATGACGTTGTTGCATGAGTTGCTTCGAAGTTTACCCCTATGGTCAGGGATTGCTTTAGGTAGACCACAATATTAATGATATCAACCTCTCATACAATATATGGACATGAGCCAAATCATTTTTGATGTAATCGACCTAGTGCCCAACGCTACAATGTAAGACCCTTTCTGTGTGTAAACCAAATCACATAGGAGTTTTATTTTGTGATTTATCAAATGTAAAGTAAGCCTGCTGTTGCTTTGCATTTTTGTGTGAAAAAGGTATAACCATATAGTAACCACATGTCTGTTCAGGAATGAAAGACTGTATTTTTCTAAACGTTTAATATTTATTTATATCCGAGTACCTAAGGATATACACATACCCAAGTATCCCATTTTCCTTTCATATTTATGAAGTTGTAAGTGAAATTGTAATTTAGATTAGCTATTGTTGTTATTATTATTTACCTATTGGAACAATCATTATTCCCAAAAATGCAAGAAGTGCAATTAGGTGTTTTGAGATATTGTAGAAGCATGACTTGTCAACAAGTTACCTACAATACTTTTTTAGGAAAATATCGGAAAACACTCTTGACTTTTATAAATATAAAAGCTGCAAATCTCAGAGAACAAATGTCACTGTGTGTGCTGTGTGCTCTGCATGTGTGACCATTAAAGAGGGTTTCATCCCTCCGATTCTATCTATCTATTTTATTACCTGGCCCCTCCGTGGTGGTAGCCTGTCTCACATCATCCCGCTGGGGCTGCTCCTCCTGCCCCACCTCTATGATGGTGCACTGCTTCACGGGGGGGTCTTCAGCACCTCCACCTGCACGGTGCTTGTCTCTGGCACCTGGCTCTCTGTGGTCCCTGCCTCCTGCCAGTTGTTTTCTGGTTCAGATGGGTCACAGGGTGTGAGGTTCAGCGTGACTGTCTCTTCCTCAGGATCTTCTGCAACCCCCTGGCCAGTGGAGTCCTGTGTCCAACCTGAGCAAGTTAAACAAATGTTGGTCTTGACTTGCTTAAGACAAAGAGGTTAACTCATATATCTAGAAATAAGAAATACAGCGTGCTTAAGGTATGTTTCCAGACAGGGTCAAAAATATACTCGTCATGTCATAGGACTGTGTGCAGTCAAAGTTAATAGCAGCGAAATAGTGGTATTTATCCAGTCAATCATTTATGGTTTTGTTTTTGCGATATTATTCTTCCGATTTGTGTCTACATTCCATGTGATGTGACATGTCAATTTGTCGGTAGACAACATATAGACGTGTGTATGTATGTTCCCTTACATTATTTACATCCACACATTTTGTTCAGAATTTATGAGACTGACGCAAACGTGTTTTGCATAAGTGCAATCAAAGAAGTAGCAAGTCGCTTTGGATAAAAACATAAATGTAATGTAAAGGGACCTCTGGATGCACTGGATAACTGCTTTTGTTTACAACCCGAGAAACATGACCTTAATACAGAACTGCCAAACTGAATATGTGGTCAACTGGGATCGTCTTCATGTATTGAGCTCTTACCATTAACCTCAAAATATTTCTCCCTTTTGGGCGTTGATAAAGGAAACCGTTTAGGAACGGTTTGCTAAAAGGAAATTGCTTAAGGGATGGCTCAAGCCTAAACATACATTTCAGTCATCAAACCTAACTACCTTGACATTAACAACTTTACAACTTTCAATTTGTATACAATGAATGCGCAAGTGGTAGCACAATACCCCAAAATGTTTTTTTAAATTCACGTAAACTTGCCTAACTATTTTCCTGATAAATAACAGCTAAATGTCCATAAGTCCCCTCTGTAGAGTAAGCCATGTCTCATTAGGCTACATACTCAGTGTTTTAAAATGTATTTATTGTATGTAGTTTGCTAAAATAATAAACAGTCAAACGTTGTCCATATCCCTAAATATTTTGCAATTACTTTCAACTTTTGTCATACTTTGCAGCTAAAAATAGTGACAGTTAACAGGTAGAAAGGATGTGTGTTAGTTGTCTCACAAAAATATAGTTTGCCAAACCCAAATAAATGGCTCGAATGACTGCTTTCTGGCTGTATCAAAGGATAAATACTGGATCAAGTTGTTGTCCCACAAGATTTGGATGGATTGAAAACAGTCACTGTAAATTGTTGTTAACTTAACTGACTTTATTAAATGAGTTGATCCAAACTCATTCCATATAACTGTGTTGGTTATAAGGAAATGTTAAGCTCTCCATTGATACAAACATTTTGTGTACACAATACTGTGAACTGTGAAGATATAGTGCAAGCATCTCACCTTCACAAAGGTACTCATAAAAAGTGCCTATCTTGTCAAGGTAATCCTGGGCATAGGCGGTCAGTGTGCAGCGAGGGGTTAGGATTTCAGATTTGACGTCCTTCTTCCTGGTCTCCTTGCCAAGAAAAAGCACTGGTTTAAGGCCAATGGCATGGAGTTTCTCAAGCTGTAATGACAAAATAATATATTTACTGTTTAAAGAAATGGAAAGGAAACATCAACAACAACTATATAACTACAACTATAACATTACTGATGACAGCATCTAGTTGTATGCCATTCATAAACCTAGATGCTGAGTTAAGCTTTTGCAGAATCATGTATTTACCAAGAAGGGTTACACAGTAGAAGCAGAAAATATTTTATAGACAAACACAAAATACAAAAAAATCAGTATCCTGAGTCCCAGTTCAAACCCTGATGATCTTAAAGTTAAAGTACAATAAGATACAAATGTGTGACCACTCAACAATTAACAGTTAACACTTACAATGACTATTGCATAATTAAAAATGTAACACAATCCAAGCATAGCTTGACACTGTTGAAATTGAAATTGCGTGCTACGATGTAAAACGTTCCCGTATGTTGTGGCTGCAGTCGTAAGAGTAATATAGAGTAGTAACATACAATTCTGTAGTCTTATTAAAGGTGGGGTAGGTAAGTTTGAAAAACCGGCTCGAGATACACTTTTTGTTATATTCCATGGGATGCTCTTAACATCCCGATAGCAATGAATATCTTAATTGCTTTGACAAAAAATCCATAACATTTTTTAGGGATGCACCGAATATTCGGCCACCGAAAATTATCTGCCGAAAATGGTTAAAAAATGTTAGCACCGAAAAAATATCACCGAATGTCAGAGAACATGGTTACGTTGATCATACTCCGCATATTTGTCCGGGTGTTTTGATTTCAAGTGGTGGAGTAATCCCGAAGTGGTGAAAGTCTTTGCAGTTACACCCCCTCGAGAAATGTCAGCTGAACACGTTTTACAAATCGCAATTCGCGCCTCTTTTTCTGATATTTTGAAATATCTCCAAGGGGCAGACATGTTGGCTGTGAGCCAGCCGCGAGCATGGTCGCGTGCCGTGCTTGTTGTCGCCGCGTTTTGATTACGTCATCACAACAACACGTTAGGTTACCAAACTTATAGGTGCATTTGTTGTTGTTGAAGGCCTGGCTGTTACAGTCTTTATTTGCACTATTTTGTTGTAGGCCTACTGGCCTAGATGTTTATGCAGTTTTAAAGCACCTTGGCTTTGTTCCGAATGCACTTTGTTATAGTTATCCTAAAGAGAAAAGAAAATGCACTTGACTTGGAATTAATGTACAGTATGCATTCAAAAGTGCTGGATAAATGTTTTATGGACCCATAATAGTGATTATTATTTAAGTTAAGTTTTGCCATAATCATGTCTTTTTCCATAATCAGGTAGCTGAACAACATTGGTAAAAAAATGTATACATTATATATATATATATCAATCATTTTCGGCCTTTCGGCATTCGGCCAACTGTTTCCTATTTTCGGTATCGGTTTCGGCCAAGAATTTCCCATTCGGTACACCCCTAAAAAAATGTCATCTGTGAAAGCCGTAATACTTTAAAAAGCACGATCAATCATCTGAGCCGGCCCGGCTAAAGTAACTGGATGGCCTACCTGCCTGTCAGCCTTCCATCTGTGCACAAACTTATCTCGTGCCCTCATTGGTCATGTGCGCATTCGTGTGTGTTGGAGGAGGGGCTCTATAAGGATGTGGCAGATTTTCTCCGGTCGTGTATTTTCAAATTCTAGCGATCTCGAGCCGGTTCGTCAAACTTACATACCCTACCTTTAAGGTCTAAAAGTGTGTACATAAGCAAGAATGAAACACAACATGGAAGTGAAGGAAGTGCTCTGTTTATTTAAATGTGTAGTTAAATTAAAATAGTGTCCCTTGGCTGTGAAAGTTAAGATAAGAGTAGTTTTAAAATTGAAAGAAAAGAGAATATTAAATAATACCTTTGCAATAATATCTATATTTGAAGTTGATATCAAAGTGTATAAATTATTATTAATAAGATACAAACATCATTAAGAAACAAATGTATATAAAAACAACATTCAACTTGATCCTGGCCCAATATATTGGCAAACAGTCAGGGTCCGTCTGTGTTAGTTCTTTGGTGTCAGCTTGGTGTGTCCGGGCCTTAACATACAGTAAAAAGTGTACATACCAAGACAATGGCTTCATCCTTGATGGAGGCAATGTTGTGGTTCTTTTTCCGCCCTGACACCCAACCCCCTCGCTTCTCATCAAACCTCTTGAGCTTCTTCTCAAGGCGCGGCTTTTTTGGCTGCTCCTTAAGGCAATGTCCACAGATCTTCTGTGCACAAAATCAAATGTTCTGACAGAAGGGACATGTCTTTTTTGTAGACCCACCTGGCATGATTAACACGGGATTACAAACAAACAGACAGACTGACAAACACAGGAAAGTAGAGAAGTACACAGCATAGATAGAAGGGTGAATAAAGAAATAGATGATAGATATAAGAGAGCTAGATAGGGAGATAGGTTGAGTTTGGCTCTTAAAAGTGCTGTTGGTTTTATGATGGTGTAGATCAGTGTATGTGTACGGAGCTGCAGGAGAGAACAGAAAAAGTGAATTATGTAGTGAAACTAGCTTTTTTAAATGCATATTGTGACGGTTGAACTACTTTAGACAGACTGAGTTCATTTACGTGTTTCCTGTTTCATACGCACAAAGGCCCAGATACACCGGCCAGTCACCTGAGAAGTCGCCGACGCCGACACCGACTGTTGCGTCGCCGGACTCTCCTGCGTATTTGCCGACTTCGCGCACTGGAACACACCGCAAATCTGAGCCGAGCACCTATGAACTGTGCATGCGTGAGTGGCAATAACTCTCCATACCAGCCGGCGGCGGTAGTGTGTATTCATCATTCAAAAGAGGCAACAACCGGAACAACCGGAAGACAGAGAAGAAGAACAGACTCCGTGATATAAACAAACAACAAATGGCGTTTTTCTTTCCATTTTCACTCTTGTCCATTGATTACATGAACGAACAGGAGCTCTATAAACCGATGAGGTGAAATAGCCGTCCGTGTGTGTTCCATCTTCCATTTTAAATAATTTGTTTACCTCCCTCACTTCCGTTAACGCTTCTCATGCACTGATTTGCTAGCCAACAGCCAATCAGTGTTATCCCTTTGTCCGACTTCCGGTGGTGTTCCCGACGCTGATTCAACAAGAAAAGGCGTCAGGTCGGCAGAAAAGACCCGACTGTACGGCGCACACCACTCCGAATAGGGCATGCCCATGCTCATGTTCGGCCCGACTCCCATTTACTGCAGATTTCGGGCCGGTGTATCTGGGCCTTAACAAGCACATGGACGTGGACTATGCCCCTCCCCCCCAAACATATATTAAAATGTCGGCCAGCGTTAGTACTGTCATGTGTAAAACAAAAGCGATTAAGATAACGTATAACTCACACTTTAACACCGACGTAACGTATGTAGCCGTAATTAAGACACATATTTTTCACACACAACTTATGAGCTGATATAAATGTAGCTAAACTAGTTTAAGCTTATGTTGAACTAGAGCTTGAGCTAGCTAGCTAGCCCCCCGCAAGAATAATTTCACATTAATGTTGCTTTGCTGATTATGGCGAAAGCATTTCTCAGACTTAGAACAGTCCAGTATGTATGATGAACCATGCGAGTAAAGGCTTAAACAAAAAGCCCCAATTATTAAATCTAAGCAAAACATGTATCAGACTTTAGTGACCCAACTTAGTTTGTCAGAGGATGGATCGCAATGCCGGTGGCAGCGTCTTTGGCCAATAGGTGGTGCTCTGAATGATGTAATTTCCTGTACCGATCATACAATAAAATATTAATAAATTTCCTATATTTTGACACGATAACTCTTTAATAACCTAAGTAGCCTACGGACAAAAACAAAAAAGTATATATTGCCTTATAAAATGCAGAAAAGTTTAAACATCTAACATGATAATAAAAAATAAAAAATAATGATATCTTAAACCAAAATAAATAAAATAGAAAATTAACCGACAACAACAATTTAACATAAATAAAACAAGGATTAAAACAAGGATAAGTTTGACTCAATGTTGTGTAAAGTACCCGTTATGGTTAAAAAAAATTGTTATTATTTTTTGAAAATAATACAGCTTCCAGCTTCCCAAGACACGAAGAGGAGACACGAATAATTCTTCCACTTGAAATGCGTTTAAACTGTGTCAGAGAGATGTTTAATCGGTTCATTTGAATTGGTTAATAATTGGTGTTTAATACTGGTAACTTCTAATTGTTGGGGGGGGGGGGGGCGGCGTTCAATCCAGTTTCGATTCCGTAACCTTGGCGCACTGCCACTCCAACATCCAATCCCGACTTGAAGTTTAATCACGGGGACTGTAGTCCTAAACCATAGCTGGGGATTATGGGTAGTGTTGTGTCTTCCGCCATCCTAAACTCGATGATGCTCGAAATGTCCCTTATAGGCCTACGTCTGTTTCCGGTTATTTTTATTTTGAAATTCAGTTCCTGAAGGACGGCAAAGAAGCCCGTGATTGTAGAATTAAACAAATAAATAAAAACAAGGATAATTGTGTGTTATTGTTGACTAAATAACAGTGTGTTATTTTGAAAAGAATAACAAATTAGAAGGAAAAATGAGCCCCATTTATTTTCCTCACAGACAGCAACAAAAGTCCGAAATGATACGATTTTAAATAAAAGCAATAATCGTGGCTTGATATTGAGTAAGAACATGTTTTTATGAACCACACAGCTTCCGGTCTTCCTATAACACGTAATGCCGTGAGACTACCAACAGAAATACATTGCTTTTAAAATGGTGATGTGCAACACGAAAAAAAAGGGGAAAGACTACCAATAGAAATACATTGCTTTTAAAATCGTGCTGTGCAACACAAAAAAAAGGGGGAAATCGTGTTGGTGAACACGAATCAATAGATAAAAAATCATGTTGGTGAACACGAAATGCCGTGAGACTGGGTTGGAGCGTTGCCGTGTGTGTGTGTGTGTTAGCATTAGCAAGTGTTCGTGTGTGTATTTTCCCTATAGAGTGGCGAAGTCACGCCCACTTACTTCCGCATCATGGGACCTTATTCCGAAAAAATAATACATTGAAGTCAATGGAGAGAGAAAACTTATCTTTTGATCCCGTTTGAATTTTGCCATGAATTACACATATGTTGTTTTTCAATCTTAAAAAATCATTTCCATGTCAAAAAATTCAAAGTTTGTCTTAAAACTCTTGAAATATAAGACTATGAAAAATACGCAACTAGAAGACTACAAATCGCTTAAGTGCTGTCATAACTGATGTATTACCTCCAGATAGCTAAAAATACATTTACTTACTGTACTTACTTACTTTAACAAGATTCCTGTGTGCTTTGTACCAGGTTGTTATCATACCAGTAATAGTACCTCTTGCTCGTTCTCAACTCAAACAAAACAAGAGAGTGTACCTTGTTAGCTAATGTTAGCTAGCTGACATTAACGTTACACATTACACTCGTGTTACTCACCGAAACCTTGTAAAGCCGGTCCCGCATGCTGGCTCTTACGGAACCGACTAACTCCCCTTTTTCGTATGTACAGCTCTCAACATGCCCAGACTTGTAGTGATTTTCACCTCTTTTAATATTTTTCGCCTCATTCTGAAAGAAAGAGGTGAAATGTACCAACGTGACGGCCATCTTGGTGTTGGTGACGTGTGCAAGACCAGAGTTGTAGTTCATTGAGCGCTTCACACAAAGAAATGTGTAACTTCACAGTTTTACGACACATTTTATTTTTTTTGACGTGCAAAATTATATTTTAAATTGACAAACATCATATGTGTAATTCGTGGCACAATTCAAACGGGATCGAAAGATTATCTTTCTCTCCCCATTGACTTCAATGCATTATTTTTCCGATATAAGGTCCCATGGAGGTCCACCGGAAGGGGAGGGACTTCGCCACTCTATAAGGTAAGACCCGACTAACTCTGTCTCTGATTGGCTTACCCTGAAATGTTACCCTGCGTTAACCGATCATCACTCCTCTCTGGTCCCTTTCACTTTTCCATGCTGCTGTGAGAGGACATCGCTGTATTCGCCTGTAAGTTACATCCGCAGGGAGATTCGATTCAGTTCCATCACAGGATGTAATGCAGTAACGCACCCATTTAAATCAGAGTAACTATAACGGCGTTACTTAATGGGAATAAGTAAATAGTAACGCTATTAGTTACCGCAAAAAGTAGTTGCGTTACAGTAACGCGTTATTACCATTGTTAGTCCCAACACTGGTAATCACACTTCCTTTCTAAAACGGAACAAAGAGCACAGTGCCCCTTTCACACCAACGCGGTTCCCGTTCTAGCTCCGTGCTAGTGCTCTTTTGGTTCTGATCCGGTTCTTATTATCAGCCCCCAGTTCCATCCCCTGAAGACAAGGAATGTATAATACTAGAAATGTGCAGCCCAATGAAAGAAGGAAGCATAAAGCTTGTCAATTTCTATAACCGTGTAAAAATCTTCACATTGAAACTTGACAGACAATAGCAGGGACGGCTCATAGAAGGGAAGTATGGTGTGGTGACTTTAATGCTCACAACAGCCTATGGGGAAGCAGTCAAACAGACAGTAATGGGGATGTTGTAGAAGAAGTGTTAGAGGAAAGATCATTGTTTTTGCCTTAATGATGGACAAAAAACAAGAATAGACGTGAATAGGGGGACACAATCATGTTTGGACCTCATGTTTGGACCTCACACTTGTGACGGATAGTTTAGTTAAATCGTGTGAAGGGTATGTAAAAAGTGACTGTACCATAGGAAGTGATCATTACCCAGTTTTCACTATCATCAACACAAATAGGAAGTGAGTATATTTTCCAGGTGGTGCTTTGCACTGGCGGCACATATCAGACCCGGGCCGGGGGGCGGGGCCATATGACCGGGCCCTTTAAACCCAATAAAGCTTGACAAAAATATCGGGAGTCCGGGGTGGTAATCTGACGCTCGTGCGTAAAAAGTCGCTCAGTCAGTAAGATTACAATTTAAAACAATGTTTGAAAGAAAAGTAACTAAAGAAAAGGTGTAATATTTAAGATTTCGTTTCTGCAAAGGGTATAGAAACGAAATATATATCATAGATAATAATGATATAACATGACATAAAGTCCAACAAACCACAAGGACAACGAAAACATAGCCTAATAAAATGACTACATTTCTGACACACCATTCACCATGGACAGCCAGCCGCCACCATGAGAGCACAGCAGTGTGAAATTGGCGCGGCGGCCCATACATTCACGTACAAGTAGGCTACTGTACAAATTAAATTTGAAGTGTACTCACCACTACTTGAAGGGCACTCGGCGAGCCTTGCGCTCCGCGAACTCGTCCACAATCCGCTGTATGTCCAATTTCTTGGCTCGGTCACTTTCGATGGACAGCAAGGCCAGTCCACTCAGTCTCTCCTGTCCCATCGTGCTCCTCAAATAGTTTTTGATGAGTTTTAATTTGGAGAAAGAGCGCTCGGCGGTTGCCACGGTGACAGGAAGAGTCAGAAATAAGATGAAGGCTGTGCAAACCTCACTGAATGTAGATGTTACTGCTGGGTTGTAAACAATGAGCATTTTTACCAGATCCGCGACAGATTTTAGTTTTTGTATTTGGTCCCTGAAACAGGTTCTGAAAGAAAGCAGCTGGCCAGGGAAGCTGGCGGCGATGTCCCAACCGTATTGCTCTCTAAGCCGCTGGGCAGATTGGTGTAAATCCTCATCCTTTGCTTGTAGTAGTGTGTTGGGGTGAATTGCCTCAAACATGTTCACAGTTGCATTTAAGATGGTGAATCTTTGGGACAGTTGCTGGATGATTATATCGAGACATGCATTGAAAACGGTCACCCGAAAGTTGCTCTCTGCGTCAGTGAGGCGGCTGTCTTCAGAAAGTTCATCAAAGTGTCTCTTAACTTTCCTGGCCCTGGTTGTTTCAAACTGTGTTTGACTTCCCCATTTAGTAGCCAGGGCAAGAGTGGCGGACTTCGCCTCATCAAATTGTCCCCTATACTCCACCAAAACACTGATGGCATTTTGCAGTAGAGTAGATGCTTTGAGAATATCCGCGTCTTCTGCTTGCAGTAAATGTGAAGCACAATTTATGCTTTCCAAAATCTTGGTCTGCATGTTGACCAAAAATAGAAAGCTACATTTGCTTATGGCATTCTTGAGTGCACTTGCTTCATTGCGCTCATCCTTTTTGTCACTGGTAAGGGATATTTTGACGAGGGCTTTTATAATGTCTCCATATCTGTGCCTTAACGCAACAAGTGCATCATGGCGAGATGATCAGCGAGTGGGACATAAGCGTTTTAATGTGATAGTTCTGCTCTCTGGCGTCATTAACTCACTGAGCAATGCCCATCGTTTGATACTGTGACCAACAAAGTTGTAGAGCGTCTCTACAGTGTCATAGAACTGCTTCACTCCAGGGACATTTTTAACAGAGTCGTTGAGTGCTAGGTTGAGATTATGAGCAGCGCAATGAACATAGTGGGCAAGGGGCTCATTCTCGGCTATTCTTGCTTGCACGCCACTCATATTAGCCGCCCCATCATAGCCCTGTCCGCGACATTTAGACAGATCTAATCCGTTTTTCTCTATAGAACCAAGGATTTTGTTTTCAAGCTCTGAAACTGATGAACCTTCAGTCACTTCAAAACCCAAAAAGACTTAATTGATCTGTATATCTGTTGCAATATCCATGTCGTTCTTAACAACAGTTATGTAGCGGTAAACCTGACTCAACTGGTCTATCTTTGACACATCTTGCGTTGTGTCCATGATGACGGAATACAATGGGGCTTCGTTTATTTCATCAATGATGTCAGCTTTCACACGTTGAGATAATATGTAAATAATCTCATCTTGAATCTGGTGACTGAGGTATTTCACTGACCCTTCTGGTCGGTTGATTAGCTCTTTCAAAACAGGGTCGTAGCGAGCCAATAATTCTATTATTGACAAAAGGTTGCCAGCTTTTCCCTGACCTAGAACCTCTCGATGGCCCCTGAATGCCAAGTTGCTTGAAGCTAGAGTGAGAGTTACATTAACAATGCGCTCCACGACCTGTCTCCAAAATTAGGCGGCATTACGCACATTCCTCTCCATGTCAGCGTCTATTGTGCCGTTGGTTTTCCACTGCTCATATACTACGCATGCACCAAGGTGTATTTGAGTGGATTCATGCCTCTCAATTTTAGTAGAAAGATGTTTCCATTCTTTTATTCCGTTTACCCATGCATTGTTGTAGAACGGTGCCTTTCGGTTGGCAAAAAGCCAGCAAGGCTCACAGTAGCAGCAGTCCAATTTTGGGGAATAGCACATCCAGCTACGTGGACATTTCATCCCAACTTTAGTGGTGGAGGTGTAATAGCTTTGTGAAAAGCAACGGTTATCCTTGTCTTTGGGAAATGGACCTTTGGGTTTGCATGGGCCCATTTTAAGGATATATCTTTTGATATTGGCGTCCTCAATGTTTTCAAAGTAGTTTGCCCGATCAGTCGGAAAACGCTCCAGTCGATAATTGCAGGACACATCATGATCCGTGGTCTGAGTTTCACCCGTAGGAGTAGCGTGAGGAGGAGACCTGTTGCTGCTTTCATTCCCAGTGTCCGGTACTTCTTCACTTTGCGGCACAGCAGGTAAGGAGCCGGAGGGGGAGGGATGCGGCTGGTCAAGCGTCAGGCCTGGCTCTCCTCTAGACGAGCAGCTAGCAGCTGCTGAGTCGTCCCTATTATTATTATTATTATTATTATTATTATCATCATCACTACAGCCGAGAGACAGAAAAGGAAATAAGATAGGCGGCCGAGCTACACGAACAATTTGGCTTTTCCTTGGTCCTTTTTATCTTTTTCTTTGCGTTTTGTAGCTCCACTTTTGTGTTTATAACTGCTCATGCTTAGGCAGTGCTCTGTTGAATGACAAGTGATTGATGATGACGTTGACGTTCATTTACGTATGATGTTGATGGACGGCTGTTGATGACGATTTTACCCAAAATACATTTGGAGACAATAGAAGGGATTCACTTGCAATTGTTCATGTTTTAATGTTAAATGTGAGTGTGAAAATAGCAGCACAAGTTCAACTCATATTATAGGCTACAATGCTTTATACCTAATATGACCACGAACGTCAGTGCACTCAGTGGCGCGAGGCAGCAGGGCCCGAATATCTCGGGGGCAGAGCCTGCTGCCTCGGCGACGGGCCCCCATTGGGTCCCGACCGTTCCGGGCCCGGGGAGCCCTGCCCCTACAGCCCCCCCTGAAGTTCCGCCCCTGGTGCTTTGGTAAAGCAGACTGGGAGAAATGTAGACTTTGCCGTAAGGGGTCAGCACAATTGTTAGCATTAGAAGGAAGTATAGAGGAGTTCTCAAATCAAATCACAATGCACATTAAAGAAGCAGCAAATAAAACTATACCAAAAAGAACAACAGAGGGTAGGAGGAAAGTGGTGGAATGAGGAATGTAGCAGAGCTATTAAAGAACGAAACAAGGTATTCAGTAACTACAGACCCATAGCATTAACATCACACTTGTGTAAATGGATGGAGAAGATGATAGTGTATAGACTATCACATGTCTTAGAACAAAGAGGGTTACTGAGTGGAACGAGTGGTGTCATAAATGTTGTATTTAATATGTTAATATATTGTTTAATGTTACACTTCACACAAGTCACGACTGTCTGCAGTTAATGTCGTTGCCGTGTGTAGCGTTAGTTTATATAATGTGCAGCGCTTCAAACAGTGTGCTGCCTTAAAGGCATTTTATAATGTTATAATTTGTTTATAAAGTCACCACTAGGAGTGCTAATGGTATTGTTATCTTTAAGTTTGCCGTTCTTAGCCTCACTTCCGGTTTACGGTATCGCCACTTCCGGTTTAGGCATTAGCCCAAGCCCCCAGGAAGTGCGCCGGACTCAGATGAAAATATTCGTTGTGGCCAAACGGCGGTACTACACTTCCGTTTGGTTGCTGGTCACGGAAACACTTTTTCCCATTGACTTACATTGGGAAAGAGTGGTCGGTAACTCGTTGGATAATTCTTTTTAAACTAAATAAACTACCCAGTATGAACGTTTGTATAGCCCTTATTAAAAACATTCGTTCCTCAAGTTGTAAACATTTGCTAATAACGTTATTCTGAGAGTTATATCCCTCTGCATTATGAACGTGCATCTAACCCACGGGACCGCGCCGCCCGGCACGTTCATGTTAGGTGTTCAGCAGGTTCAGCACTACATGCGTTTATCTTTACCCATGGATGCACAATAACAACGGACCCATATCGTCTCACTGCAATCCCACGGAGCTGTAATAAGGGATATATTGCTTGCTGTAATTCATCATTTGTAAAATATTATACTACATGGGCTGTATGATTAAATATTGTACCGTAAATGTTGTATTAAATAAAGTTAATATAACCGACGTTAGATTAACGTCCCTGTAGCTTCTTATTGCACTAAGAAGCTTTTTGCACTGTATATATATATATATGCAGTGCAATAATTCTTTCATGCTAAATGAAGCTCTGTTGCTTGGATATCACTAGATCCTGTTACAGCGTAATATAAGTACATAACAAATCGTAAATATCAAATCCATCATAAAAACAAGCCAGTACCATGCTGTCATGAACGTGCGGTGCTGTTACGTGTACGCAAATTGACGTGCTTGATGTGAACGAGCATTTTGGTTAAAGTTGCGCATGCGCTATGAGCGCACATACGGGTACTTCTCAGGCATGCCGGGTAATCTGTGACGTTTCGCTCTCTCAAAAGTTGGGCCATTTTATCATCATGCGCAAATGAGCAACTGTCATAGGAATTAATGAGGCCTCTCCTCCCACGCTGTATCCAGTTCTTATTATACATCCATGCATTAGCCTCATCCCAATACCCCTCCTCGACTCCTCTCTTCCCCTCCTCTGGGACTTGACCCGGAAATCGATCAAGACATGCCATTTTGAAGGACGTCCCAATAGCTGAAATGCACACGGAGGAGTCGAGGAGGGGTGAGGGAGAAGGGGTGCGGGAGGAGACGAAAGCTAGGATACACGCGAGCAGACTATGCGGAAGTGTTTTTACTACTCGCGTATAAAAGCCCCGCCCCCAACTTCACAGCTGGTCGATTTCAACAGAGGAAAACTGAGGTTACCTACTGTAACCCCAGCTTCTATGAATAAATGGCGCAGCCCTCTAAGGCTATCGCTATAGAGAACCGCAGTGACGCGTCGTAAAACCCGGAAGTAAGTTAGTATTTTTAGCACTTCCGGTTCCTTCCTCAAAAAGCAATGCATTTTTTCCATAGGGTTTTGGAAAATAGCTCGAAATAAGGTCTGTGGTTGACACAAATTTAAGAGGTAATTGACGTTTTGTTCTACGACATTAAATACATCAGCAGTGACCCCACTGGGGATTTTTGAAGAGTTTACGTGTCTGAAAAACGATGGTTGTTACCGAATGGCTGAATAGGACTACAGAAATTGTCGAGGCCGTTGTACGTCATTACGCCGAACACGTAAACACTCCTGCTAAGTTTGTTTTCCCCTGTATTCTGCTTGAAAGCAAGTACCTGCCTATCTTTAGTATCTGTATATCTATATCTGACCATTAGAATCTGTATTTTTGAAATTGTCGTTTTTAACACCGTAGTTTTACAAATGATAGAATAATTAATTATCAGTGTTTTCCAATTTTACTCGGCAGTTCGTTTCGTTGGCTAACGTTAGCTAAAGCTAGCGCTACTAGTTAGCTACGCAATGGTTTGTTGCTTTGCTCCGGGTTGCAGCCACAGGTCTTCGCATGAAACGTGCTTGTTCTATCGTTTCCCGGCCAATGTTTTCCAAAGGAGAGTCTGGATTCGTGCCATGAGGTAAGCTGACGTTACATTTTTGTCCATGTCACGGTGAAATGTAAATGATGGGTAGTGACTGTATCGCCGTTATAGAGATGGCGCTGCTGAAAAGACCGCAACATAAGTAAAGATAATAAATACATCCTATTAAAACCTCTGTGGCTTATATGATAAGTCTTATTAGTACAAGCAGCATAACGTTTCACCATGTAACTAAAGATTGTAGTCAGGGAAATCAGTTTGACATATTGAACTAATAACAAATCACCTCTGGCTGGCAGAGAACTCTCTGCTCCATAGCTTCTCTTGGACGTAAAATCACATGTACATTTTACATTTATATTCAATTTAATATTCCATCCCTCACATACTTTTGTATATATAATAACTTATATTTTGTTTTTCTTGTTATGCTGCTGCAACACAAAAAATTCCCAAATTGGGATCAATACAGTAATATCTTATCTTAATTAATTAAGAAATATAACTATTATAATTAGTGTAGCAGCTGACACCTATTTTCAATATGGATTAATCTACCATTTATTTCTTTAGTTCAATTTTCATCTATAAAAATGTCAAAATAGTGAAAATGTTCACGAGACTTATCAAAGTGCAAGGTTATATCTTTAGAAGTTTTGTTTTAGCCTATGTACTGTCTTAATGCTCTTACAGTATAGGTGACGGTGTGACTTCCATGAAACTATATTTTATATCTTCCCAACAGACGAGCTGACAGGAAACCTAACACTCTAACAACCACAACATTGCAAAGGCGAGTAAATGTAAATTAAAAACAATTCACCATTTTTTTATTTCTTCTTCCTTGCAGTGAGATGAAGCTGACCTTGCACTTGGTGCCAGTAAGGATGTTCCTCACGCAGGCTGAATGTTTCTCCTTCCTTACTGACAAAGAAGCCCTTGATTTGCAATGCTTCACTAATTGTCATTTCCCTGGCTCTGTAGGGACACTTTACCTCCAGCACAGCGGAAGACCCTACCAGACCATCCGGAGATGCCCCCAACAATCCTGATAGGGAGAGCCACAAATCTGACTCATGGACCTGCATCTGAGTTGCAGTGGTGAATGCCCTGACGCCCTCACATTCATTCATAGTCCCCCACTGTACAGACAAAACACCATCAAGGGCCTGTTGTTGCCTTAGCACCCTGGCAATAAAGGAAGCAGTCACACGCCTTGACCTCAGGATAGCTCCAAAGTTGCTGGCAGTCAACCTTCCTTTCCTGAACAAATGCCAGTTTGGGTTGGTTCGCTGACCAGTGGTAGCCACCTGAATTGCCCTCTGTTGCTCTTCAGACAATGCCATGCTTGCCACAATTGCCTCAGGTCCCTGATGCCCAACAGATTTGATCATTTCAGGAACAGTAAGTGTTTCCAAGCTGTAGTGTTCCTCTTCTGGCTCAGGGGAGAGAAGCCAAGAAATTCCTGAGAACCTGCCCCCGATTCTGTCCCTCAGCCAGTCACGATTTTCGGAGGTGGGCTCTCTTGTCAGCGGGTTAAATTAGTTATTGGTTTCAACAGTCACATTAAAACAGTTACTAAATCAGCTTGCTATCACCTAAAGAACATATCTAGGATTAAAAGACTAATGTCACAGCAGGATTTGGAAAAACGTGTCCATGCTTTTATCTTCAGTAGACTGGACTACTGCAATGGTGTCTTCACAGGTCTCACTAAAAAATCTATTAGAAAGCTGCAGCTGATTCAGAACACCGCTGCTCGAGCCCTTAACAACACTAAGAAAAAGGATCACATCACTCCTGTTCTGAAGTCTTTACTCTGGTTCCTCACTGACACTAAGAACTTGGATCACATCGCTCCAGTTCTAAAGTCTTTACACTGGCTTCCTGTGTGTCAAAGAATAGTTTTCAAAATACTGCTGCTGTTTATAAAGCACTGAATGGTTTAGGACCAAAATGCATTTCTGACCTCCTGCTAAATTATGAACCATCCAGATCTCTCAGGTCTTCAGGGACTGGTCAGCTTTCTGTCCCCAGAGTCCGAACTAAACATGGAGAAGCAGCGTACAGTTATTATGCTCCAAATATCTGGAACAATCTCCCAGAAACCTGCAGGTCCGCTGCAACTCTGACTACTTTTAACTCCAGGCTGAAGACTTTTCTTTTTGTCGCTGCTCTTAATTGAACTATTCATATCTTAGACTGCACTGTAACTTTTATCCATGTATTTTTTCTTTTAATGTTTATTTTATTAGCTTTTCTTTTTAATGACTGATTTGAAATGCCATTTTCTTAATGTCTTTCATTTTTTGTAAAGCACTTTGAATTGCCTTGTGTTGAAAAGTGCTATATAAATAAACTTGCCTTGCCTAATAAAGATTTCATGTGACACATACAATTGATTTGTTGATGGGAATTAATGTGAATAAATTAACTCGGTCTTAAAAGGTTAACGGTACTCTTGCTATCACTACTCACCGACACCATAAACCTTGTCCCTCATGCTAGCCCTGACAACACCGGTAAGCACACCTTCATCTAGGCTGCACTGTAACGTGTCCTGACTTGTAGTGGTTCTCTCCTCTATCTACACTCTTCTTCTCATCTTCGTAAAACGATATCAGACTGGTAATTAACACAGCCATGACTTCTAGTTAAATTCAGTGTGGCTAAAATGAAAAGCTTTGTTAAAATATGCAAGCACGCGAAAGTCAAATTCAGCTTTATTGTCAAAAATTCTACATGTGTTATACATCCAGAAATATCGAAATATCGTTTACCACAGTGTGACATGTATACATAAAACAAAAAGGGCCTAGATAAACGTGGTATACATTAAACAAAACGGGCCTAGATAACTGGGGTATACAGTTTAAAATGTTAATATATTTAAAGTGTTCAAAGTGCAGTTTCAGTGCAAGTCAGTTGAAACGATCTTAAATTGGCGTGACGTTGAAGTCGTGCGACCCTGCTGCTGTACTGGCTTGTAGTTCGTTTATAGCATAACGTTAGCATTTCGCTTTTGGCGACTAGATTTATGATTCAAAAATTATAAAAGTAGGGTTGACATGTGGAGATTATCCGGCTGAACAAAACGTGATCCCTCTCTTAAATGTGTGTCAACCACAGACCTTATTTCGAGCTATTTTCCAAAATCCTATGGAGAATTTGCATTGGTTTTTCGCGAAGGAACCGGAAGAAGTTTACTTCCGGGTTTTACGACGCGTCACTGCGGTTCTCTATTGGGTAATCCCCCTGCGCCCCCGCGCAGCACTGAAACACTTGTAGTCCACGCCCACCCGCAAGGTGGGCCCGGCCTCGGGCCTCCTTCCGGTATAAATAGGAAGGAGGCCCGGCAATCTGCTCCCATACCAAATAACTTTTCTTTAGCTATTTGTAGAGCCAGTGGGGCCCAGCGCTTAGAGGGCTGCGCCATTTACTCATAGAAGCTGGGGTTACAGTAGGTAACCTCAGTTCTATTTCTTATATGGCTTCGCCCTCTAAGGCTATCGCTATTGGGTTAAGGGCGAAGCATGATGTAGTCTGCACCCCACTGGGTCCACCCGGCACTACAAGCACAGACACACCTGCTAAATAACACCCCATGCCTGTTGTGCCATGCGTAATGGCGCATCACCGTCCCTGGAACATAGCAAAACATGCCTATCTTCCCGACGGGGTGAAGGCTGGGAACAATACATACCGGCCGCTGTGAGAAAGTAGAGACGAAGGTCCCACCTTGCAGCGATCATAGAGGAGGAACAGCAGCTCTCTGCATGTCAGACAGGTAGGAGAGCGCCCAGCTGGATCCCTGACGTCACTCACTCTGACCAGGTACTCTGTACAAAGTGTGTCAGAGGAAAAAGGAACATCCCTCCTATAAGAGGGGAAAAGGGCCGCTCTCCGCGTGCCGAGAGGCAGGAGAGAGGCGCACAGCTGGCTCCCTGACGTCCCTCACTCCGACAGGACACCCAGTACAGGGTGTGTCAGAGAGGAATGGGAGACATCCCTCAAATAAAATTGAATAAACGAACAGGGGGAAGACCAAGATGCAGCCGTGCAAATATCTTCCACTCCACATTCCTCCGTGCAAAGCCGTGGAGGAGGAAATTCCTCTGGTGGAGTGCGCATTGACGTTGTCCGGGGGCTCCACCCCAGAGGAGACATGCCTGTGACACAGCCTCACACAACCTGTGTGACAGCCGCTGTGCAGACAGAGGTTGCCCGATCGAGCGCTCTCTATAGTGCACAAACAGGCGCTGAGAATGGCGCAAGGCAGCCGTGCGCGCCACATAGCAAGACAGCGCGCGCACAGGACAGAGGAGATTTAGAAAAATAGCGGGGGTAAAAACCGCGCAAGACACTGTTCCTGGGATGACAGGAGTGTTTCTTGTATCCCATGGAACTGCTGGGGGGAGAGGCTTCTCTGTGAAGTGCCGTAATGGTCTTCATGGTGACGAGCCACGCCATCGCCGCCGCTGCCCGTGAGGCAAAAGGGCTGCGAGGGAGTTTCCACACGCTGCCTTTCACTCCGTCTCTCCTCATGAGGCGCGTACACGCCCAGGGGATGAGAGGTGTGTGCATGCTATCCACACGAGGCGTTATAACGGTGCTCGTGGTTATTATGACCGTGTGTAGGAGGCATATCTGGGACAGAGGAATGCCGCGAGTTCTGCAGTTTATAAACCAATTGGTTAAAACAGCAGGCTTTTGCAGCGAATGAACCACCTCTGGAGTGTCCCCCTGTTGGAAGAGACTCAGGGGGATCATCACGTGACCAGCTGACGCCAACGCCGAGCAGCTGCATCACAGAGAGGGCTGTGTGGGTTGTGACACGCCGGAGGAGAGCTGTCAGTTCTTCCCCTCGCTGCTGCGAGAGTCGCGCTCTCATGCTGGCTGAGTTTAACTCCACTCCCAGATAAACGATTGTCTGAGAGGGAAGAGGACAGCTCTTCTTCCAATTTATTATGAAACCCAGGCTTTGAAAGATGCGATACGAGATGTACCGTCTGTAAAGCGACTTCCTCCCTGGGGCGAGCCAGCAAATAGCAGGTCATCCAGAGAAAACCACACTCTCATCCCTCCTCTGTGTAGTGGCTCCAGCCTTCTCTACACAAATGCGAGGAGCCAGGAAATATCCGAACGGCAGACGGTTGTCTGGTCTGATATTTCCTGAATGGAAAACGCAGGAATTTCCTGTGTTTCGGGATGATGGGTACGTGGAAGTATGCATCCTTCAGGATGCATGAAAACATTCCAGCACCTGTTTGATCGTCAGCATGTGGAATACTGACAGATCGAGGATTTCTCATTCCCCCAGTCTTTTTCGGGATTAGAAAAATAACGGGAGTGAAAACCCCTGATTTCCTCCCTTTGAGGAACCCTGGAAATATCCTCTTTCAACAGGAGTTCCAGCAGCTCGGATTGGAGCGCAAGACATAGCTTCTGGGAGGACAGGAGTGTTTCCTGTATCCCATTGAACTGTGGGGGGGGGGGAGAGGCGAACTGCAGGAAGTATCCTCTGCTGATCAGCCTGCTCATCCATCTGTCCATCAGACACACGCGCTGCCACTCTGAGAAACACTCTAAGAGCGGGCGCACATGCTCGAGATGTTCTGTGGTCGTCATGGCAATGAGCCACGCCAGGGAGTCTCCACACGCTGCGTTTCACTCCGGCTCTCATCATGAGGCGTGTACACGCTCAGGGGATGAATGGAGGTGTGTGCAGTGCTGTCCACATGAGGCGTTATAACAGCGCTCATGGGTTTATTATGACCGTGTGTAGGAGGCGTATCTCGGACAGAAGAATGCCGCGAGCTCTGCAGGTTTATTAACCGAGGTTAAAACCGGCAGGCTTCTGCAGCGAGCCCTGCTGTCTACTTAATCAACAGATTAGTGGCAGCCGGCTTAATTAGCGGCTCCGCTTCCTCGGAGGCTCTCGCGGAGCCGACCAGGAGCGGGGGAGCCTCACTCCCATTTGACTCGCCGCCGGGAGACCCTGTCTCTGGGGTGGCGGGGGAGCGGAGACGTGGGACGGAGCCCCTGCAGCCACCGGGGCGGTTGCTGTGGGCGTCTCTCCGCTTGCGGCCTCCTGTGGCCGGCGTGGACGCCGCGGCTGCTGCGGGCGTTGGTGCCGCTGTGGCAGCTCAGCCGACTGGAGCCAGCTGTACATGCTGGCGAATGCCGTCCACCTGTTCCGCGGCCGTCTTCATGGACTCCACCATGGCGTGGAACTGGGGTCCGAACAGCCTGTCCAGGCTTATTGGAGCGTCCAGTAGCACTTTTCTGGCCGTCTCCGTAACAGACGCCGCCGCGCTGTGGTGACGGAGAGGGGGAAAGCATGTTCGGCCGCCAAGCTGGCACCCTGCTCCGACTCTGTCTCCCCCGTCCGGGGGAGAGGAGGGAGGGGAGAACCGAACGGTGAACCGTGGAGGGAGGCGGGGCAGGAGTTGCTTCGGACTCCTGCCCGGCACTCTGCCCCAGGGACACGAGGCCCCGTCCGCGGGCTCGTAAGCCTGGACGGGCCAATCGTCATCCTCGGCCACAGCAGCAAGAGTGTCCGCTCTCCGCTTCCTGTCGCCCGAGGGGAGACGAGCGCAGTGCATGCTACCTGCTGGTTTAGAGCCGCGTACGCGTGCTCTGACCCCCGGCAGGATTCGCATACTGCTTTTATCTCTGCAGGTTATAACTCATTATGAACCCAGAGCCACATGAGGGACAACCACGGACGCAGTTGTTGCTCATGATGATTCTCCATTGCTGTGCTTCAGTAACTGTGCTGGTTTGCTGAAAAAAAGAGGGAGCAGATTGCCGGGCCTCCTTCCTATTTATACCGGAAGGAGGCCAGAGGGTGGGGCCCACCTTGCGGGTGGGCGTGGACTACAAGTGTTTCAGTGCTGCGCGGGGGCGCAGGGGGATTACCCAATAGCGATAGCCTTAGAGGGCGAAGCCATATACGAAATAGAACGACCACTGGAAGATGAGTGGAAAAGCGTCACATAAAAGTATAAGTGCTCACTGCTCCATGGGAATTATTATGTGCAATTCATTTCTAAAAGGCTTTCACATTACTATAATTATATTTGTATTTAAATGTAGGCTACATTTTACACCAAAACAGAACACAAAAGCAGGACCAACCATCATACATTGAATTCCTTGACTAACAAGATAAAGATTCATTCATTTAAATAAATATTTAACCAGAAATGGGCCGGTTCTAAGGGGTTATTCAGTTAAGCCCGATGAGAGGGGATACAGCTGTGCACATGTGCACAGGAGGAGTCGAGGAGGGGTATTGGGATGAGGCAATACTGTCACTACCCGATCTGCAGCTCTGCCCGATCTGCAGTGCGCATGTGCGAGATGGTCCGCCATATTGGACAACTCCGGACGGCAACCCAAGTAGGATAACATTGACACACTGGCTTTTGGCAAAGCTCAAAAATAAAACTCGAGAGAGATGAGTTATTGTTATTACAACGTGACTTCACTATTATTTAACAACTGTTTTTATTGAGTTCTTTTATTTGGGGTTAAGTACATTGTCAGAATAAGTAAGAAATGGATTTAACTTCTGTTAGACAGCCATCATACTGAATACATATTTACTGTGAATGTGTGCAAAAATGTATGGCATATAGCTGTCTAACAGAAGTTAAATTCATTTGTCACTTATACTGAAAATGTACTTAACCCCAAATAAAAGAGCCCCATAAAAAGAGTTGTTAAATAACAATAACTCATCCCTCTCGAGTTTTCCTTTTGGGCTTTGCCAAAAGCCACTGTGTCAATGTTGTCCTACTTGGGTTGCCGTCCGGAGTTGTCCAATATGGCGGACCATCTCGCACATGCGCACTGCAGATCGGGCAGAGCGGCAGATCGAGGTTGCGTTCGGATAGTTTAAAAATCAGCTTCTAAGTTCTAACCCTATCTCCTATTCCTTGACCTCTGAGTGAAACGTCACGGGGTTAAGGGATAGTGGATAGGAGAATTCAAAAGGATTTAGGAGAAGAGACTGCGGCACTTTAGAATCAGACTGCTCTTTCACTATCCGACGTGTTTATGATGCGCCAGCGGACGTCATAAATGTGCGTCGGCTGCTGTGGGGAAACTATGGAAACTACAGTTTTCTATACAGCGGACTACAACATGGATGTATAATAAGAACGACGGACTCATCTAGAGACTGCACCGTGCTCTGACGCTGTTGCTTTATGCTTTATGAACAACAGAGAAACATATTCTTCATGACCAAAGTTGGAATTTAAATAAAAAAGTGAAACTTATGCTCATCACCCTCTCCCTCCGGTCCACATTAATACAAATGATCCCAATACTTATGATTGTATGAACCAAGAAAATATCTTAAAATCAATATGAAGAGTTTATCGCCGGCCACTAGAGGGCAGTGTCACTGCTGTCGCTGCCCGGTTATGCCGTGCTCTGACCCGGTAGTGCCGAGCGGCCATTTTAGTTCAAACATTGTTCATTCACTCCGCCTCGAGTTGAGACGTTCGTCCACTCATTCATGTAAGACTGTTTCCACTATTATATTATACTACATATATATTATACTATTATACTACTATACTCTGTTTTGTGGTATATATTTGTGTTGATTAAATTGCATGGATGTAATACTTTGTCAGCTTATCTTGCTGCATTACTCTGTTTCAGGGTGTCGTCATCCTTGTCAATAAATTACCGAAACTGACATTGAGGAGTGTGTTTCTTCATGACGACACCATGGTTGTTGTTGGTTGCCCTGTCCCCGGCTGCGAGTTCAAATCCGATGACTTTTCTGAAGCACTCGTCATTGCTATATTGACGATTCATGTATGTAGCCACCAGCACGCAGCGCCTGTCATGGCCGCGCCAGCCCAGGCCCCAGCCCCTCACGGCTCGAGACTCGATCGGCCCAAAGTTGATGTGGGCGTGTCAATAGAGGAATGGAACGTGTTTATCCGCCGTTGGAACGTATTCCGCGCCGGCTCAGGCATAGGGGACGCACAGGCCCCCTTCCAGCTGTTTCAGTGCGCTGGGCCTGTACTTGGAGACAGCCTGTTGAAAGCCGTCCCCGACGCCGCTTCCGGACCCTTGCCAGACCTGATCACCGTCATGCGTTCCCTAGCTGTCATCCCAGTTGCTACATGCGTCCTGCGCACCGAACTACTTCAGTTACGCCAGGAACGCGACGAGACATTCCGCGCATTCGCTGCCAGAGTGCGGGGTAAAGCAGAGACATGCGCATATAATGCGGTATGCGAGTGTGGTAAGGACGTGGACTATACCGACCACATTATCCGCGATGTGCTGCTCAATGGCATCTATGACTCGGACATACGCCGCGAGACGCTGGGGACAACTGACGTCCTGGTCAAGCCAGTTAACGACGTGATTGCACTCGTCGAGAACAAAGAGATGGCCCGTAACGCTCTCCCGTCGTCCTCCCTATCATCCATGTCGTCATTCCGGCGCCTGAAGACGACTCCACAGGCGAGCCCTGCCCCGAGCCCTGCGGACGGGGCTAAACGTGCCTCGTGCCCGGAATGTAAGAGCGTCTTTAACGTATTCACGGAGGGGCCTCGCGGGTGGAATCCTAAGCCTCACCAGGTGTGCATCGGCTGCTACAGGGCCCGCCGACGACAGAGGCGTCAACAGCCGTAATCCAACAGTCAACAGGCCGCCATGGGGTCGGAGCTGGTATCCCAGGTCTCGTCGGTGCAAGCTGGAGCCTGCCCTGGCCGACGTCGCGGGAGCCTTCGCCGACGCCGCGCCCCTACGTCGCACGGCTGTGTCGACAGGCCTGCACCTATCAGACTCGAGCACCACATCTTCTCCAAGGGCGTTCCCTTGTACGCCAGAGAACAATAACCGGATGAAAGGTTGGCTACTCGGGAGATATGCCTCGTCGACATTCAATACTTGCCCCCATCGGGCACTACCATGCATGGAGGGGCCACCTATCGAGATGCACGTGGACCCCGCAGCTACGCCTAAGGCATGCCACACCGCGGCTACGGTGCCTCTACACTGGCAGCGGAGGGTTCACGATGACCTCCTGCGGGACGAAGCCCTTGGGGTCATTGAACGCGTACCATACGGCGAGCCGGTGGCGTGGTGCCATCGTATGGTAGTCACTCGGAAGCACGACGGTTCCCCCCGCAGGACCGTGGACCTCTCCCCCCTCAACAAGTTCTGCCAACGTGAGACCTTCGCCACTGAGTCCCCGTTCCACCTCGCACGCCACGTCCAGAAGGGCACCTGGAAGACCGTCACGGACGCCTGGAACGGCTACCACAGTGTTCCCCTGCGTGAGTCGGATCGCCACCTCACTACCTTCATCACGCCCTTCGGCCGTTGGCGCTACACCAGGGCACCACAGGGTTTCCTGTCGTCAGGGGATGGCTACAACCGTCGGTTTGACGCCGTCCTCTCGGACTATGAACGCAAGGAACGTTGTCTGGATGACACCATCCACTATGAAACCGACCTGGAGCAACACTGGTGGAGGACCATCGACTTCCTGACGCGTGTCGGCCGGTCGGGCATCGTGTTGAATCCGGTCAAGCTTCAGTTCGCGGAGAGGTGCGTCGACTTCGCTGGCTTCAGGGTGTCGGAATCTAACATCGAACCGCTCCCAAAATACTTGGACGCCATCCGGGACTTCCCCACCCCAGGCTCCACGACGGACATCAGGAGTTGGTTCGGCCTTGTCAACCAGGTGGCTAACTACGCCCAGTTGCGTGACACGATGGCTCCATTTAAGCCGTTCCTCAGCCCACGCTGTGTGTTCCTATGGTCCCCCGTTCTGGAGGAGGCCTTCCAGACGTCCAAGCAAGCCATAATGGAGGCCATCCGCAAGGGCGTGGAGATCTACGACATGCAGAAGCGTACCTGCCTCCGCCCTGACTGGTCCATGCGTGGCATTGGCTACTTCCTGCTCCAGCAACATTGTCACTGTGCCTCGGACATACCGGACTGCTGTCCAGGAGGGTGGAGGATCACCCTCGCGGGCTCGCGTTTCCTGTCCCCTGCGGAGCAGCGCTATGCGGCCGTCGAGGGAGAGGCCCTAGCTGTGACCTGGGGCCTGGAACAGACGCGGTACTTCACGCAGGGGTCCAACAACCTCGTCGTGGTCACCGACCATAAGCCGTTGGGGAAAATCTTTGGCGACCGTACGCTGGATGAGATCACAAACTCGCGTCTGTTTAGACTCAAGCAGCACACCCTCCCATGGCGCTTCGACATTGTGCATCTGCCTGGCAAGAGCAACTATGCCGCTGATGCCACGTCGAGGCATCCTTCCCCCTCGGGTTCAGCGAACGGCCTCTCATTGGGGCTGCCGAGCGGGCCTGACGCCGTGGAGTCAGCACTCATGGCCTCCATCCGTGACGACGCACGGGAGCTCGGAGCCGTCTCTTGGCCCCTGCTCGCATGGGAAACAGCGGCTGATGGATGCCTCGGCCACCTCCTCCAACTCATCGAGCAGGAGGGTGGGATTGACGTTAACGACCCTGCCCTGGCGAGTCTGTCATCGGTCTGTGAGTCTGTCTACGCCCAGGACGGCGTCCTGCTCTATCGGGACCGCGTCGTGGTTCCCCCGTCCCTCCGTTGGAGGGTCCTTCGGCATCTCCATGCCGCTCACCAGGGGATCTCAGCTATGGGGCAGCATGCCCGAGCCATAGTTTACTGGCCCGGGATGTCCGGGGACATTCAGGCCACCAGGGACGGGTGTGCAGACTGCAACCGCAATGCTCCGTCACAGGCGGCTACACCCCCCCGGCCGTCCTCACCCCCGTCCACGCCATTCGAGGCGGTGTTTGCTGACTTCTTCGACTATCGGGGCCATCACTACCTAGTTGTCGGGGATCGGCTCTCGGGCTGGGTAGAGGTCCTGAGCTCTACGGCGGGTACTGCCCTGGCGGGCTCAGCTGGCCTGGTCCAACACCTCCGGTCCTTCTTCGCCACCTTCGGCCTACCGGAGGAGCTCTCGAGCGACGGTGGTCCGGAATTCAAGGCAAGCCACACTGAGGACTTCCTCCGCTTATGGCACGTCAAACACCGTGTGTCTTCCGTTAGCTTTCCGCAGTCGAATGGGAGGGCAGAGGTTGCGGTTAAGACTGCTAAGCGCCTCTTGATGTCCAACACCGGCCCATCGGGCAGCCTTGATCAGGACCGCTTCCTGCGCGCCATGCTGCAGTTGCGTAACACGCCTGACCCCGACTGCGACCTCTCGCCAGCACAGATCATCTTCGGCCGCCCCCTTCGTGGCTCGCTCTCCTTCGTGAACCGCCTCGAGAAGTTCTCGAACCCGCATATCCGCCTGCTATGGCGCGAAGCATGGGCGGCGAAGGAGGACGCCCTTCGGACCCGTATGTCCCGTACCACCGAGTCTCTGGGGACTCACTCGAGACCGCTCCGCCCATTGGCACTCGGCGAAAGGGTATTCCTCCAGAACCAGCAAGGCCCGAGCCCCCACAAATGGGACAGGTCAGGGATCGTGGTGGAGTCGCCGGGCCACGACCAGTATCGGGTCAGGGTTGACGGTTCGGGACGTCTGACACTGCGCAACCGGCGGTTCCTCCGTGCCTACACGCCGGCCACACCCTGCGCCCGTGAGCAGTCGGCTGCGCCGTCGCCGCCGCCCGCTGCCCTGGGTCATCAGCCCCCCCCTATCCACCCGGGCTGGGCGACGCCCCAGGGGATTGCTCAGCGGCCGGCTGTCGGGCCCCGCGACTCGGCTATTGGCGCTTCCCCACCGACGCCTGCTGATGAGGCGTCCTCTGACCTCACTGTTCCTACGGGTGCCTTCCTGGGTGCACCGCTCCCGGTGCCGCAGTCGCCGCCGACTCGGCCGGGCCGCGTGAGGAGGCCGCCTGCACGTTACGAGCCCGAGTCTGGTAGCTGGATACGGGATTTAGACCGTTAACCTATTCCGGCCCATAGCTTTCCGGTCTGGGGGGGATGAAGAGTTTATCGCCGGCCACTAGAGGGCAGTGTCACTGCTGTCGCTGACCGGTTATGCCGTGCTCTGACCCGGTAGTGCCGAGCGGCCATTTTAGTTCAAACATTGTTCATTCACTCCGCCTCGAGTTGAGACGTTCGTCCACTCATTCATGTAAGACTGTTTCCACTATTATATTATACTATATATTACACTATATATATATTATACTATTATACTACTATACTCTGTTTCGTGGTATATATTTGTGTTGATTAAATTGCATGGATGTAATACTTTGTCAGCTTATCTTGCTGCATTACTCTGTTTCAGGGTGTCGTCATCCTTGTCAATAAATTACCGAAACTGACATTGAGGAGTGTGTTTCTTCACAATACAAATGTATTTATTATAAACGTTGGTCTTTTCACTGTGTATATCACCATTCAAACATCTTTTAAAAGTTGAACAAACCCCACACAGCTCAGTGAAATGTTGACTTTATTTGATCATTTCAGTAAAAACTAACGTTCATATTTCTCTTTTTGATTGTAATACTGATGAACGTTCAAAACAAAGCACTTTGGCAACCCCATACGTTTTAAAATGCTTAATAAGCATGTCATAATCGTTTGTGTCCGTGAACGGCCGACTGTTGTGTGACGTCAAATGCTGCGTCTGCAAGGCATTGTGGGGCAGCATTTTCTCCTCTCCTTTCGGTTAGGGAGGTCCAGTGGTTCCTAAGCTAAAGGAGGTTATAAAGGAAGTTTGAAACCTCCTTTCCTATCATTCTAGAGAATTCGAACGGCACTTATCATGGCTGCCACTGAGGGACTTCCGGGTAATTTCACTCCGTTAGGAAGGTTCCTAAGCTAAATGGACTATTCGACTGCAGCCCGGGTAGTGATTGTCACTACCCGATCCGTCCCCCTGACCAATCGGTACTGCGCATGTGCGAGATGGTCCGCCATATTGGAAAACTCCGATGACCGTTCTTATTATACATCCATGGTAAGGCAAGGCAAGGCAAGGCAAGTTTATTTATATAGCACTTTTCAACACAAGGCAATTCAAAGTGCTTTACAAAAAATGAAAGACATTAAGAAAATGGCATTTAAAATCACTCATTAAAAAGAAAAGTTAATAAAATAACCATTAAAAGAAAAAATACATGGATAAAAGTTACAGTGCAGTCTGTAGGAGCCATGAAACGTGTTTAGTAATCCTTTATGTTTTAATATAAGATATTTGTTTGATCACTATCGATTGGTTGGCTTGGGTCACATGGTTATGGGCGGCACTCATTATAATCTTGTTCACCTGCGTGAGGTGTGTGTGTGGAAGAGAGGGTGACACAGGGCCGTTGTACTTTTTTGTTGACCGCAAGGTTTACGATTGCTTTGATTATTATAACAATGTATATGTCTGATCACCGAGTTTTTTCATTAAACTACAATACTATGAAACAGAGCTTTTGATCTCAGCAAGTACTTTTTTAGCGTTGTCATACAATATCAAACAGGCCCGGCCTCAGCCTCTCAGCGACTTTGTTTGTTTCCTGCTGTCGCTATACATTTGTCAACAAAAAAAACAACAACCACACAAGGCGTAAGGCGATCATCATCAAACAGCGCATGGATTGAGGATCTATTGGATGAGAATGGAGATATGGAAATAATTCACGGAGGTAAGCACTGGCTGTTAATAAAGACTGCAGTTTTGGAAGCCGCATTCAACGCGGATCACAGCCAGGTAAGCCTTACCACTGAATGTGAACATATTCACCGCTGTATAACTCCGCTCTGTCGCATGGAAGTTGCGCTGCTCTGTTGATGTGGAAATGTGATGATTTGAAGGAATTTTCTTCCGATCTTTGAGTGTTTTACCATCAAACGAATGCACTGAGGAAGCTTGAATAATCAAACGGAGAAAATGAGTCAAATAAATGTTGACGTGGAAAGTGTTGAAATGGACTATGGGAAAAGAGAAAGCAAACTCACTGCGAAGGCATTGGTAAATAACATCGACAAACTTCAACGGGAACGTAAAACCAGTGTGAACAAAATAAAAGCACTCATACCAGAAATAAAAGGACACATGAGAGAAAGGGGAAATGCCTCACGTGTGCAAACTCAATTAGATAAATTAATTCAACTGAGTGAAAAAGCCATTATCTCACATGAAATGTTGATTCCTTTACTCCCAGAGGATGAACTAAAGAAACAAAAGGAATGGTTGGCCAGTATCTTGCACTACAGTGAAAGCTTTCAGAGGGACATTAAACTGTGGTTAAAGGAGCCACAAGAGGATTTTGCCACCATAACTGCGGCCGTGCTGGATATTCCAACAACAGATGACATACAGGATGATGTACAACCTAGTGACAGTGTGTCAAATGTGGAAATCAGAAGAAGAGCAACCCGATCACAAAGTTCTGCTTTGGGGAAAAAGTCCGTAGCTTCTAGTGCTTCGTCTGCATGCCTTAAAACAGAGGCTGACCTGGCAGCTTTACTGGCAAGAAATAAACTATTAAAGGACAAACATGAACTGGAGGAAGAAGAGGAGCGAATAAGGAGCAAACTTCAGATGGAGGAGGAGCGAATAAGGAGGAGAAAGGAGCAACTTCACATGGAGGAGGATATTGCAGCACACATGGCTAAATTAGATGTGTTGCAAACACGGAGCATCCTAAGTGGGAAAAGTTCAAAAACAAAGCATTCGGATGGAATGAACTCCTATATTGAACAAAGAAATCTTAAACCACAAGCCCCCTACACTGCCAAGGACAATATAAATACTCCACAAATGAATACTGGAGATAGCTTGAACGCAAGTGAAGATCAAAACAACATACTGGGCATTATGAGAAAACAAAATGAAATAACCACACTGTTAATACAACAGCAATGTCTTTCTTCCTTGCCAAAGAGAGAGATTCCAGTTTTTGATGGCGACCCGTTAAAATATCATACATTTATGAAGGCTTTTGAGAATGGTGTTGAGAAAAACACAAACAGCTACAGTGACCGACTCTATTCTTTTGGAGCAGTACACTCAGGGTCATCCCAAAGGACTTGTTCGAAGTTGCCAGCATATGGATCCAGAGAGGGGATATGTCAAGGCTAAAGCTCTAATCAGGGAGCAGTTTGGAAATGAGCAGAAAGTGGCATCTGCATATTTGCAAAAGGCTCTTTCATGGCCTCCTATAAGAACCGAGGATGTTAAGGCTCTGCAAGACTACAGTTTCTTCCTTAGAGCATGTGCAAACGCAATGGAAGAGGTGCAGTATTTGCATGAGCTTGACATGGCTGCAAATATGGTGATCATAATAAAAAAGTTACCTTATCAATTCAGAGACAAGTGGAGAACGTTAGCCTGTGAGCTGCAGGAGAGGAACAGCCGCAGAGCAACCTTCTTTGACATCACACATTTCATTGAGAGACAAGTTAAAATCTTGACCGACCCAGTGTTTGGAAACATTCAAGATGCTCCCTTCATAACAACAAATACTGGTTTAAACAGATCACAGCCTCGTTCAAGTTTAAGAGGAACTAGCTTTGCCACTACTGTAGCCCCTGTAGAAAATGAAACCCAGACAGATACTGAATGGAAGGAACACATTTTGACAAAACGGAGGACATGTCTGTGCTGCGGAGGAGGTCACACCTTGGACTCGTGCCATCAGCTTGAAAAAGAAACGCACAAAGAGAAGATAGGCTTCTTGATGGAAAAAGGTGTCTGTTTCGGCTGTTTGTGCGTGGGGCACATTAGCAAAAATTGCAATAAGCAAATTTCCTGTTCAAAATGTGGCTTCAGACATCCAACCATACTTCACCTCCCTTCCAATGAAGCAAGACACAATCCTGCTCAAGCCAGGAATAAATCAGAGCTATCAGTGGACAGCACACTGGTGTCAAGTGGCCTTACAGGGGCTGGTGATGACAACTGTAAACTTCCTATTGTTCCAGTGCAAGTCAAGTCAACGAAGGGCAGCCAGATTGTCACCACCTATGCTTTCTTGGACCCAGGAAGTACAGCAGTGTTTTGTACAGAGGATTTGATGCATGAGCTCGGCCTAACGGGAAAGAAGGCGCAGATTCTTTTACGAACCATGGGCCAGGAGAGGGTCGTAAATAGCCATATTGTGTTCGGACTAGAAGTGGCTGGCTTAAAGAATGACAATTTCTGTGAACTGCCACAAACCTACACCCAAGAGTGCATGCCTGTCCACAGTGGGAACATTCCTAGACAAGCAGACCTACAGAGATGGCCTCATCTGAAAAACGTGAATTTACCTGAAATAAATGCAGGGATTGGACTATTGATAGGAACCAATGTTGCTAAGGCTTTGGAACCATTGGAAGTCATACGCAGCGTGGATGATGGACCCTATGCAATCAGGACAATCCTAGGCTGGACAGTGAATGGACCACTTAAAGGAGTGAGTGGAAATGCAATGGATTTTGACAAACCAGAAGTATCAGTGAACAGAATTTCAGTTATGAATTTGGATGAACTTTGGCAACAGCAGTTCAGCACAGACTTCCCTGAATGCAGATTGGAGGAACAAGCTGGAATGTCAAGAGAGGATGTCAAGTTTATGGAGTTAGTCACAAACTCTGCAAAACAAGTGAATGGCCATTACCAAATTGGCTTACCTTTAAGGGAAAATGAGCTTAGCATGCCCAACAACAGGAAGATTATTGAGCAGCGTGCTTTGTACCTGAAGAAGAGGCTTCAAAAGGATACATCTTATCATGCAGATTATACTGCATTTATGAAGGACCTTGTTGCCAAAGGTTATGCTGAGAGGGTGCCAGAAGGTGAATTGGAACGCAGAGATGGAAAAGTGTGGTACATCCCGCATCATGGTGTTTACCATCCTACAAAAAAGAAAATCAGAGTTGTATTTGACTGTGGGGCAAGTTTCCAGGGAACATCTCTTAACGCTCAGCTCCTTCAGGGACCAGATCTGACTAGTTCATTGCTGGGAGTACTGACCAAATTCAGAAAAGAGTCAGTGGTGATCATGGCAGACATTGAATCCATGTTTCACCAAGTGAGGGTACCACCTGAAGATGCTGATTTGTTGAGGTTTCTCTGGTGGCCGGATGGGGACTTAAATCAAGACCTCACTGACTTCCGAATGATGGTGCATCTCTTTGGGGCGACATCCTCTCCAAGTTGCGCAAATTTCGCTCTCAGGAAATGTGCTGAAGACAACAAGGAGCAGTTTAGCAAGGAAACACTGGACAAGGTTCTATTTTGCTTCTATGTTGATGATTGTCTGGTTTCAGTGGCTACGGAAGAGGAAGCAGTGTCTTGTTATCATGACCTTATCTCTATCTGTGCTAAAGGTGGATTTCTGCTTACAAAATGGATAAGCAACAGATGGAATGTTCTAGCTGCAATACCTGAACGTCACAGAGCTAAGGGCATGAAAGGGTTGGACATGAACAAAGATCTGCTACCTGTGGAGAGAGTACTTGGTGTGGAATGGTGCATTCAATCTGATACCTTTAAGTTCAAAATTGTAATCAAGGACCGACCACTCACCAGACGAGGAATTCTCTCAACTGTAAGCTCCATCTTTGATCCTTTAGGAGTCTTGAGTGGTATTGTCTGCAAAGAAAATCTTAAGGGATCTGTGCAGGAGAGAGCTCAGTTGGGATGACATTATACCTGAGTCAGTTGCTAAGGAGTGGATAAGTTGGCTTCAGGAACTCTGCCTGTTGGAAGACTTCCACATCATGAGATGCTTGAAGCCATTGGACTTTGGAGAGTTAACCATAGCACAGCTGCACCATTTCAGTGACGCAAGTGAGGATGGCTATGGCGTAGTGACTTATCTGCTGTCCCATAATGAAAACTCACACGTACATAGCGCTTTTGTAATGGGAAAGGCTAGAGTAGCCCCATTGAAGTCTGTTACCATTCCTCGCATGGAACTCATCGCTGCAACAATGGCAAGTCGCTTGGATGTCTTGTGGAGAAAAGAGTTGCACATAGATCTTCAAGATTCTGTGTTTTGGACAGACAGTGCATCAGTGCTAAAGTATATCAAGAATGAAACTTCCAGATTCAGAATCTTTGTTTCCAACAGAGTCTCAGAAATTCGCAAGGTTTCAAAACCCATTCAATGGAGATTTGTAGACAGTGCCAACAACCCAGCTGATGTGGCCTCAAGAGGTGCTAAAGTGGACGCATTTCTCAAGAACGCAACATGGTTGTCAGGTCCACGTTTTCTCCTTCAACCAGAGAGTATGTGGCCAATCAATCCTGAAAATGTCCACCAAGTTTCATCAGGTGACCCTGAGGTCAAGAAAGCTGTTGCAGTGAATGCAGTACAGGCCAGTGAAAGGGTTGATGCTGTGACTTGCATGATCCATTATTTCTCTTCCTGGACTGTTCTGAGGAAGTCCATTGCTTGGATCCTGAGGTTTAAGAGATGGCTCTTGTCTTGTGCCCAAAAGAAGAAACAATTAAACATCGCTCTTGCACAATCTGCTCTAGATGTTGAACAACAAAGAAAGATATTGGAGAAAGATATGAGCATTTTCAAGAAGGAGACAGTTTCCAGTTGCTTGTCAGTAGCGGAGCTTGAGAAGGCTGAATTGGAAATCATCAAGTTCTGTCAAAGGAAAACGTTTTCGGATGAACTTTCCCGACTGCAAAAGGGCAAAAGCGTTCTGGGTTCTAGCCACATTTATAGACTATGCCCACTAGTGGAAGATGATGTCCTAAGAGTTGGTGGTCGACTGAGTAGGTCATCTATGCCCGCAGAGGCTAAACATCCCGTCATACTAGCCAATGATTTCCCTATCTCAGAAGTTATCCTAAGACATATTCATCAAGAAGTTGGACATGGTGGACGTAACCATGTGTTATCTAAGCTGAGAGAGAAATACTGGATCACTGGCGCTAGTACAGCCATACGGAGAGTTCTATCTAAGTGTGTCACTTGTCGGAGACTGAATGCTCAGCCAATGTCCCAACAAATGGCAGATTTACCTTCTGAAAGAGTTACTCCGGACGAACCACCATTTACTCATGTTGGAGTGGATTTTTTTGGTCCGTTTCAAGTGAAGAGTAGAAGAAGCCTAGTGAAGAGGTACGGTGTCATTTTTACCTGCATGGCCATACGAGCAATCCACATTGAAGTGGCACCTTCACTGGACACGGACTCTTTCATTAATGCACTCAGACGCTTTATAGCAAGACGGGGTCAAGTTTTGGAACTGCGTTCTGATAATGGGACAAACTTCATTGGAGCAGAGCGTGAGCTGAGAACAGCCATTGAACAATGGAATCAGTCAAAGATCAATGATGTGCTTCTTCAGAAAGGAATCAAATGGACTTTTAACCCCCCTACTGGCTCTCACCATGGAGGTGCTTGGGAGAGGTTAATCAGGTCAATGCGAAAAGTCCTCAACTCCACTTTGAATGTGCAAAACCTGGACGAAGAGGGCCTTCACACCGTTCTTTGTGAGGCAGAAGCTATCATCAATAGCCGGCCAATTACTAAGGCATCTACGGATCCTAACGACTTGGAGGCATTGACACCAAATCATCTGTTGCAGTTAAAAACCTTACCTTCTTTACCACCAGGAAATTTTCAAAAGGCGGACATGTATGCCCGCAGGCGCTGGAAGCAGGTTCAGTACATGTCGGACTTGTTCTGGAAAAGGTGGGTCAAAGAATACTTGCCCCAACTGCAGGAACGTCAGAGATGGTCAGGAGTGAAGCGCAACCTCATCCCAGGTGATATAGTTCTCATAGTAGACAACACAGCACCTCGTAATTCCTGGGTCATGGGAAAAGTTCTGCAAACCTTTCCAGACAAAAGAGGATTTGTGCGTCAGGTACGCATTAAAACAAAGACCAGCTGCTTCAATCGGCCAATAACTAAGATCTGTCTATTACAAAAGGCTGAACATGGAGAAAGAGTTGCTGATGTACCTCTGTGACATCTTTACCACAATATTGACTCTTTTTGACTGAAAGAACACAAGGATTATTTTTGACTGAGCCTAGGTGGTGGTACCTTTTGGCCTAACTGACTTATGACTCGTATACAGAAAAGAAGAAGGAAAACTACAGATGCATGAACTGCAACTGCATGGACTTGATTACCAAGCTATAATTGTCACATGTCTCCCTTTTGAATAATGTTAGTAATTATTATGTATACTAACCTAATAATTAGAGGCTGGTGTGTAGGAGCCATGAAACGTGTTTAGTAATCCTTTATGTTTTAATATAAGATATTTGTTTGATCACTATCGATTGGTTGGCTTGGGTCACATGGTTATGGGCGGCACTCATTATAATCTTGTTCACCTGCGTGAGGTGTGTGTGTGTGGAAGAGAGGGTGACACAGGGCCGTTGTACTTTTTTGTTGACCGCAAGGTTTACGATTGCTTTGATTATTATAACAATGTATATGTCTGATCACCGAGTTTTTTCATTAAACTACAATACTATGAAACAGAGCTTTTGATCTCAGCAAGTACTTTTTAGCGTGTCATACAATATCAAACAGGCCCGGCCTCAGCCTCTCAGCGACTTTGTTTGTTTCCTGCTGTCGCTATACACAGTCTAAGATATGAATAGTTCAATTAAAAGCAGCGACAAAAAGAAAATGATTCAGCCTGGATTTAAAAGTAGTAAGAGTTGCAGCGGACCTGCAGGTTTCTGGGAGTTTGTTCCAGATATTTGGAGCATAATAACTGAACGCTGCTTTACCATGTTTAGTTCTGACTCTGGGGACAGAAAGCTGACCAGTCCCTGAAGACCTGAGAGATCTGGATGGTTCGTAATTTAGCAGGAGGTCAGAAATGTATTTTGGGCCTAAACCATTCAGTGCTTTATAAACCAGCAGCAGTATTTTGAAATCCATTCTTTGACACACAGGAAGCCAGTGTAAAGACTTCAGAACAGGAGTGATGTGATCGACTTTCTTAGTGTTAGTGAGGACTCGAGCAGCAGCGTTCTGAATCAGCTGCAGCTTTCTAATAGATTTTTTAGAGAGACCTGTGAAGACACCATTACAGTAGTCCAGTCTACTGAAGATAAAAGCATCGACAAGTTTTGCCAAATCCTGCTGTGACATTAGTCTTTTAATCCTAGATATATTTGTTAGATCAGTGGTTCTCAACCTGTGGTACGCGTACCACTGGTGGGTACGCCAGCTCCCGCTAGTGGTACGTGGAGGAATCTGACATATAACATTTTTTTTTAAAAA
The DNA here is from genome assembly GCF_949606895.1 of Notothenia rossii. Lineage (NCBI taxonomy): Eukaryota > Metazoa > Chordata > Actinopteri > Perciformes > Nototheniidae > Notothenia > Notothenia rossii. The sequence continues at coordinate 27,072,736 of NC_136908.1, forward strand.
CATATATATTACATTTTTATTTTTATTTTTATTTTTTACTTAAAGGAGACCTATCATGCTATATTTGAATAATATATTGTAGGGCCATACCTATATAAGGTATATTTATAAGTTTTCT